>NC_084897.1:10629627-10989627 GCF_958979055.1 Alnus glutinosa
TGTGCTCGAACCTATGAAGCTGACTCATTTAGTCAAAATATGTGGGATCCACCAAGCTAACGGAATCCACATCCTTGATGCGCTCAATGCTCTCTGACCCTTAAATTTAAATTTGAAGCACCAATCTTTTCTTCTCTTGGACCGAGAGAATAAAGTTTACCTATAGAAATGTAATTTCGAATGACTGCATATCGAGGTAGATCTCTCTGAGTTTTCTTAAACAGCTTCTCATCCAGAAGGGAATCATGAACTGGAATAGAATGAAGAGAATACACAATGAAGTTTTCTACCTTTATGGTCTCTTTCTGCTCTTCTAATATCCCTAACAAACTACTCTCCTGACCTCTTGGTAAATCACAAGCAATAGAGGCTCAGGGTTCATATGGCGTCTCGAGAATAAGAGTGGGTGATGAAGGAGCCTCAGTGCTCACTTCCTCTCCTTTTTCCCGATGTAGAGCTTGTGGGGCCTCAATTTGCTCCTCCTTCCTCTCTTCCCCATGAGTTTCGACCACTTCTCTATTTTTCATTATGGTGATGGCTTGCTCATGATAACAAGTATTCTCATCCACCATGTAGTGTCCATCAAGATTGGCCACCGACTGTCTTTGAAGCTCTTCTTCTTCTCTATTGAGGTGGTTCATGATTTGTTCAAAGTGAGCATCCATCCTGGCTTCCATCTCGGCAAAGAATTGAGGAGTATATTGTTCCTGTTGAGACTGTTGTTGTGGAGGCCAGTCGATGGGAGATGGCTTCTCTTCATGAGCTTCTATCTTGGCAATGGATTCAGAGTGAAAGTTCAATGTCTGACTGAGAGGGGTCACTGTCTGAGTGAGTTTCTGATTGATCTCACCCATAAGTTTCAATATCTGATCTTGAACGTCAGAATTTGACTGAGGAGATGGTGTAGCCTGAGAAGAAGGCTGCCAATTATCCTCAAAGTCAGCACAATATGGAGATGATTGCCATTGCTGGTGGGGAGGATGGAAGTTAGATGGTGGATAGACCGCTTGATCATTGAACTGCGGACATGCCTGATGGTATAGTTCATGAAATTGTGGAGCATAATTTTCAGGAGCTTGAGCTTGCCACGAGATATTAGACTGGTTGCTCCATCCCGGATGATAGCAATCACAGTAAGGCTCATTCCTCGGTCTAGAGAATTGTGTGTTCATATGCTCAGAAAAATTGTTAGAAAATTGTCCTGCAATAGGACATTCTTTAACATGGTGATAAGGACTATAGCAATATGAACATGGTCCATGGAGTGTTAGAATGCCTCCCCACATGAACTAAATTGACAAAAAAAATAAAAATAAAAATAAAAACAAAAAATAAAATAAAAATAAAAACAAAGATTGAAAACAAAAAAGAAAGGAAACAAAAACAAAAACAAAATACAATAAAAACAAAAAAGAATCAAGTTAAATTCAATCTTTAAAACTTAATAACATAACCGTTTGCAATCCCCGGCAACGGCGCCAAAAATTGATGTGGTCTTTTGTTTACCAAAATATATCAATAATAAAATTAACCATTCGTAATAGAACGAATCTTTGTAGGATAAGGCTATAAAGATGGTGTCGAACCTCAAGGACTGCAGGGATATGGTTATCAAGCTTTTCGAAATTAAATATAACTTAATTTAAAATATGTTTGATTTGATTTTGTTTTCTAAAAATAAATGCATAAAAGTAAAAGACACAAATTTAAAGATAGTAGGGATGCGAAAAAGAAGAGGGAAATGATTTCACCACTCACCGCATAACAATGATCAATCGTAAATTAACAAGGAAAATTCATACTATGCATGATATAGGGCTCATCTCACTTGAGTAGTCAAGAAATTACCTCTAAAGAATAAGTATAATCCATCTTCGGTTGGCACGGACCGTCCACCTAACCACTAAGCTGCGGTACGACTCGTCTTCCCTAGGCATGGACTAGCTACGTCTTTACTAGGATATACACATAATCAATGGAATAGTATAACCCATCTTCGGTTGGCACGGACTGTCTACCTAAATTACACTAAACTAGGGTGTAGTACAATCCGTCTTCCCTAGGCATGGTCTTTCTAATCCTCTTGATCATATATCAATTAAAACCGTTGTATAACAATCATTCACATAATCACAGAAAATATGAAGGATTGAGTTCAATCAATATAAAAGACTTTCTAAGACAAGATAAGAAATTCATAATGATTGAATATAAACATTAAAATCAATTCTCACAGTTCTACAACCATCATGCATAGAGAAAATCCTAAACTAAAATACAATTAAGTCATTGTTACTTGGAAATGGCTACATCAACACCCTATTAGGAATTTAGCCGCTCATCGTAGTGCTGGGATGGCCTCCTGCCATGTTCTTCTCTTCTTCAACTTGTCAGGCCTTCAAGAAGAATTTTCTGTCTAAATTTAAGTACAAGCCCAAGCACACTACTCTTGAAGCTTAGGGGTCTATTTATAGGGAGCACACAAGTCCTAGAAGCCCTTGGAATTCCATAATAATTGTGACGTTCGAAATATTTTGTAATAATTAAAATACAAAATTTAGGTAAATAATTGATAGAAGTTAATTTAATGTTATCAAAAGAAAAATAAAACAAAATAAATAAATGGAAATAAAATATAATATATATATATATATATATATACGTACGGCCCTTCATTTGGATTCAGGTGGGGCGCACCTGCGCCCCACGTGAATAAGAAGAGGGCTCGGCCCTCCTCAAAAGAAAAAAAAAATATATTAAAAAAAAAAAGGGGAGAAAGTGAGGCGCCAGGCGCCTCACTTAAAAGAAAAGAAAAGAAATGAGAAGGGCACTCGGCCCTTCTCTGTAAACAAGCAGGGAGAAAAGAAAGAAAAGGGGGAAAAGGGGGAGAGTCCAAGATTTTCTCAAATCCGTGAAGATCTAGACCTCAAATCTCAAGTCTAATTTCGGAAAAGTGATCTACACGTGTGGATCTACGTTTTGACCGATTATTTTGAGGTAATTTCGTAATCCCTAATCTTTGTCTAAGTTAGGTCAATTTTGAGTGTTAGACTAAATTGTTAAAATTAGTTTGAGGCTTTTGTGTATAGTGAATTCCTATACACTATTTAAGCCATGGGTTGTTGGATTAAAGGATTTAAAACTCTAATTTTGTTAATTGTTGAGGTGTAGGCATAAACCCTAAATTTGATGAGTTGAGTTAAATTTGAGACTTTTAATTGTTTAAACCTTAGATTATTAATTAGTCGATTAATTGCATTTAGGGTGTTAACTAATCCTAAGTTATCTATGGGTTTCAAAAAAAAAAGAAAAGAAAAGAAAAATAGGTATTTGAGGGGCTGGGTCCTAAAGTTAGTAATTTGTATAAATTGGATATTTTAATTGTAAACCTAAGAATATTTCTATATACATGTTTAGTTAGTTAATGGATAATAAAGTAAACCCTATAATTTTATGGGTTAGTAATTGTAGATAATAAAAGGTTGAATGGAACCTTAAAACTTTATGGGCTCAACTTTTAAACATGTACAAAGAGAAGCACGAGTTTAGGAGTATGAGTGCTAATGTAAGGTGCAATCTAATGCAGCTATACATTGCGCAGCCTTGAGTGAGGATAATCCCGCAAAGCCACGGATTTTGCAAGAAGGTGAGTATTCTACTCACTGAGGAATCCTAGGAACTTAGATTTATGTATTGTTGCATTTGGTTGCATTTATGATTATAGAATTTGTTGGTGAAGATGCATGTAATTGAATTATGAGTTATTGGATTGGGAATTGTAATGATAAGTTGATATTGATAATGATTGGTTGTATTTATGATTATGGAATTTGTTGAGGAAATTGTTTATGATTGAGTTGGGATATATTGGTTTGTGTGAATAAATGGATGTTGAGGAATCTTGATTGTTTATGATTATGGAACTTATTGAGAAAATTATTTATGATTGATATGGGATATATTGGTTTGTAATGGTATGGATAAATGGATGTTGATGAATCTTAGTTGTATATGGTTATGGAATTTAGATGAAGATATGTGTTGATGATTGAGTTGTAAAGTGTTGAATTAAGAATTATGTTGAGATGGTTGAGATTAATATGTAGGAATTATTAGAGATTGAATGACATGATGTTGAATATATATATATATATATATATATATATATGGTGGAATTGTGGATGCGTGTAGATGGAAAAATTGTTTGGACATACATGTGTAACAATAGGGGTATGATAAGGTAATTTGGATTTATGAGAACTTGGTAGTTGATAGATGGTAAGTCCAGTGTTGTAGTATCTGGCACAGTGGTAGGCCATAGTGTAGCAGCTCTTGGCTGAGATGAGTGGTAGGCCAGAGGGTAGCAGCTCTTGGCTGAGATGTGTGGTAAGCCTAGCATTGAAGTGCTAGCATTAGTGAGATATGTGGTAAGCCTAGTATTGAAGTGCTAGTTCACGTGAGATGTATGCCCAGCGGGTCGTAGCTTTACGGGCGATGTTGACAATAAGCCTAACATTGAAGTGTTAGCACTTTGTGAGACATGTGGTAAGCCTAGCATTGAAGTGCTAGCACATGTGAGATGTGTACCCTGCGGGTCGTAGCTTTACGGGCGATGTTGACAATAAGCCTAGCATTGAAGTGCTAGCACTTGTGAGATGTGTGGTAAACCTAGCATTGAAGTGCTAGTACACGTGGGATGTGTGCCCTGTGGGTCGTAACTTCACGGGTGGTGTTAACGGTAAGCCTAGCATTAAAGTGCTAATAATTGTTAGATGTGAGAAATATTTTTATGGTATGCATGGTATATTGTTTGTAGAAACCGTGATAACATATAAGTGTGTGAAGAATAACGTAACTTATACTAGATAATGTGTTGTTATGTGAACTTAATGATTTGTGAATGACACTGTTGAGCCTTGTATGTAATTATGTTTGTGTATAGTGTATACTTAGTGAGTTTTATACAACTGAGGCCTCGACACTTCTTACTGAGGTGGTGAACTCACACTTTCACCTATACGGATGTGGCTACTACCACAACCGTATAGGTGAAGCTTCTTTGGATGCAGGTATTGATGATGCGGAGGAGGACTCCGTTGCACACTATGTGGAGTACTACGACTAAGCACGTTGCTTGAGTCGTAGGAGTGTCGGACTTGGATAGTCCCTTTTGTGTATTTTGTATATGGCTAGTGTGACTTATAACACGTAGATGTAGCCATTCTTTTGTATGCATAATTTTATGCTTAAGTCCCTTTTGCGTATTTTGTAGATGGCTAGTGTGACTTGTGACACGTAGAGGTAGCCATTCTTTTGTATGCATAACTTATGCTTAAGCCTTAAGCAGATAGACATTAACAGGCTCTTTTGTGTAATGAACAGCTTATGATTATAATGTTGACTTCCGCAGTTAGATTTCGTATTCCACTGCATATATTATGTAACTCTGATATATCAGGTACATGTTAAGGAATGTGTATTATGAGTTGGCTGGGTGACACATAGTCATGCCACTGTGATGATTCATTGTATGTTTTAAAAAAAAAAAAAAAAAATGGGTCGTCACAATAATCATCTCTTGAGTCTTCTTGTCCAAGTAGGAGATTGAAACTTCAATCCAAGTACGAAAAGGATTCCAAATTCGTCTAGAATTGCGGTCTTTTGTTACGGTATGATTTTGACATAGTAAATGTTCGAATTATGGAAAAGCTATTTCTGTTATATTTGTTTTATTTTTTATTAGCTTTCCAACGCCACCTATTTTATTGCAATCCGATATCTGAGCCAAAAGTTATGATTAAAACACTGAGACGTGCAAAATCCAAATTTGAATCCAATCTGATTTTGACTCTTAATGGAGAAATTCCGATTTAATCCTTCACTTGATTTGATTAAACTTAACCACATCATATAGATCTTCTATTATGATTGGTTAAGCTTACAAATATCTTTTAGGTCTTCTCAAAGTGTGCTTTAAGCCCAAAATCAATTGAATTAATTGCATCTTTATTTAAAACCCGAAAACATTAAAACAACACAAAATCAAACAAATAACAACGCTAAGGAATTAACATATATAAGTTAAGGGGCTTGAATGTGCAACATTTGACGCTTATCAGAGCATAGAGGAAGCTCCAACTCAATGAATTAGAGGAGTTGAGGAATGATGCATATGATTGTGTGAAGTTATACAAGGAACGGATGAAGAAGGCTTATGACTAGAGTATTTTGAGACGATCTTTTGAACCTTGTCAGAAAGTTCTTTACAATTCACGTTTGCATCTTTCCCCAGGCAAGCTAAAATCTCGATGGATAGGCCCATTTATTATTCGATCTATTTTTCCTCATGGGGCCATTGAGATTGAGGATCCAAAGAATGGAACCACTTTCAAGGTTAATGGACAAAGGCTGAAACCATTCTTGGAGTTGATGAGTCCGGAAATTGAGACGACACTATTGGAGGATCCCAGTTATTCAGAGTGATGATCGTCAATTGTGGAAAGTCTAGCTGAAGATTGAAAACTTAACGCTTGTGGGAGGCAACCCTCATTCATTTCCTTGTCACTTGATTTTGTTTGTTTGTTTTGTTTTTGTGTTGCAGGATAAGTGTCTGCCATTCAAGTTTGGGAGAGCGTTCTTCAACGTTACACCGAACTTGCATCACCCATTTGGTATTATATTTCTGGTCACATTGGGGACAATGTATTATTTTAGTTTGGGGTGGGGTATACATTTATGTCTGTTATTTTTATTGTTTTGTTGTTATTTTTATTGCTTTAGCGTAAAAATAATAATAATAATAATAATATATATATATATATATATATATATATATATATATATATATATATATATATATATATATATATATATATATATATATATATATATATATATTATTGTTATTTTTATGGCTTGCATATCATTAGTTTGTTTAACATCGTGAACATTGCATGTCATTAGAAATCTGAATCCTTTGACTCATCTATTGGATTAGAGAGACCTCACTTGTTTGAATTGTTTTTCACAAGTACATTAGCATTGGTTCTGTGAGGTATTAGATTTGAATTAAGGAATGTGTATCTTGAAATTTGTAGGATGATTTGTTGATGAAACATTGGCTTAAATTAAAAAATAAATAAAAAATCATCAGTTTGAGTTCTCATTGAGTAACCGGACCTCTTGCCTCACTAAACATTGAGCGTTCGCGTAAAAGATGAGAAATTCAATCTGGTTGATTGTTTGGCTAGTTTGATTTCATAGCCTTTTTTACTTAAGTAATTAAGCCCTTAGGAATATTTTTACATCTAGTACCCTAAAACTATCTGGTTTGGGAGTCACTGGCCCAACACTCGTCACATAGGTCAATCAAAAAGTTTAAGGGAGTCAAACATTGCACAGCCTACAAAAAAAAAAAAATGCACATTTTGATTTAAGCCTTGATTGTTTTCATCTGATAGGATTACTATGAATTTTGGGGTACGCAAACTTTGAGAAAAATTGAAACCTCATGAGTTTATGTTAATCTTACTTTGCACTTATTGAAGCATGTGTTGCTCAATTTTTCAGCTATGAGTTGAATGATTTTTTATGTCCTGATGATGTGATTGTAATGTTCACCTTGTTAAAATGCTCATGATGTATGAACCATGTGTTTGTGTGGAAATCCTTGTTTGTCAATAACATAGTGCTTTAAAGTGTTTGTAAGTATCATTGTTGTTAAACCCTCACGAGACTTCACTCATCCTCTAAGGATGCCTAAGGGTTTAAAAGGTTCGTTGCATATGCTAAATGCAATCGTCTCTCCCACAATAGCGGATTTATGTTTCATGCTTTGATTTTGTTTTGCTAAGGAACTAGCAAAATGTAAATTTAAGGATATTTGATGAGTACCAAATATTGTATATTTGGACCCCTTAATTTGCATTTGTTAAACCTTTAGCTTTGTTATTTTTTAATGTTTTTGGTAGATTTGGTATTTTAGTGTTTTGCAAGTCATTGAAATAAAATTGTAGTATTTATGTGGAATTACAAAGAAGCGGGAAAAGGAGTCTTCAAGGCCGTTCAAGCACGGATGTTAGGTCTAACATGGCAGCAGTTTTGTTGAAACCAAGTGAGCTCGAGCACACTCGGCAATCAGCGGGTGTGGCGACCAGCACCCAAGGCAACCAGAGCGTATGGTGCAAGAGTCACCGCGAAAGCGCTCGAGCTCAACCTGGTGTGCACTTGAGCACAATAGTGCAGATGTGGCAGAACTGGGCAGACACAACTTTCTTCACCAAAATGGCAATTTTTTTTTATTTTTTTTATTTTTAATTAGGAATGAAAATGACATATTTTTCTTTGCTTTTTGCAGATGCATCTGACCCAAACCCTAGCATTCTTTTCTCTTATTAGGGTTTTGAAGGGTAAATGTGCCATTTTTTAAAATATGAGGTTTGACCTAATGTTTTGTTATAAAAACCCCATGATAGGCACCACTTAAGCTATTCACATTTTTTTTTTTTTTTTTCTGAGCATGTTTTTAGCTCTTTTCTTTCTTTTGTAATTTAGATTAATTCTTTCTTTCTTTCTATCTTTTCTATTCTACTTTAATTTCTTTAATTTTTATGTTTTCATTACAAGTGTGTTTAGTGTTTTAAGTCATGAGAGGCTAAAATCATCAACTAAGGTTGATGATGAAACCTCATAATTGATAACACCTACATTCTTGTCATGATATTTGTAAATTCGATATTTATAAGATTATATTTAAGTTCTATTTCAGCTTATTGACTTATGTTTTTAGATTGAAAATTTTATTATTATTTAGTGGATATTTGATGTGTTTCAACCGATGGATACATCGATTGATTTATTTGAGAATAGATATCCATTGTGATTTGTTTAACAAATGGATACAATGGATTATTTGATCTCAAAGAGGTAATCGTTGTGATTTATCTTTAAGTTGAATTCATCAAATGATTTCACAATTTAATGTTAAAGAACTTGAATAATAAATACATTTGAATTGGATTTATGAATAAAGTGCAGGAATGTAGTGTTTGATTTGGTTTGGTGGATTCCAAAACCTTAGTACTTTTCTCTTTGTTTATTTACTCATATTTATTTTTTATTTTTTATTTTTAAAAATCCAAAACGCGAAACTAGATTAAAATAAGGTTCATTTAAATAGGAATTGATTTTTGTTTGCACACACTTTCATGTGGATACGATCTTGTACTTGCATACGCTTTGGCTACATACGATTCGCGCGCTTGTGAGTATTAAAATTTGCACATCAATAATCTCCCCTCTTGTACACCCCTACCATCCGCAAGCCCGTCCGGACACGGCAGCAGACTCAGGGTTTCTGCCAAGTCTGTCTGGACACACGTATTGGTTCGTCCGAAAGCACTACATAGAAACTCTCCTCTGAACATTTTCTGAGTGTTTTTCCCATATATATATATATATATATATATATATATATATATATATATATATATATATATTTTCAATTTCTCACTTAATTAGTCTAATTCATGTTTTAAACACCTAATTAATTTCTTATAAATTACAGTGAGGCAGCTGGGTGGAGAGCTCCAATTCGGCCCAAAATGGGTAGATCTTGGGTTGACAACTCCAAATAGGTGATGAAGGGGAGCTAAGTGGCTTGGATGGAATGCTCCAAGTCGCACTACTTGGGTGGAGAGCTGGACGGTGAGGCAGCTGGCCTGTTTGTAGGAATTTGGTACTCTCTCTCACTCTCTGAGAGCTATCTTGAAATCTCTCATCGATTATGGTTTGAGTCCTTTAGAGATGAAGATTATGGTTAGATGAAGAATTAGAAGAAAAGAGACACTGGTTTGAGGGAAGAAGGGAGATTAGCGTGCATTAGGTTTGTGAGAGTTAACATACGTTTGTCACATTAAGTTGCTTAAAAAAAATCATGTGAAAGGCACATGGTAAAGGACACTTGGCAACATATTAGGTAGATTTATAAGAATTTTCTATAAACCGGTTTGCAGGAAATTTTTGTAAAACGAAAATTCATTCTCGATGAAAATGTGGGATATAGCATTTTCTCTAACCCTAAAACTATAAGGACAAAAAAATACATTTATCCACAAAAAAAAAAAAAAAACACTAAATGGTTGGTTAGGATTGTCATATCAGCATTGTGTGATAAAGATGTGCTCATAATGTTGACGTTGCAGTTTTAACAAGCCATTTCATTTTTATTTATTTTTTATTTTTTAACAATGATTGATTTAAATGTTGGTTAAAATTGTCATGTCAGTATTGTAAAATAGTTGTTGGATAAAAATGTAGTTTGTGGTTTACTAAAATTTTTTTCTAAAAAAAGAAAAAGAAAATACGGCAGGATAAGGATGATATAATTTCAGAAACCATATTTAACCTTGTAAATGCGTTTAGATAAGATAATAATATAATAGCATGTAACAGAATTCAAATATGAATATTACCCAGGAAGGAGAATATTCTATTAAATTCAAACAAACCAAATTGGCGTCAACACATATACTTCCACCCTCGGCCTCACTATCACATAATTCCAACCGACCATATCCATACCCCCACAAAACTCATCATATATCATCAGGTGCTGTATCGTATTACACTACATGGGCTCCACTCCAAAACAACGATTGTTAGCCTCGCTCATACACTAACCAACAGTGCACAGACATACACCCAAATCCTCTCACTTTGTCAAAGACGCACACGCCCCCTGCCACTTTCTTCCCCTTCCTTCCTTCCGTCTCTCTGCTGACTCAGCCGCTCGCGCGCGCACACACACAGTTTCTCTCTCTAGAACTCTCTGTAAGTACCGCTCTGATCGATATTCTTTCCGCTGAGCTTCGAAGGGTGAGTTTCATCTTGACCGAATTGCCCTCTTCTCTCTTAGCATTGTCCGTAAGCATTTTGTACTACTTCCTCGTAATTTGCCCCGTGGAATTTGCCTAATTCTTCTCACTATTACACCAAATATGTATATACATCTGTACGTGTATGTATGTGTGTGCGCGCGACTGTGTTTGTTTTGATCAATTGAAAACACCAATAATAATCATACTGTTAATATTATTATTATTATTATTATTATCATCATTTCGGCTAGAGGTGAGGCAAGTGTGTGTGTTGTGTATGTATATATGCGCATATGGAGAACACTGTGTGGGTGCTGAGAACTGTGAAAATAAGCTTGAATCCAGACTTTCAATATTTGGGCTTTTTAGGGAAAAGAATCTCTCCTGAATTGAATGGACCCTAAGCCCCTAAGTGATCACTTTGCTTATTCAAGTTCAATTTGTCAATTTTGGGAGCCAAGCAACTGAAAATTTAAGATTTATATCCCTGGTTTTCCCCAGTGCAATCAAAAAGAGGGTGATGAATAGATAACAACTTGAAAAAGCCTGGAAAATTCCTCCCCCCCATTTCCATGTGAAAATTTAGTTTATAATTTCTTCTTTGGTCAATATGGTTAGTGAACCACATATATGATTTGGGGAGAATTGGTGGAAGTTTGAGTGCGTGTCCTACAAAATTTATCAAAGTTTCAAGAAGTATGTAAAATTCTTTTACTTGTTGATAATGTGGTTTGATGGGTGATTGCACCACTGTATATAGGCTGGCTAAGTCAAGTGGCTGCATGAGATATATTACCTTTTTTCTCTGCATAGAGGCTGAAGATTGTCATAATGACTTCAAGAGCAATTTTGCAAAGGAGGAAAAACCTATTCAATTCCTTGAATCAATCCACTTGCTTGATTCGAGGTTTCCCAAGTTTCGAACATGGACGTACATCCCCATCTAATGAATTATTGAGCTCAAGCTGGGTTGCAAATCATCCAATTGCTGCTACTAATTATCGAAATGAAGGAGGTTCATCTTCAGTCAACAAGGATGGATTACCGGGTCTTTCAGCAGCTGGTTTTTGTAGGCATAACTCATTCGCATTTCCAACTTCAGGTTGTGGAATTGGAAGGTCAAATTGTGTTCCTTCTCTGGCAGTTCAGTGGCTTTCATTATCTATTCGCTATGCTTCCACGGCCACATCCAGTCAACCTGAAAGGGCTGGTCGCAATGATGAAAATCGACAACAGCTTGCTAAGAAGGTAAAGGAAGCTTCACCGGAGGAGTGTGATCAAGCGGTGGAAGGTTTGACTACTGTTAAAGCCAAAGCAAAAGCTAAGCAGACCCAAGAATCGCTAAATAGTGCTGAATCTATAATGAAGAGAGTATGGACCAGGCTTCTTGGAATCGGTCCTGCTTTGAGAGCTGTTGCCTCCATGAGCAGGTCTATAAATCTTATTCTGTTGTGTTTGATGTAACTTGCTTCGTACTTATTTTGTTATCATACTCATAGGGAGGACTGGGCTAAGAAGTTTCGCCATTGGAAGGATGAATTCAAATCTATATTGCAGCACTATTGGTTCGGTACCAAACTACTTTGGGCTGATGTTAGGATCAGCTCAAGGTTATTATTGAAACTTGCCAAGGGGAAGAGTCTTTCTAGAAGGGAGAGACAACAACTCACACGTACCACAGCTGATATTTTCAGGCTAGTTCCTTTCGCAGTTTTTATTATAGTTCCATTCATGGAGTTCTTGCTGCCAGTATTCCTCAAACTGTTTCCCAACATGTTACCATCAACTTTCCAGGACAAGATGAAAGAACAGGTAATAACTGTGATGTCTGTCACAAAAAATACTCTTTTGGAAGTTATATTTGATTCCTAACTTTATAGTTTTGGAGGACAGTGGGTGGACCAACCTCTGTGTTCTGTTCGCTTTTGCTTTAAAGCTTTTAAGTTTTACTGATTTATAACCGTTATGAGTGGGTGGTGCCCGGACTATTTAGCCTTTTGTTGCCCGTCTATGGTTCTAGGTCACTGCCCATGAGATTTTTCTGTGACAAAAGCATCTTTTTTAATAGGGTTCCTGTGTGCACTGTCTTAATGATTTTTCTATTGAAAATCTACTATAACTAAGGGATTGAAGTTTAAAGTTAATGGATTCTTTGCTAATATACATGTTGGGTTTTACATATTCTCTGCTAATGGATTCTTTCTGAGAGAGTTAAGCTCTTTGTTTTTTATTTATTTTTTATTTTTTATTATTATGACGAGAAAATCCTTCAAGGCAAGGCCACTTCGCGTACTCACCTTTGTCAAGTAAACTTTGGATCTGTGTAAAGCGTTCCTTCCACACGGATCGGTACATGGATCGAGTAATACTTCAGTTTTGCCGGTAGGCTGGCCTCAAGGAATTGTTTGCACCTAAGGAAATTTGAACCTTAGACCTCATGAAATTACCACAAAGACCAAGACCCTTACCACTTGAGCCAATCCCTTTGGGGTTTTAAGCTATTTGTTGTTGCAAAGATTCTTTATTTTTTTAAAACACTAAAGCTTCATAACCCCTATACAAACCCAAACTAAACAAACAAGAAGTTCAGGATAAACAAACCTCAGCAAAATTAAAATAAAATCCCATCTATACCCCAAGCACGACAAAGAATATCATTCCCACAGGTCTTTTTGAATATTTACCTTTGGAAATAAATTGGATCTTCACTTCCCATTTAATTTGCTATAAAAGCTTCTCCTAAGACCGTGGATTATTTCCATGTTTTTAAGCCTTTTTTTTTTTTATAAGTAAGCAAAATATCATTAAAAAACGCAAAGCGCAGTCAAGTATACAGGGAGTATACAAGAGGAGCATCTAAGACGGAGAAGAAAAAAGAACAAGAAAATCATGAAAGCTAATCACAGGGAGCTAGGAACGCAGCAGTCCAAGTAACAAAGAATAAAAAAGAAAGTTCTGAGTTCCTCAAATATCCTTTTTTTGCCCTCGAAGTTTCTATCATTTTGTTCCCTCCACAAACACCACATAAGACAAGAATGAACCATTTTCCACACAACAGCACTCCGAGAGTGGCCACCCGTCCACCAGCAAGTGAATAAATCTACCACCTGAAGAGGCATAACCTAAGACAAGCTGAAGCGGCTAAATATGGCATTCCATAAGACACAAGCAACCTCACAATGGAGAAGAAGATGGTCCACAGTTTCTCCATTCATTTTGCACATACAACACCTATCAATCACAATGACATGCCTCTTTTTAAGATTATCTAAGGTAAGGATCTTTCATAGCGTTGTTGACCAAGCAAAAAAAACCACTTTCAAGGGAACCTTAGTCCGCCAAATACTTCTCTAGGGGAAAGGATATTCTTCTTTGCATGTAAGGACTTTATAGAAAGAACTAACCCCAAACTTTCCTTTGTGAGAAGGAGTCCACCAAAACTTGTCGTCCCCTTCACTTCTCACTCTAATGGAATACAACAAGGTGAAGAAGGAAGTTAAGACATTCACCTCTCAGTCGTGGGTCGCTCGAATAAAGCCGACGTCCCATTGAAGGGAACCACTCTCCGAAACCATGTGAGCTGCAACAAGCGCATCCTTATCACGAGCAATGCCATATCAAACCGGGAAAGCTTCCTTGAGGGTCATCTCTCCATTCCACACCATGCCAAAATCTGATCCTGGACCCATGACCTAAAACAAATTTGGTATGAATACAAAACAAACTCCATCCCATCCTTATGTATTTCCAAAGGCCCACTCCATGAGACCTAGGGGGATCTAAGGAGCACCACCCATCACCACCGTACTTAGCATTCACAATAACTTTCCACCAAGCCTCTCTTTCATGCACATAACGCCATAACCACTTTCCTAACAGAGCCCTGTTGAAGATCCTCAAGTTCCGAATGCCCAAGCCTCCTTCAGAAATAGGGGAGCAAACCTTGGACCAACTAACCAAGTGGTATTTGAACTCTTCACCTAAACCTTCCCATAAGAAATCTCGATGGAACTTCTCAATACGATTTGCCACACTAGCAGGAATAGGGAAGAGAGACAAAAAGTATGTAGGAAGATTGGAAATAGTGTTCTTTATAAGGGTAACCCTACCACCCTTGGACAGATACATCTGCTTCCAGCTAGCCAACCGCTTTTTAATCTTTCCAACAACACCATCCCAAGTAGACTTAGCCTTAAAAGATGCCCCCAATGGAAGACCAATCTTAAAGCATTTCTATTCCTCCAATTGTATAAATTGTAGAACCGAAAACTAACTGACAAAAATAAGCCTTCATAGTTTTGCCCCTCCACTCCTGCAGCCCAAAGAAACCACATCATCCCAGCATATAGGCGGATTCAACACACAACAAAGCTCCATAACATGCTTCCAAATTCTACTACTAAACCCACAAGAGAAAAATAGATGATCTCTGTCCTCAATCCCATGTCTGCAGAAAACACATTTCACATCCCCTTGAAAACCCCAACACAAAAGCTTCCTACCAGTAGAGGAATGAAAAAACGCATATACGCATCCCTCATTGCAGAAAACACATTTCACAAATGCATCCCTCATTGCCAACCAAGTTACAAATGCTTGCTTAGGAATGGAAAAAGGAAATCAAACCAAAGACCACCAATCCACAATATTTTGCTTAACCCGAATGGCATCCCAAGTATTTGAACAAGAGTACTAACTAGTTTTTGAAACAGACCAATTTGGAGTGTCAATCCGACCAAGATGAATCACACTCAGCTTACTTTGAATATCAACAAGCTGATCAGAACGAGTAGGTGCCCAATTCTAGTGACCATCCTTAATGACAGAATCTAAACAGGCCTCTAGTTTACCATGAGCATCATATATAACACGATGCCCATACTTCTCAAAAAGCACACGATCCGGGTGCCAAGCATCAAAACTAGAGATGTATGTTCTTACCATTACCAACAACAAAAGAAATAAGACGTCAAGCATCATCTCTAAGTTTCAACAACTTTTTTTTTTTTTATAAGTAATTTCAAATTCATCAATAAAGCGCAGAGGGGCGGAACCCTAATACACGGGAAATATACAAGAGCGCCCCTAAAAGGGAGGAACAGGTAATAAATTTAGAAAGTCTACAAAAGTAAAAATACCTAGGTGGCAAAGACTGGACGCTAACCAAAGAAATGGCGTGTTAAGCACACGCTTCCTTAACACTACCATTACAGTCTCTACATCTTCAAAAAGCCTCACATTCTGCTCCCGCCAAATGCTCCACAAAACACAGTGAGGAACTAATCGCCAAGCTTTTTTAGCTAGGCCATGCCCAAAAGACGCACCCCAAGTAGTCAACAAATCCAGCACCGTTTGTGGCATGACCCACTCAACTCCAAATAAAGAAAACATAAAGCTCCAAAGCTCACGGGCGGTGTCGCAGTGAAGTAACAGATGATCAATAGCCTCCCCCTTCTTTTTACACATACAACACCACTCAATAACCACAATATTCCTCTTTCGCAGATTGTCATGGATCAGTATTTTTCCTGAAGCTGCAGACCATACAAAGAACGCCACCCTTGTCGGAGCCTTAGCACACCATATATTCTTCCACGGAAATGAAGGGCCTTCTTTCCTACTAAGCACTTCATAATAGGACCTTACTTCAAATAAACCCCTTATAGAGGGATTCCAAACTAACCTGTCACCCTCTCCTTGTCGAATCGAACTGGAGTACAACCGCTCGAAGAAGGAAAGCACCATATCCATCTCCCAGTCCTGGAGTTGCCGCGTAAAGAGAACATTCCAATGAATATTTCCATTATGAACTGCCAAGTTATCTACCACCATTGCAGCTTTGTTCCTCACAATACTATACAGAACTGGATAACAATGCTTCAAAGATCTCTCTCCACACCACCAATCATGCCAGAAACTGATATGTGACCCATCCCCTACCGCGAACCGAACAGAATTGCAAAACTTCTCCCATCCTTTCCTGATATATTTCCAAACCCCCACTCCATAGGAACCCGAGACCTCAATAGAACACCACCCACCCTTTAGGCTCCCAAATTTGGCGTCAATCACCAAACGCCATAAAGCCTCTCTCTCCCTACCATATCTCCACAACCATTTACCCAGAAGTGCTTGATTAAACTGGATGAGATTGTGAACTCCCAACCCACCTGAATGCAACGGAGTACAAATCCTGTTCCATTTCACTAAATGAAATTTGGCCTCATCCCCTATGCCACCCCATAAGAAATCCCTTTGGATTTTTTCAAGACAATTAGCCACCTTTAATGGAATAGGGAACATCGACAGAAGATACGTGGGGAGATTGGACAGCGTGCTCTTAATAAGGGTCAACCGCTCGCCCTTCGACAAATACATACGCTTCCATCCAGCTAACCTCCTTTCCATTTTCTCAACAACCCCTTTCCAAGTAGATACTGACTTGTAAGAGGCACCCAAAGGCAGACCCAAGTAAGTCATAGGCAAAGAACCAACTCGACAACCCAAAAGCTGAGCCAACCCTTCAACATCCTCCACCTCACCAATAGGAACAATTTCTGATTTTCCTAGATTGATCCTTAAGCCCGATGCTGCCTCAAAGCACAGAAAGATACACCTCAGATGTCGAATTTGTTCTTCTTGCTCCCCCAAAAAAATCAACGTATCATCAACAAAATGTAAATGATTCACTACTATTGCCTCTGACTCTCTAGGTCCCACTGCAAAACCTGTCATCGAACCCTGCTCCAACGCAGCAACCAGCATCCGGCTCAAAGCCTCCATAACCACCACAAATAATAAAGGTGACAGAGGATCACCTTGTCGCAACCCGCGAGAGCTGGTAAAGAAACCCGATAGAGTTCCATTGACGAGGATGGAGAATCTCACCGTAGAGATACAAAAACGAATCCAAGCCCTCCATTTCTCCCCAAAGCCACATCGTTGCAGTAAGTAAAGCAAGAAATCCCAATTCACATGATCATAAGCCTTTTCCAAATCCAACTTACACAACAACCCAGATTCCCCCGAACGAATTTGACTATCTACACATTCATTAGCAATAAGCATTGAATCCAAGATTTGTCGACCACCTATAAACGCATTTTGAGTGTTTGAAATAATCTTGCCCAAAACTGATTTAAACCTGTTCGCAAGGACTTTGGAAATAATCTTGTAAATTCCCCAATTAGATTGATAGGCCGAAAGTCTTTCACATCCAAGATATCAGTCTTCTTTGGAATCAGAGAGACCAAAGTAGCATTGAAGCTCTTTTCAAACTTGCCTCGAGAGTGAAAATCTGCAAAAACAGTCATAATGTCATGTTTTAGAATATCCCAACACTTCTGAAAGAAAGCCATAGTGAAGCCGTCGGGGCCCGGTGCCTTATCTCCGTTGAAGTCTCTGATGACATCCCATACCTCCTCCTCGAACTTTCTTTCTAGCCAACTACTCTCATCTGCATCAATTGAAAGAAAAGAAAGGCCCTCGACCCTTGGCCGCCAAGAACGATTCTCAAAATACAAGTTTTTATAAAATTGAACTATATGCTCCTGAATCTCCCCTGGATTCCTGGAGATTTCACCATTTATGCTTAGAGAATCCACTTGATTAAATTTACGACGCGAGTTGGCCATCCTGTGAAAAAATTTTGTGTTCTTGTCCCCCTCCTTCGACCACAAAACTCTAGATTTCTGTCTCCATATTATTTCCTCAAAGAGAAGAGTTTTCTCCAGCTCTCTTGACATATCTATCTTGCGAACCTTCTCTTCCTCCTCTAGGCCTCGGCCTTCATCAACTGAATCCAGCTCATGAATACCCTCCAGTAATTCTTTCTTCTTCTTCCCTACATCACCGAACACTTCAGCATTCCAATTCTTCAAATCTGTCTTCAAGGCCTTCAATTTAAACGCCAAAATGTGACTTGGTAATCCCGACCACTCATAAGACGACCACCACTTTTTGATCTGCTCAACAAAATCCTCATATTTCAGCCACATGTTCTCAAATTTAAAATACCTTTTTCCTCCTCTTGGTGTCCCACAATCCAAAAACAAAGGGAAGTGATCGGAAAGAAGTCTTGGTAGTCTCCTTTGTGTTACTTCAAGAAAGCGTTCCTCCCACTCCACAAAAACTAAGAATCTATCAATTCTAGACCATGTATGATTATTAGACCATGTAAATTGGCCATCTTGAAGAGGTAGGTCCACCAAATTATGCATGAAAATGAAGTCTGAAAATTCTTCCATGGCAGCTGAGAAACTGGCATTGCCCGACCTCTCACTAGGAAAGCGAACCACATTAAAATCTCCCCCAATACACCACGGCAAATCCCAACAACTCATCAATCCATCTAACTCAACCCACAAATCCCTCCTATCCCTGTCATCATTCGGGCCATAAACCCCCCCAAATGCCCAAGAATCATTATCGCCAATGTTACGGAAAGAACAAGCAACCGTATATCTACCTATACATACCTCCAATTTCTCCACCACCCTTCTATCAACAACTTACGCCGACTCCAAGTACAAATTTGAGGAATACTAACCTGCCAAAAGCTCCTACCCTTTAACATCATTTCCTTCACCCAGGCAACCCAAAGAGACCCTACCCACACAAAAAAACTCCAAATATGTCTCATCATGGCTGCATGGTTCCATTCGTCAAGCTTCTTAATGCCCAAACTTCCCTCTTTTTTAGGCAAAAAAAGCATATTCCAAGAAATTTTAGCTCTAGCTATCCCTTCATCTTTACCATTCCGATGAAACCTATTGAATTTTTGTTCAATAGCTATAATGATCTAGTTAGGTAAGATGAATATACTTCTCTAGCATACTTTCACACTATACAACACAGAAGAAACAAGCTGAAGCTGCCTAGCAAAAGACAAATTCCTAGACAACCAAGAGTTAATTCTGGCAGTATTCTTTTCCAAAAGAGCATCACAATCAGCTGCACACAGCCGAGTGGAGAGTAAAGGAACACCTAAATACCGAACATGAAGTTTACCTTCACACATCTTCAAGTGGTTCACAATCTGAGCCTTAACCGCAGGAGACACCCTAGCACAGAATAGAGTACTCTTCTAGGGTTTGCCTTCATGTCAGAGAGAGATTCAAACTAACCAAGAAACCTGCTGGACAGCAGCTACACACTGCACACTAGCCTCTGAAAAAATTAGGAGGTCATCAGCAAAACACAAATGAGTGAGACCAACTTTTGAGCACCGATGATGATAGCCAAAGCCCTCTTACCTCCCTGCACATTCAGCCAAAAAACTAGACAAGATTTTCATTGTGAAAACAAACAAATATGGTGATGGAGGATCACCTTGCCAAAAGCCTTTCTTCCCCTCAAAAAAACCAACTAGCGTCCCCATTAACTGCCACAGAGAGCCGAAGTGAACTTATATACTCACTGACCCAAGAAATGAAATTTACAGGCATGCCAAAACAACCAAGACAATGGAGAGCAAAATCCCAATTGATTGAATCATAAGCCTTCATAAGATCCACCTTCAACGTACAATGAGCTTGACCATCAGCCTTGTGATAATCCTTCATTACTTCTTGGGCTAACAACACATTTTCAGCAATGCTTCAATTAGGAATAAAACTCGTTTGATTAACACTTATTAAAGCTTCCAAATAAGAGACACAACCGATTTTCCAAAATCTTGGTTATGCATTTATAAATAAGATTGCAGCAATATATTGGACGAAAGTCACCCATTTTCAAAGGATTCACCTTCTTCGGAACCAATGTGATGATAGTGGCAATAGCTGATTTCAGAAGCCTGCCAGAATGGAAGAAGTTCCGAATAGCAGCAAGAACATCACCCCCAACTATAGACCATGATTTATTAAAAAACTCAATAACTTTTTAATTCTTCATTGCAAAAGTAGTAGCTTTAATTTCACCATCAGTTACCTCAGCCTGTTACATGGCATATTGAGCAAGGATTATTTATTTACTCTAGTTAGTTATGTTAAAGTAGTTATCTTTGATAAATTGGTTTCATTTGAGTAAGTTCTTTAAGTGACAGAATACGTTATGTTACAGTTCATAGCACATCTAAGACGCTATTCATATAAAAAAAAAGAGACTATGCTCTTGTAAGAATTCAATAAGATAGAGTTGGGAAAAAAATAAGAGGAAAAAAAATTGACTATGTTTGCTAACGTTTTCTCCCAGTATTTTTTGTTTTTTGCTTGAAAAAAGTGTTTTGATGTGACATAAAGGTAAGAAGTGTTTTTTGGTGGGCGCCACATTTGAAAAAAGGTTTTATAGAGTACACCTGCTTATTTTGAGAAAATACAAAAAAAAATATAAATTTGAATCCTTATAAAAAATAAAATTGAAAAGAGTTATCGTGTGGCCACCCTTAGTGCCAGCCACTCCTCTCCTCCACTGAGGGTGGGCATACGGCCAGTCTAATGTTTTTTATTTAAATATTTAAATTTGTGTAAAATAATAATTTAGTTCCTACCATTGCAAACGTTAAAGCACCTATTTCGTCAAAATACTTTTGTTTAAAATAATAATTTAGCTCCTACCATTGCAAAAGTTAAAGCACCTGTTTTGTCAAAATACTTTTACAGGAAGGTGCAAAACGTTTTGTAAAAAGTGTTTTGTGTTAATGTATTTGAGAAAAGTGTGTTTTCAAACTGAAAACAAAAAACACTTCCCCGAAAACGCTAACAAAATAGCCAATAACAATTTTCGACAGGGGAAGAAATAGAAGAAAACATTATCCGAAAGAAGGTTGAGATAAAAAAACATTGTCTTTCCTTCTTGATTATCAACAAGCTAACAAAAATTTGATAAAATGCAAAAATTTGAAAGGGATTTCCTAAGATGTTTTAACAATTTTAAAGTCTCTTGGTTGAGAAAGTTGAGATAAAAATATTGATTGTGCTGATGGCATTTCTCCAAGGGAAAAAAATTGAAGAAAAACTTTTTACTGCAGGATATGTTATGTGGTGTGATGTAAAGGCAAATTATTGGTTCCTAGAGACTTTTGTCACTTGAATTTGCACAAGTATTGCCCAAGCTTCAAATTGCAATGGGTTTTAGTGAGCAATACTGACAGTGCGATATGTCATGTACCTTAGTCCTTAAAATGTTGGTTCTTCTGGCCTAGTCATATAAAGACCAGTGACCTATTTACTTATCGATTTTGAGGTATGCAAATTACATAAGGCTGAAATGGCCTAGAGTGATGAAAATCAAAACAGTAAACTATTTTTTCCTAGAATTTTGGCATTAATTTCTATGCTGCGAGCAGACCAACATGATGGTTCCCAACAGCTGAAGCAAGGTATATATTGGTCTAATACGTATCAGATAATAGAAGAAAATCTTTCATGTGTATTTTGAAAAGAGAAGGCTAAACTAGCTATACCACCATGCTTAACCATTAGTTAGAATATCTGCAGATTTTTGTACCTAGTTGCTTTGTGTGTCATGTTTCCATTCATTTACAGTTGAGACTTGAAGTGGACTGCCCATGATTCTTACACACTTAAATACATATATGTAGATGTATGCATGCATGTCTGTGTGTACCCATTGGATTTTGCAGTCCCATTATCAAGGAGAATTTTGGTCTCAATTAAAATGGCTAACCTGTAGGAGGCTTTGAAAAGGCGGCTTAATGCAAGAATAGAATATGCGAAGTTTCTTCAGGACACAGTGAAAGAAATGGCAAAGGAAGTCCAAAACTCACGAAGTGGAGAAGTTAAGAAGACAGCAGAAGATCTTGATGAATTTATCAATAAGGTAAGTTATTTATTTATACATTTTCCTTTCCATACACAAGGGAGGTAGAGCGACTCTATAATTACCAGTTGTCCTGTTGGTGAAATATTATCTTTGTTTATCTTCTGTGAGTTAAATAGGTTAGAACAGGTGCTCGTGTTTCCAATGATGAAATTTTAGGCTTTGCCAAGTTATTCAATGATGAGCTTACTTTGGATAACATCAGCAGGTTGGTGTTTCTGTTTACTTCATATTTTGGTAGTACTTTTACCCTTTAGTTTATGACTCTCATGGTTGTCAACTAACTCTTAGAATTACTGCGTTTTTGTTATCGCTGCAGTATTTGACAAAAGCAATTGTGTTTTGCTATATACAGGCCACGGTTAGTAAACATGTGCAAGTATATGGGTATCAGCTCATATGGAACAGATGCGTATCTGCGGTTTATGCTTCGGAAAAGACTGCAAGAGTAAGATACATTTTGTTTTTACTCCCCCACCCTGGTGGGCAGGTCTCTTTTGGTTAGCTTGCTTGTGTAGCTTTTGGTCTGGACATGGGGCTTTTTAGCTTATGCAGTCAGAAGCTTCTTTATGGAAGCCTTTGAAAAACATATTTTAACTGTGGGCCACTGAATTTTCGCAATTGGTCTTTTCCTCATTGGTTTATTACACATACAGATTCATCGTAAAATATCTTGTGATTTATTGCCGATCTGCGCTTACAAAAAAAGAGGCCTTGTTGCCAATCTGCTTACACTCTTTGCCCCTTTTTTTACCCACTAAGATTGAACTGGATACTTTCAGCTTGGTATTATTTAGTGAAGATTAAGGACATAAAGAAATGTTATAAATTTTTGGGTTGAAGTCTCTTTGGTACCTATGGTTTGGAAATTTTATTTTTTGGTACCTCAATTTCAATTCGTATCGCAGATAGTACCTGGGTTTTGAGAAAAGACGGACTTGATACCTCCGTTAGTTTTTCCATTCAAAAACTAACGGTTGGACACGTGTCAACTCCTGAGAGTAGACACGTGTCATAATGTAAAAAAATTAAAAAATGAAAAACTTTAAAAATTAATAAAAATTGAAATTAAAAAAACTTAAAAAGAAAATGTATTAAAAACTTTAAAAGAAAAAAAGAAGAGGGGTGGCTCAGCCACCCCTTGGCCACCATGGGGTTGGCCGGCCAACACCATTTTGGCCATGCCTGAGTGGGAACCACTGTCAATATAACCATCGAACGCTACATCCTTCTCCCTTCTTTTCTTAGTTTCAATGGCAACTATTATCAAACCAAAGATACATAAAAGGGAGAACAACAATCCCATTGCCACGCTCCGTGCAAGGGATGCTTGCTGCTGATGAGACTTCTGATGCTGGGAACTTGAACTCGAACCTGAAATCGCCCCACAAGAATGAAGAGGATACCCACAGAGTCCTGAATTATTCATAAACCTAGACGCTGGGAAAGTATCAAGCTAACCCATTCCAAGAATCATTCCAGAAAGATAGTTATTCGAGAGATCAATTCCTTTCAGACCATTTGTCCTAGAAAAACCATCCCTCCCCCGCAGATCTTGCAGAGACCCAGCGGAGAAACGAGAGCACCCAGCCAAAAACAACATTCATCAAGAGGACTTTCTTGATTTTCTGTCTCTCAGGGGGTTTAAGCAAATGCGGCCAATTTCTCTCTCACAAGGAGGGACGCACATGCCCACAATGCAATCATGGATTGCAGGATAGTCCCTTCAAACTTATTGCTAGAGTGATCAATAATGCTAAGATGCGCCAAGTCCCCAAGCTCTAGTGGAATCGTTCCGGAGAAATTGTTATGACCCAAATTCAATATATAGAGATAGAACATACTCCCAATCTCCTTTGGAAGACTACCCGACAACAAATTATGCGAAATATCAAGAAAAATCATAGACCCATTGTGGTAAAATTCAGGCTGAATCTTACCTCCATATACTCTAGTGAAATTGCACGGATTCCTGGCAGAAATCCTATTCAGCTGGTCAAGCCTAATTCCTGACAACTCGAGCAAATTCCCAGCCCCATGACACTCCTTACTCCCATCATTCTTGATATAAACATAAGTCTTCCCGCTTATGAAATTCACAGCAATATTTCCAGATTGCTTGAAAAGCGCAGGTGAGATCATCCCGTTCAAGTAATTGACATTGAGATCCAACCATATCAAGCTATTACAGTCCCCATGCTCCGGCGGAATCCTCCCGGAGAAGGAAGTGGGGGTGGCCGGCCACCCCATGCTGGCCAACAGGGTGGCTCAGCCACCCCTCTTTTTCTTTTTTTTTTAGTTGTTAATACTTTTATTTTTTTTTTAAGTTTTATTATTTTTCAATTTTTTTTTTATTTTCTGTTTTTTATTTTTTTTTCATTATCAAGAGTAGACACATGTCCAATCGTTAGTTTTTTTATGGAAAAACAAACGAAGGTACCAAGTCTGTTTTTTTCTCAAAACCCAGGTATCATCTGCAATGCGAATTGAAACTGAGGTACCAAAAATAAAGTTTTAAAACCAAAGGTACCAAAAAGGTCTTTAACCCTAAATTTTTCTCAGACCATTGTTATGTTTGAAAGGGAAAAACTATGAACTTTCTAACTGTATTTTTCTTTAAATTCTGTTGGAGGCAGTTTTAGTGGGTTCTTTGATTCTATTACAGTTCTGGTGTTTAAACATTTCTGAGGAGTTTTTTCTGTGGATAAGTTCATGCTTGGGATGCCAAGAAAAAAATCATGACCAAAAACTCTTTTAGTCTATATGATTTTTTTCTTTTCCCCTTGAATTTGGTTTTTGCTTACAATTTATACATATTTCACGTCCTTTATCATTACATATTAAAAATGTTGGGCTTTTGACGCATTAAAATTTAATATGATGCATGTGAATACTAGATTGACATATCCAATTACTAACTAATTTTTCATGCTTTATATATATATAATGAAAAGCTGTATATACATTGAAATTAAAGAATTTGTGTTGCCATTCGAGGATTCAAGATAAAGCTAAAAATAAGGGTAGACAAAAACTTCTTAAACTTTTGTAGCATTGAGATTTTACATTATAAAAAATAACACTTTTTGGGTTTTGGCAGGATCAAGAATGATGATAAGTTGATTCAAGCCGAGGGTGTGGATTCACTTTCAGAAGCAGAACTTCGTCAAGCCTGTAGAGATCGAGGAATGCTTGAATTACCTTCAGTGGAGGAAATGCGGCTAAAGGTTCTTGCTCTTACATCTTATCCATTATTTTCACCGGCTAACAAAAGAATGTGGATCTTTTCTTTGGGTGATTGTGATTGAGAAGTTCAGTACCAAAATCTGTAGTCTTAATTGATATCCTCTGTTCATGGTCTTACATGCATCTATTAGAAACTCGTGTTCTTTTGATATGGTCAGCAATGATCCAATAGTTCTTTTCAGAACTTTTTAAGTAGCCAATTTACCTTAACTCAGTGTGTGCCATGCCTGACCTTATTTTAAGCAATGTGCAGCATTTTTATTGTACCTTTTCCCAAGTAATTACCCCCAAGGACAAAGGAAATTTCATGCCTTTATGACATTATTTCCCTTTGAACCTAATTAGCTCTAAACTTCTGAATATCTGCAATGAACTCATGTAAAAAGGCCAATGTTGACTTTCTCTTGAACTCACACTGTCCTCTGGATACAACATAAAGCATTTTCTGAAGCAGTGAGAACAACTTCTCATTAATACATTTAACATATATCAAGTGTGCTAATTAATAAAAGCTTTTGTGACTCCTAGAAGCAGTCTAACTTGACTTATTTATGTCAGTGAACCTCTTCTGATGTCTGGAACTTATCTATGATAATTCTTGGAGATGCCTATGAAAACCTTAGCAATTGCTTTTCAATTTTTGTTATTGCTCTCCTCATAGAAGGTAGAAGAAAAGTTTCTCTTTATTCAGGTGTATAAGTCATAATATCTGTTTGCAGCTGCGTGATTGGTTGGATTTGTCTCTTAACCACTCTCTTCCATCTTCCCTCTTGATTCTTTCTAGGTAACTTAATGCTGCACCTCTTTTTATTTGTTTCAAGACACAACCACATCTAAATGCTTAATTGTGGTCTGTACCCTCTGCAGAGCCTTCTCTATGTATGGTAAAAGGCCTGAGGAAGTTGTTCAAGAAGCGATCTCGTCTTTGCCAGATGAAGTTGTGGATACTGTTCAAGTGACAACTTTGCCGTCTGAAGATACTGTTTCAGAAAGGAGGAGGAAGTTGGAGTTCCTAGAAATGCAGGAAGAATTGATCAAGGTTTGATTATACTTTATGCTCAGGTGCTTTTTTCCATGTTCAGTGGCTTTTTGTGGGGCAAGAGAATTGGTTTTCTAGTATTCTGGGGACTCAGTCTGCTAGCAGATTAGATTTTTTTCTTTTGATGTTCTGTTACTAACGTTATTCTCCATGTCATTCATAAATTCCCACCATGATTTTGTTAATCTTTAACAAGAAGGCATAGATGTAAAGGTAACATAAATTATTAAGTTCTCCGAACTTGTATTAAAAGAAGTCCATCCCTCAAAAATGAGAAGGCTAATGTCAGTATTTTGTATATGCCAAATCTGGCTGAATATATCCTAGACTCCTGATGCACATCAATTGTAATTTAAATATGTAAAAGAAATCCCAAGGGGTTGGCTCAAGTGGTAAGAGCCTTGGTCTTTGTGGTAGTCCTATGAGGTCTAAGGTTCGAATCCCCTTGGGTGCAAATAATTCTTTGGAGCTAGCCCGCCGGCGAAGCCGGAGTATTACCAGATCTGTGTGGAGGGGGCGCTTTACATGGGTCCGAAGTTTACCTGATAAGGGTAGTACACACGAAGTGGCCCTGCCTTGGAGGGGTTCCTCGTAATAAAAAATTTAAATATGTAAAAGAGCTTTGCTGTATTGTAGACCAATGAACGTCCAAGGAGCATGTCATTCTGTTGCACTAGAACTTTTATAGTTCTTTAGTTTCTAGGTCTATACCATATCCTAAGATCTTTGTTTGCTGAGTAATTGTTTTAAAAATAATGTACTATATAGGAGGAGGAAGAGGGAGAGGAGGAGGAGCAGGCCAGGATGAAGGAATCTGCTGATAGCCGAAAAGATGTGGCTTTGGAAGAGATGACTACGGCAATGGCTAGAGAAGCACACGAACAGGCAAGAGTGAAAACATTGGAGAAAGTGGAGCAGCTTTGTGAGCTCAGTCGTGCATTGGCTGTTTTGGCTTCAGCATCTGTAAGGAATAGAAGTAATTGATGTTATAAGGCTTGTCTTAGTCTTACTATTGTTATTATTTTATTTTAGTGCAATGGTACTTGCTCAGACACTTGATTTACTTTCTCTGCTACTCATTTTAGTCAGTAAGCAGGGAGCGTGAAGAGTTCTTGCGACTTGTCAAAAAGGAGGTAAGCCAACTAATTTTGACCTCTGACTTATGAATGATACATTTTAACTTTTGCTATATTAGAAAAGTGGCAAAATCTTTATTTGAAGATTCAGGGAAGATGATGCTAGCGTCACTTCTCAGAAAGAGCAACAATCTCTCCATTTTATTTTGAGTTTGTAACCTTATGATCTCAAATGCAAAAAAGAATCACTATATATATACTCTGTTTCTGACATATGTTGTCTGTTTTCCTCTCTCTCTCTCTCTCTCTCTCTCTCTCTCTATTACATTTGTTTGAAAAAGAGAGAGAGCAAAGCCCACGCACAAAAGGAAGTATATAACTCACAAAGGAAGGAAAAGAAAATAATAAAAGAGAACAAAGAGACAAAGAAAAACAATTGACTCAAAGTGAAAATTCCAATAAATTAATTGAAGAGACAAATATTTTGTCGACCAATAATGTGGCAACAAGCGATTTCAGAAATACCATCTTGAGTCTGATGAGTAAAAGCTTGATCTTGTCTAATGCTGTACTACTGTGCTCTGTCCAGATCCACCACACAAAATGTAATGGAACCACCCTCCAAGGAAAACAAGCGGTTCCTTTTCTTTCTACCCTTCTCCAGCTTTGCAGTAGTTCATGGGCAGTGCCTAATGAGGAAGATAAGCCACAGTTTCTGATCACACTTACACGTATAGCACCAACTGACAACAACTCTCTTCCTATTAATCAAAATCTCCACCACTGTTAAAATTTTTCCTAGAGCTGTTGTGAACCCAAAAAAAGGCAACTAAGGAAGGTTTGCACACACCACACCCTTTCAAGGAAAATTATCACCATCTAATTTCCTCAACCCCTAATAAAAAGAATTGACATAAAATTTATTATTGCTAGTTCAAGTCCACAAACCTCATCACCACCATTACCGGAAAGTTGAAACACATGACTCACTAATGCTGCAGAAGAGAAAGCCTTCAGCAAATCCACCTCCCAATCGTGTTGCCCCATCACGGGACTTATAGAAGAGATGGGCCTCACATTTTTTTTTTAACCAAACCTTGAGTAATAGCTGTCATCTAATGATTGGTTGCTGCGAGATCGTGCAAATAGTTTCTGATTATGATTTATTTTATCTTCTTCATCTTTTTCATTTTATATTTTCTTTTCCTCGTCCATGAAGGGCCTTGGTGAAATTTGTCTTCTGAGTATGAACTCATTCATGTATGTTGTTACCGGAGGCGATTACTCGAGACAATCTTTGTTATCAATATAATGATACTTACAATCTCTCTTTTATTTTAAAATCATATGTATATCTTGAGCAGTGCTATGTCATCCAAAGGTCACTGCCACATGGGTGACAGTATCATTTCCCCTTGATTTTTGTTGTCAACTGTACTATAATACAAACCTTATTTGGTCTTCCTTTCTCCTTTGAAACCTTGTGTCTGTCTCATTATATTCTGCTGTTGGTTATATTTGTTTGTTGGTATTATCATTTCCAGATAGAGCTGTATAATAGTGTGGTGGAGAAAGAGGGTACAGATGGTGAAGAAGAAGCTAAGAGGGCATACAAAGCTGCCAGGGAGGAGAGTGACCATGCTACTGAGACAACAGGTGTAGGTCACAAGGTTTCTTCAGCACTTATAGACAGGGTAACAACATTTTAATCATTCTTGAGTTATAAAGCTCCAAATATTTGTCTTGAGTCCCAGCCGATGTATTTAGCTTACTGCCTTTGATTGTACGAGTTCTATGTT
This sequence comes from Alnus glutinosa, assembly GCF_958979055.1. Lineage (NCBI taxonomy): Eukaryota > Viridiplantae > Streptophyta > Magnoliopsida > Fagales > Betulaceae > Alnus > Alnus glutinosa. The sequence goes on from NC_084897.1 coordinate 10,659,446, forward strand.
CAACTGGCAAGTTACAAAAAATGTTGCTGGACGTTCGTGTTTCAGGTTGATGCTATGCTTCACAAGCTTGAAAAGGAAATTGATGATGTTGATGCAAAAATTGGAGACCGATGGCGGCTGCTTGACAGGTTTGTTTCCCTTTTGAAACCATATCTTTTGACAGGTGATGCTAGGTTGAATTTGCTACAGAACTAATGTTCACGTTTATGATGCGTGCATATAGGATTTTTTAGACTATCCTGCTTATAGAAGTATGGAACAAAGTACAGGTATACGAGCCTTTCGGGCATACCTTGTCTTAATGCCCACTGATTACTTTTTTTATTTTACCTTGTGCCTATCAAGTATTTTTTTCCCCTTAGCACCAAAATTAAAATGCATATGTTGCATTGTCTGGATAGTATGTAAGTCAAAGGAAAATGATTAATTTGCTACTTGAGAGCTTCAATTATAGAAAAGAAAAGATTTAAGACTGGTCCACTAGAGCCACGTTGTTTTTTATGAAGATTGTTTCTATGGCTTAAAGCTGCCTGAGGCGAGATGGAGGGGACGAAACCTCCTAGCATGTGCAACTTTCCTGGAACAGTCAACTCGTAGTAAAATAGAAATTTAAGGTGAAACTTCTACCGATGTGACTCCAAATTCACGTCCTCTTGACTTGAGTCAAAGCTCGAATAAATGCTGGTTATCCTATTTCATAGTTTAGGAGTCCTAAAATAAGGCTCCAGCATTTGAGAGTTTTTACTACTTGTGCTGAACATTCATCATAGATCACCTCCTGTGCTAGATCAAGCAAATGCAAAATCATGTATTATTATCAATCTTCCTACATCACCTGTCTTCCTAAGAAGAGTACTCTTTCACCCTCAAGATCATTACATCCTACCCATAATGCACCAGTGTGATTGGTTAGTCTTCTAAAAGTCACTTGGTATATGTACTTTCAAATCCTCCTGCATATGCATCTCATTTCCTGACACTATGTTGATAAAGATAATTACCATCAACAGTTTACAAGTGTTTAGTCTACTCCTGACAACAAAACAATTGTTAACTTCCATTACCCTCTTTCTTAAGAATTCATTACCATCTATTCTTTTTTCTTTCAAATCAACTTATTTTTGTCATTTTTGTGCCAGGGACTATGATGGGAAAGTGACACCTGAGGAGGTTGCTTCTGCTGCAATGTACCTCAAGGACACCTTGGGCAAGGAGGGTATTCAGGAACTTATTAGCAACCTTTCCAAGGATAAAGGTCAGTGGCAATAGGTTATTTCTTCCCTCTTCTGGTTCTTATCCTTTCCACCTAATAAATGTTCAAACTAAATAGGGATGTCTACAGCAGACTTGTTAGAGATAACAGCTTTCTCATTTATATTTTCTTTTGATGCAATTAGATGTGAATTATGGAGAGGGGTTCAATGCTATGTGGAGATGAAAGCATTCTCTATCATCTTAACTAGCTGTTAATGGAACTTCATACAGTAAAATCAACCAATTTCAAAATATTTATTTTTCTCTGTTTCTTTTTTTTTAACAAAAAAAAACTTCTAATGGGGATGAAGAGCAATATTAACATGTTTCAATTGCCAAATAAAGTTACAATGATTCATTTCATCAAAATGTCTAAAATCTTTCCTATATATATGATTTTTTTTATTTTTTATTTTTTTTCTCATTATTCGCATTGATGTTCAAACCTCATTATAACCACTCTGTGACTACTACTTTTGCCATTTTCTTTGCAACAGAAGGAAAGATACTAGTTGAAGATATCGTCAAATTAGGCAGCGAAATAGAAGATGCTGATACAGCTGAAGCAGGGAAATCATAGGCATATGCACCCCATTTAATTAATCATAGCTCTATCTTTCTGGTTGCATTGGCAGCTTGGTCGGAGCACATGTTGCATATACTTGGGGACACGGTGCCTGCCTCAATATCTATGAGATTTTTGCTTTATGCCCACCTTGAACCGAAGAAAAAGCTTAAAAGAGATTCTTTGCAGTTGTAGCAATAGGAAGTAGTGATGCATTCCTTACTGCCATGAAATCAATATATAGAAGGTGAGAGGTATTACGGTGTGTATACTTGTCACTTGACACTACTTAGCTATGGACTTCGTAACTTTCTGAATAAAGTGCTCGTGCCAACACTGGCACTTAAAACTCAAGAAACATCTCCCCCCTTATCTAATCTTTCTAGCCTTTCATCTCGTCATCAGCAATATCTTTGGGCAGATAATTTTAGAGAGGATTCTGATCCCAGCAAGTATACATCTAACCGATCAAAAATAGTTGAATAAAAAATTCTTTTTACGAGGAAGTAACAATTCTTAATTGAATTTCTGTATTTATTTTCCACTTTTTTAATGTTGGAGTTTGTGCATAATTTTCAAGGACTCGTTCTCAACCTCTAGTTATAGGTTGAGTCGATATGATTAACTTTGGATGCACTCAGTCACAGTGGCTAAAATTCTGGGTGATTTGGATTACGCATGGTGATTGCACTGCATCCTTAGCATCGGTCCTGTGCTTAAGAATATGTTTCAACAATATCATTTGATGGAAGTGGAGCATTTAAAACATAGAGTAGCATTTAAGAAGAACCGTTTATTGCAAATAATGAACTTAATTCAAAAGAAATCATGAACGTAAAATGCTCCATGGTTAATGAAGTGGTTTGGTGAGTTCGACAGAAAAACTAAGCACCTAAAAAACCAACGTTCGGTTTGATGAAAGTCTCACTCTAAACTGATTTTGCCCCTTGCTATATAAGTTTGGCCCTTAAAATTCCCCTGAATCAACCAATCCTGATTTCCCCCCTTCCTTGGTTGTCTAAAATTGTCTAACCAAATCCAAGGTTAAACAACTATAAAGACTTTTAAGGTATTTTTCACCTTTCTTATTATTTATACTAGCTCATAACCTGCGCATAGAGCAGGATTCTTCGTTATAAATTAATTTCAGAATTTACAATAAAGGTTAAAACCTTTAATTTTATTTTAACCCAAAAAAAGTAGAACTTTTTAAAATATTTGTTCACCATTGGTGTAGTTTATAACGAAAATAAGTATATAAAAAAAATTAATAATAACAAAAGGAAAATCTAAATTCCCAAATATTACAGCATAAGTGATGTAGTTTTTTCAATTGTCAAGATGGTGCTGTAATTGTTTTTACAACACCTAAGCCAAATCCTACAAAATAAAACAAAATTTTTCACTCAACATTTAATGCAATCAAATAAATCCTCTCACATCACATTCAATGCTTAATCAAATAAATTTTTGCCTTATTTTGCTTTCAAAACCAGAAAAAACACTTCAAAAAAAAATTTTAGTGGATCATACAAAAAAAAAAAAAAAACCATTAAACATTCAAATATATTAAAAATAAGACCCTTAATTTTATTTTAATCCATATAAATTAAAACATGTTAAATTCTCTGTTCCCATATCAGTAGTTTAAAATGAAAAGAAGTTAAAATAAAATAAAAAAGTATGAAGAAAACCTGTAGATTATGATTATCAAAGCATTAATTAATAAAAAAAAAAAATAGCAAGAGTCTCTAATTCTAAAAAAAAATACATAGCAAATTAAACAAAATGGCTGAAAATCAAGTAAATCGTACAAACGAAAACAAAAATATTCCATAAAACATTCAAATGAACTAAAAAATAAGACACTTAATTTTAATTTAATCCATATAAATTAAAACATGTTAAAATATTTGTGCCCATATGAATAGTTTATAACGAAAAAGAAGTATAAAGAAAAAAAAAAATTAGTAAGAAGAAAATATGGTTTAATCTAATTATCAAAGCATTAATAAAAAAAAATTACCAGGAATCTATGATATTGTTAGTGTGATACCTATTATATTTAAATATAAATAAAACCCAAGTAATTATAAACATTTAAAAAAATACCAAACAAACTAAACAAAATATTTTTTTACGAATACAAAATAAAACAAAATCTTTCATTAAACATTTAACACAATCAAATAAATTCTCACATCATGTTCAATGCTTAATATCTCTTTGGTGTTTCAAAAGTATTTATATTCCTTTCATGCACAACAATCAAATAAAGTTTTGCCTTGTTTTGCTTTCACAAGCATTAAAACACTTTTCAGCAAATGGCTAAAAATGGAGTAAATCAAATAAACAAAATAAATAAATAAATAAATTTTCTGAAAAACATAAGTCTTTATCTTAGTTTAATCCATATATATTAAAACATGTTTAAATCTTTGTTCCCATAGGTATACATAGTTTAAAATGAAAAGTATAAAAAAATAATAATAATAAAAAAAAAAAAAATCAAGAAGAATACATAGTTTAATCTAAATATCAAAGCATTAGTAGGAATCTTTGTGTGATACATTTTATATTTCAATACAAATAAAACGCCAATAATTATGAACATTAAGAGAGAAAAAAAAAATACAAAGAAAAATAAACATTTTGTATGAAAATTTATAAAGAAAAAAAAAATTAGCGAGAAGAATATCTAGATTCTAATATAAAAATGCATAAAACACGAAGTCCTTCAACCTCCACAAAAACAAAAAAGAAAAGAAAGAATGAAAGCAAAGTCCTTCAAAAAAAAAAAAAAAAAATTATATACTTCAACACTCTGTTCTTCTCTTAAATGTCGCTGCTAGATGCTCTTGATTTCACAATTCAAGATATTTCAAACCCTATATATTTCTAAGAGAGTAAATGACTTTTTAGCTTATTTGTACGGTTTCTTTAAAATTAATGCATGCAATACCTATGTGGTCAATTATGAGTAGTTAATGTAGTACGTTCTTAGTTTTAAATTTTGTCTTTCTATAATTTTGGAGAGTAATAAATTTTGAAACCATAATGTCGTACATTAAAATTTTGAACTTAATGAAATCTCATATAAGGAAAAACTTTGAAATAAGATTTTGAAGAAAAAAAAAAATCTAACCACTTAGAATTAATGCATGATTTTAATTTTATTTTTTATTTTTAAAAAAATCTCACAACTTAATGCGGCTATAATGACACTTAATGATATAATGCGAAAAAGTCATTATTTTGGTCTCACGAAGATTAACATCCATGATCTTTTTCATTAAAGCACAATAAATTTATTAAAATCTTGACAAAATCAGTTCAACCTTTAAAATTCATCAGTTTTTTTTACTTAAAAAAACTGGTTCAGTGTTTAAAAATTATGGGTTCATGCCACGTGTCATAATTCTCCATTGCACAAAGAACATTGCATGAATATATAAATCACATAAAATTTTATTACCAAAAGAACCATAATTTTAGTTTTAATCCATATAAAATTAAAACATTTAAAATATTCTCATATGTGTAGTTTAAAATGGAAAGAAGTATAAAGAAAAAAAAAATAACAAGAGAAAAACTTGGATTTTGATTATTAAAGCATTAATAGTAAGATTAATATTAGGAATCTATATATGATATTGTTAGTGTGATACGTACCTATTATGTTTCAATAAAAATAAAATCCATATAATTCTGAACATTAAAAAAAAAAAATGCATTTCAAATTTAATGTTTAATTAACTCTTTAGTGTTTTAAAAGTATTTCTATTCATTTTGTGCACAATAATCAAATAAAATTGTCTCTTTTGGCTTTCAAAAGCAGAATAATACTTCAAAAAAAAAAAGTGAAAATCGTGTAAATAACATAAAAGAAAAACAAATATCCTATAAAACATTCAAATGAATTAAAACATAAGACCCTTATTTTTAGTTTAATCCATATAAATTAAAATATGTTAAAATCTTTGTTCCCATAGGTGTAGTTTAGAATGAAAATAAGTATGAAGAAGAAAAATAGCAAAAAGAAACCATGATTTTGATTATCAAAGCATAAAATAGAAAATTAGCAGAAATTTTTTATATTGTCAATGTCATGCCTATTATATTTCAATCTTATACAGCTCTACACATTCGAAAAGACAAATGAATGAAAAATAAAATAAAAAATCTCATAAACATTTAAATAAAGAATTGCTCAACCAAAAATTTCATAAACAAAATGGAAACATATTTAGATTTCAACCAAAAATATAGAATACTAAAGAAACACTTGTCTCTACAAAAGAGTCCTACTTGTATCATTAATTGAGAGAGAGAGAGAGACTACTTGTATTATTAGTAGAGAGAGAAATATATATTAAACAGACCGGTTCAATTTTATTTAAAAGATTAGTTCAGTACTTAAAGGACCGGTTTAGTCACTAAAATGTATGGGTTCACACAGAGTGTCACCATTCTAAGGAAAAACTTGGCTTATATATATATATATATATATGATTATTATTATTGAGAAAAGCTTGAACTTGAGCCCCGTTGATAGTCTTGGTCCACTTTCCCTAAGTTCGATAAGACTTGAGCCCTCCAAGTGTAAGCCCATCGAGTCCTAGGCCTAATGTCAATTGAGCTCTCACAATGCCTAATTTGGGCTGAAACTGTGACATGAAAAAAGATTAGGATTGGCCTACTTAGGCTAACCCTCCTCCTAATTAGAAACTATTGGGCGTAAGTCAACACATGTCCAAACCCAAAAATAACTCTTCTAAGTCTAAAATGAAAAATAATATGGATCAAAATCTGTACACGTAATTTTATAAAATTCTTATTTAAAAACCGATCAAAACTTTGTTTTTAGGTGTTCCTGACAAAACTTGAACAACCCTGATGTTTTGAAAAACCCAAAATTACAATTGTATTTTCCAAGATCTTTCTTCAAAAATTAAAATGATCAAAAAGTACAATATTTTAAACCTAAATTTTTTCACCAAACCCCGTTTGCCAACTTACCCACGAGATTTTCATAATCATATTTTCTTTATATTCTCATATATATTTTTTTTCCCAATTATCACTAACCATCTTTGATCTATGATTGACAAGCTATAAAACTGTGGGAATAAATATAAAATACTCAAAAAAAAATATTATTTTTATGCTTTTAATTTGAAAAAAAATATGAAAAAGAATCATTGAAACATTTACTTGATAATTTTTTTAAGATTGGGTTGTAGAAAGGAGTTGGGTTTCTTCTCTTTTTATCTAAATCAGGTGAAGATGATGTTTTTTGACAAGAAGATAATACCCGAAAAATAAATGCATTTATATACTCATGAGTCGCGCTTTATAAACCAATACCTATATTTTAATTAACACACACACACACACACACACATGTATATATATATATATATATATACTGCATAATTTCTTTGCATAAAGATAACAGTAATTGATATCGGAATTATGCTATCTCACTTATTCAAGTAGATCATTTTTTTAAAGGTATAATAACGGAGACAACACATAACATATTTGCGAAAACTATTGGGGGATCTGGGATCATACACATATAGAGTAAGCGCAGTAGAAACCAATCCCAAGAAAAAATACGCTTCAAGATAAACATCGCTAGATTAACAAATACACAAGTTTGTGGTACTTATAATTGAATTTGGCCTCTCCTAGGCTTGTAGGGCTATTTACTTATGGCTGAAATTCTCTTTGCATGTAGTTCTTGATTAGACCTTAAGATCTTCTCTTTGATGACGGATTATGATCGTAAGTATAGTAGACTCACAAACTATTCTCAAACCAATAGAATAGGTAGAAGCATAAACTTGAGAAAACCAAATATTCTTTCTTGAATATTTCTCACGACACTCTTGTACATTCTTGTGCCTTTTACATAAATATTTGTGAAACTTGAGTCTTGCATTTTTTTAATTTATGAATCAATGAATTCTATCAATAAGTTAATGTGTAAATTATGCTTCACTATGGTCCTCAAGGCTATAGTCATAGAAAGACTAGAACTCCTAGTCCTAACCCTAGCCTACTACTAATCGATCTTAAGCATGGACTTGAGTTTTATCCCTTAGGATGCTCCTTTAACTCATCTTTAGCCCATTTGAATAAATTCTAAGCGCCCAAAGTTCTTTAATGGCTTAAGCCTTTTAGGAAATAAATTCCTAAACCCAATCATCTCTAAGTAATAACCTACATAGGAATTAAATTTGTTGGCCCATTTTTGTAAAATAAAACACTCCAAATAAAGAAATGCATAACCGAAGCCCAAATCATGTACATCAACTCAAAGAGTGACCTAAAGGAAAAAATACAATTAGATTCAATAGGCCTATGACAATATTCACACGGCACTATTAATCATAATTGATTTTACTAAACAAATGTGACTACACTCTAAGATGTATTTTCGATTTAATGAATTAATTTATGTGACGTACTTGTTTTTATTACATATTATTCTTCCATGGAATAATTTCGTAGTTGAACCAAAGTCAATACACTGTAACTTTGTTCACTACCACTTTTCCTTGATAACCTGATCTAATTACATGATTATCCTTTTTGAACCCTGTGAGATTTCATCTCATTTTGCACAAAATAAAGTGTCAGTATATCCCACTGAAACACTCAAGCTTGAAGTTTAGAATAATCTTTTTCATTAAATCTACATCAAGTAGAATATTCCTTATCACTTTGTTGTTGTCAAATGATTTAAATTCCTTCGTGAAGAATCTTGAAAAATGTGTTTTCATAATGCTAGATGTGATCATCCAATGCACAAAGATGTTGACTAGGACTGATCTCACTCATGTATACATCAAAGTGACCTACACTTTACATTTGAGTTTACAATTTTCTTAAGATTTAAAGTAATTATTAGAAGTTGTCGTGCACGTACATCATTCTTTATCATAGCGTTGAAAGTATGATGACACATGTAGTCCATTTGGTGCATGACACTACCTCGCTTTTACACAAACATATCAACCCGAAACCTTACCTGCTTCTCCTAATCAGATAGATCGTTGAGGTTGACATGTTATAGTCTATATGGATTTCTCAATTCCATTTACAACTATGAACAATCTTTTATAAGTTACAAGGACCTATGACTATGATCTTCTGTGTGATATTCTCATTACTTACATCATAGTCAAATACAATGCAACTTAGAGATCTTACACATATAATACGAAAATATTCAAACATATATATACATGTAAAAACGTTAATGTATATGTCTAATGTTCAATATTATACAATTATAGAAAAGCAACATAAATGCAATTGGAGTTATGGACACCAATCCCAACAAAAAATCAAGTTTAATATTCAAGGGTGAAAATAAATATAGACTCCTAAGCAACCTCAACCAAACAGATAACCAAATATGCAAAGTAGTAAAGATAAATAACACAGATATTTGGTTACAAAGTGAAAATTCTTTGCACTAAAGAAAAAAACCTCTGGGGCAACCAAACCCAGGAAATCAATTATCAGAAGAAATAGCTAATACTCACAACCCTATGCAGTAGTCACTCTCTTAAATTCTAACAAGCGCCTACTTGTCTGCCTCTCTTTTAGACCCTTTTGGAGAGTTGCTTCAATTGATCTTCCTTAACTGGAGCTCCTATCTTGTTAGACTTCAATGGTTGAATGGTATAAGCAACACTTTAAGAGAGATACATAAATTTGTTTAAGCCTAATAAACCTTCTCTTAGCACAATGGAATTCTCTACTGGAATTCTTAAATAAAGATTGCCTAGAAGCCCCTTTAAATAGGTTCTGGAAACCTGATAAGTGCTGAATATTACACATTCAAGCCCCTTAATTCACATATGTTGACCTCTTAGTTTTGTTAATAGTTGATCTTTTGTATTGTTTTTGTTTTTCTTGTATTTTACAGGTTTTGGAAGAAAATCTGTCAAATTCCAAGATTAGAATGAAGTCGGCAAACTCACTTTTGGAAAGATTCAACTCCAAATCAATTTTGAATTTAAGAAAAGAGAAGTCAGCAAAATCTGTGATTTTTTGGAAAGAATCTAGAATGAGCATGTCTCTGTATTTTAATCATAACTTTTTGCTTGAGCACGTCTTTGTGATTACTAGGGCTTCCAGAATTCTCCTAATCCATATAAATAGGTCTCTAAACATTGAAGAAACACACAAGCTTTGGGGAATGATCAAAGGCTACTCAATGAGGTTTTCTCTAGTTTTCCTTTTCCTTTATTATTTTCTTATGAGGATGATTTCCATCCAAATTATGTGTAACTAATACTTTAGTTAGGGCTCAATTGAAGCCATAATCATGTCCCTTTAACTTTTTCAATTTGTTTTGCTACAATTCATATAATGATGCTTAACTTGATTAATTCTAGTTTCTTGAATTCCTCACATGTTTGTGTTTGACTAGAATAGGCTTGTAGTATGTATTTGTTATTTATGTCAATTTGGATGACCGAGTCCTGAGCATAATAGAGTAACGAAAGAACCCCGCCACAGGTTCTTGGATTAATCAACATAAAGACAACTGAAATAGATACCATGTTCCAATCTGAGTGTGTTTATTGATTTTCATAGATTTATGCTTTCTTAAAGAACAACTTAGTAGATACCATACTAAATCCTTCAAGGAAGAAAAGCTTAGAGTAGATACCATGCATAACTCGTTGCTTAAAGAAATAATAGCTTTAGGAGAAGATATCATACCCTTGTGGCTGGTAAACATTAAGCATCATGTTATGATTGTAGTATTGTGCATATTGTGAATCTTATTTGAGTATGATTAGCGGTGGATATCAAAGCCCTACCTTTTTTTCTTATTATTTCAATTTAATATTTTATCTCATCTTATTCGAGGTCTTTATTTAGGAAAATCTCTTTAAGCATAATTTACCAATCCTCGTGGGAATGATCTCGTATTTGCCTACTATACCATTGTTTTGATCTTGTGCATTTGCGAGTAAAACATACAAATATTTATCTATTTATTTAGGTTGAGATTTGCACAACAAAACCCTAAAATAAGTCAGGAACGAGTTTCTAGGGGCTATGTTCGGATAGGCTAACGAGTGTCCGGACATATATCAAAAAGAAAAACTTTCTGTGAAGCGTGTTTGGATAGGGAACCCTATTGTCCAAACACATGCATGAAATGTCTTCTATGTCTGTAGGAGTGTCCAGACATCTTGCAGAATAGGGACTTACTGGAAGTTGCGTCCGCTGGGCTGTCCGAACATGTTGAAGAATAGGACCTTACTGCCAATTGTGTCCGAACATGGCTTGAGGCTGTCTGGACATCTTGCTAAAGAGGATCTTTTTGTAACTTGTGTCCGGACAAGGCTTCTGGCTGTCCAGACCAGAACCAACTTGTCTTCTGAATGACCTGAGTCCCACGTTCTTCAATAGTCAAGTAACCTTTTGTCAAAAGAATGTAGCCAACATAAAAAAACCAACAATCTCCTCCTTTGGCCATTCTGGGACAAAACGGTTACATCACACACACACACACACACACAAAAAAAAAAAAAAAAATTACTCTCCCTTTTTGTCACAAAAGGACAAAGGGTAAAATAGAGTAAACAACCTAGAAAAAGATAGTCCAGAGAATAACAATAAAAATTACAAAGAAATAGGACACTACAACCCAATGATCCTCTGGAGGAATGTTGCGGAGAGATGTCCGAACATTAATCTTGATTGGCGCAACATTTGTCACAAAGAGAAAGGGAAGGCACACAGAGTGATTTTGTCAATGAGAGAACCAAAAATACGCATGTATTTAAAACTGAGAAATTAGTCAAATAGCAAAATAGAATATCCAAAAATATATATAAGATGCAAGAAAATATGAGCACAGTTTCTCTGCAGTAAAATCAAACCCAAAGGATTCACTCAACTCATGCCATGTGTGTAGTGTGTGAAAGCCAGCCAAAAAGCAAATAGAACACCAATTTGGTAATAGCAATTGAAATGCTTGAAAAGAAAATATAAAGTATGACAAGTTAAAAGTCAAACCTTATCTTACTAAGGCCTAGTCACCCTTATCTAATACACTCCCCCTAAGAAACATCACTTTTCTTTTATTTAGTCCATTAGTGACCGTCTCTTTCCACATTGATTTGGTCATTGACTCTTTCTATAGGGACAAGTATAAGAAACTTGTAAGAGTATATTCAGCAATGGACTTTTTATATCCATATTTTTTTAAGAACTTTTTATATCCTAGAGAGGATGCTAGAATTTATAGGTTCTAGGTTCAACTAGCGAGTTGGTCAATTTGACTAACACACTAAAAATTCTCTCAAGAGGATATTCAGAGTAAAACTAGAGAAAAAAAAAAAATTCTTAAGGGAGCTTTGATAGTGCACAAGAGCAATAACATGAGAGGAATGAACTATCAAGCTTTAGATACAGCAAAAAAAAAAAAATGCAAATATCAAACCAAACTATCTCAAGTATATGTAAAGACATTTCATAAAGCATAGAGACTGAAATATTAGTTTAAAAAGACATGAGATATTTGATAAACTGTTAAAGAAAAAATCATTCTGCATCCCCTTCTTTTTCCTATTTTTTTTTAATTTTTATTTTTATTAATAAAACAATTGCAAACACAAAAAATAGCAGAAAAGAAAAAAAAAAAAAAAAAAAAAAAGAAAAAAAAAAAAAAGAAAAAAAGACATGCTTAGGGAATGAGATGAAACTGAAAGACACAAGAAAGTCTATCCCTAGCATGTGAGGAGACATGTTTAAGACATGTCACAAACACCAATGCTTTCCTAAGGAATTCGAACCTGCCTACATCAAGTGGTTTGGTAAGGATATCAGCCAATTGATGATCAATGGGCACAAAAGTAAGAGATACAACCTGGGACATAACCAGATCTTGAATAAAATGGTGCCAAATGTCTATGTGCTTGGTGCAAGAGTGCAGAACCAGATTCTTGGAACTATTGATAGCACTTGTATTGTTGCAATGAACAGCCATGGTACCCTGCGCAAAGTCATAGTCAAATAAAAGTTGCTGCATCCAGAGCAATTGAGTGCAGCAGCTACCAGCAGCTATGTATGTCGCTTCAACTATGGGGAGGGAAATAGAAGATTGTTTCCTACTCAGCCATGCAACCAAATTAGTGCCAACATAAGAGTAGCAGCCCGACGTGCTTTTTCTATCATCCGCATTACCAGCCCAATCAGCATTTGAATAACTTGCAAGAACAAGATTTGTGTCTCAAGAATACCAAAGACGATAATTGATGTGAATTTTAATTGTACTCGCAAGTGCACGAATCGTTTGCAATAAAGGATTTTGCAAGTGCGAGGTCGATCCCACAGGGAATTGTGTTCTTGAAAACAAATTTATGACTAAATTAATTAAATCTTAACCTAGTTCCAAAAATTAATAGATTTTGATAAATAAAGAAAACATAAACTAAATAAAGTAAAATAAAACAAAAGCAAAGGTACTAAGGTTTTGGAATCCACACCCACCAAATCATAGCAACATATTCTCATGTTCATCAATACACATCTGAAGTTCTCACCATACAAATCTTATGTATGTTTTACTATGCTTCATAAAATTCATTAAATCATTCAATGAATCCGTTCTTTGCACAAATCACAAAAGATATCCGGTTTAAACCAAATCATCAAATGTATCCGTAGAACGAAACACAATGAATATCCAACGTTTTGATAAATATAAACCCAAGCAATCAATTATGTGAAATTATCTTAAATCATCAAATGTATCATTGAATCACAAAAGATATTCAAGAATCATCCCACGAATTGAAAAGAAGTAAAACATAGGAAAAATTAAACCAAATAAAATTGGATAGTATAAACTTACATGAAAATATTGTTGCTCTTCAATAGTGAGGCTTCATCCTCAACCTTAGTTGAAAAATTAGCTACACATGGCTATTGAAAATAAAACCTACCCTAAAGAAAAACTAAAAAGAAGAAAATATATTTGAACTCTAGCTTCACCCCCTTTTTCTTGAGCCTTAGAGGTCTATTTATAGGGAGAAAATAAATCCTAGAAGCCCTAGAATTCCTAAAAAAATTGGAGGTTAGTCTCCTAGTTTGAGTAGGAGACTCAAAACTTAATCCAAGAAGGAAAAGGACTCCAAATCCGTCCAGATTTGCAGTCTTTTATTGCAGGGCACTTTTGGCATAGCAGACGTCCGAATTAGGAAAATCATATTTCACAATGATTTGTAGAAAATTGAATTAGCTTTCCAACGCCACTTGATTAACCTTAATCGGATATTTGAACTGAAAGTTATGCTCAAAATACTATGACATGTGCAAAATCTGAATTCTAATCCGATTTTGACTCCAATTAGAGAAATTCCGATTTAGTCCTCTCCTTGATGTGGTTGAACATACTAAATTATCTAGGTTCTTCTCAAAGTGTGCTTTCTTTCACCATAAAGCTATTGTTTTATCTCAATGACCTGCAAAATACTAAAATAGCAAAACTAACCAAAAACATTAGAAAATAACAAAAGTAAAAGTTTAGTAAATACAAATTAAGGGGTCTACATATGCAATATTTGGCACTCATCAATAATTGACAGTGTCATTGACATACCTAATGATACGTTTGACAGCAGTAAGATGGCATTCCTTAGGACTAGCTTGAAAGCGAGCACAAACACCTATGCTGAAAGCAATATCGGGCTTGCTAGCTGTGAGATACAAAAGGCTCCCAATCATACTCTGATAAAGAGTAGAGCCCATACTTTTCCCTGTGAGATCCGCACTAATTTTGACACTTGTGCTCATGGGAGTACGAGCATGACTCTTACCATCCAGACCAAATCGCTTGACCAAGTCTTTGGCATACTTGGATTGAGAGATGAAAATACCTTTAGGAGACTGTTTGACTTGAATACCAAAAAAATAATTTAACTCCTCGATCATACTCATGTCAAATTCTTTCTTCACTATGTTTGAAAATTCATGGGCTTGAGAGTCAACTGTGGCACCAAAGATGATAACATCTACATAAATCTGGGCAATAAGTTTGTGCTCACCTTGGTTTTGAATGAATAGAGTTCGGTCAGCATAGCCTCTTATAAAACTTTGTGCCAAGAGATAAGTAGTAATACGCTCATACCATGCTCGTGGGGCTTGCTTGAGACCATACAAAGCTTTCTTCAGTTTGTAGACATACTTAGGATGATGAGGATCTTGAAATCCCTTGGGCTGTTCTACATAGACCTCTTCTTGAAGAATACCATTCAAGAAAGTACTTTTGACATCCATCTGATAGAGCTTGAACCGAAGATGACATGCAATGGACAACAGAATTCTGATGGACTGTAGACGAGCCATAGGAGCAAAGATTTCATCAAAATCCACTCCCTCTATCTGTGTGTACCCTTGAGTAACAAGACAAGCCTTGTTCCAAACAACTGTACCATGTTCATCGGACTTATTCTTGAATATCCACTTTGTGCCAATGATATTGTGACCAAGAGGTCTGGGAATAAGAGACCATACATCATTCCTAAAGACTTGATGTAATTCATCACCCATAGCAACAACCCAGCTTTCATCTTGTAAAGCTTCTTCTACCTTCTTAGGCTTATACTGAGAGAGATAACAATTATAAGAGACTTGATTTACCACTCTATTTCTCAGTCGAAGACCTTCATTGACATCTCTAAGAAGCTGCTTGTAAGGATGATACAGCTTGACATGTGAAGACGGTTCTTTGGGAAGATTTACAGTATCAAGTTCATCTTGAGAAGAGATAGAATCTTTGACCGGATTTTCCGTAGACACAGCTTCTTGAGGAGGGGTGGCCTGCTCATCTTGAGGTGGAGCAAGAGGCTTGACTAAAACTGTAACAGCACTAGATGACTCCAAGGGTGCGTCAATAGGCTGTAAGTGGACCCAGTTTCTTCATCATCAATCACAACATTGATTGATTCCATGACCGTGGCAGTCCTCTTGTTGAACACTTTCCAGGCATGGCTGGTAGACGAGTAGCCCAAAAAGATTCCTTCATCACTTTTAGCATCAAACTTGCCTAAATTTTCTAGGTCTCGAAGGATGTAGCATGTACTTCCGAATACCCAAAAATATTTAACTGTAGGCTTCTTTCCCCGCCATATTTCATATGGAGTCTTGTTAGTCTCAGGCCTCAAAGTAGACTCGATTGATGATGTGGCGGGCAGTGTTGACAGCTTCTCCCCAAAAATGTTGAGCTAAGTCCTTGGCATGGATCATGACTCAAGCTGAAAATAAATGACTTCTAAATTACCAAGTGTGTGTAATAGTGTGCAACAAAATATCAAAGTGCGAAATTTAAAGAGACATAAATTTTGTTGAAGAAGTGGAAATTCAATTAAGAGAAAAACCACTTCGGGGCAGCCAAACCCAGGATATCTACTATTTAGTAGACAAAGCTAGTTACAAAGCAGTAGTACTCACATGCCCCCAGAGGTCGTACCTTGAACTTTGACATGTAACCCAACACGAATGCCTCCCAACCAAGTCACCTACTTGAAGGGGTCTTCAATGGAATCATTTACCTTAGGGCCAACCCCTAAGATAGATTTCACACAAACACAGCAACGGCACTTGGCAACGGCTAGAGAGTAGACGGATTAGCACAATAACTTCTAAAATATTCTCTCTAAGCACTATGGAATTCACTACCGAATTCTTACAAATTACATGCCTAGGGGACTCTATTTATAGGCTATAGAAAACCTAAAGCGTGTCTGATACGATTTTCCTTGGCGGCGTCCGGACGGTAGCTGAGGGCGTCTGGACGGACAACTGTGCAACTGGCTTTCCAAATTTGCTTGAAATTCTTTCCTGAATAGGGCCGTGTTCGGACGGTTGCACTTTTGCTGCACGCAATTTCCATATTAAGGCCTGAGTGTCCGGACCATGGAGTCTAACGTCCAAATGGTTGAACGTCTTCTGCACGACTTGCCTTATCAAGGACAGCGTCCAGACGGAAGAACCTCTTTGTCCGGACGGTTGCAGCTATCTTCCCATATTTGTGTTTTGGAAAGAAATCCTTTTACTTGTCGATCACTAAAAGGCATCCAGACGTGTTGCTAAGACATCCGGACGGATAAAACTAAGAAAGAGTTCAAAGCTTCTGGACACAGAGGGACGTCCAGATGGAAAGTTCTCGTCGTCCAGACGAATGATGCTTTGACAGATGAGCATCCGGATGGAATACCACATCGTCCGGATGGATGCAAGGGAACTGAACTACATTGTTTTGAATCTTGCATAGAGTCTTCTTGAAGCTCATAACTAAAGTGTAGACTCTGAATAAACAACATCCTTGTATAATAACCATCATTACATAGAAGTAATTTTGTCCAATAGAATGCAACCAATTAGAAACTAACAAACTCCTCCTTTGGCTATTCTGGGACAAAAATCACTTGACTGGTTAAAACTACAATCCCGGTCCAAAACAAAAAAAAATACTCCCCCTTTTTGTCTCAAAAGGACAAAGGGTAAAACAAAGTATAAGAAAAACTACAAAATAATTACTCTCCCTCAATGTCTTAGCAGGACAAGGGTAAACAGAGTAAAAATAATCTAAGAGTTATAAAGTGTGTACCAAATATCCATAACAGAATAACCAAATGTCTTAAAATAAACAAAGCAAAACACCAAACAAATTCAAACATCCTCAGCCATGGGTGCATCATCCTCGTCATCACTGCTAGACTGATGATGGTGCTTGAGACACTCTAGATGTCCAGCTGGCACTGCTCCACATGGAGGTTAATAGAGTGAACCTCCTGCTTCATAGAACTCATTCCCCCTGGAGAGATGCCAAGGCAGCCAAAATCTGAGCATAGGAGGAAATCCTGAAGCTTGTGGAACACTGAGTGTCGTCCGGACGTGCTGCTGAAATGTCTGGACGGATGCAAGCTGGAGCAGTTCGAAACTTCTCGACACAGGGGAAGGTCCAGACGAAAAGTTCTCGTCATCCGGACGGATGATGCTTTAGACAGATGGGCGTCCGGATGGTATGACACTTCGTCCGGACGGCTGACAGGGAACCGAATTTTCTGATTTGCAAACTATGCAGAATCTTCTGGAAGCACTTCTAAATAGAGGAATCCCTGTTAAAAAGCAGCTTTACAAAGAAGTGATTTTGTCCAACAGAATGTGGCCAATTACAAACAAACACATAGTTTTGAGATACTATTTGATTGCTTTATCAGTTGATTATATATGCGTATTCTGAAGCTGACATTAGGAAAAATATTTTCTGCAAATTTTCCTTCAGTTTTTGTCTTTTCAGTATGAAGCGTCCGGACTAGTGCGGCTCAAACGGCCGAATGATAAGGTTACACGTCCGGACGCACGCGGCCTATCGTATGCTTATGTGGCAACGCACGTCCAAACAGGGACCCCACAAGTTATAAGTTGAGCTTCTACCCTAGCTGCCGCCGCATCCTTTTTTTGTCCCCACTCGGTTTTTCTTCACTTTTTGGCTTCTAGTTGTATTTTCTCGCAAGTTTTTACATAATCTGAGCCTTGTTTTGTTCATTTGTGCATTCATCTCGTCTCTCCAGGTACTTTTTCAGCTTGTACTATTCCTTTTAGTGTTTTATTAACTGTTGGAATATTTTATCTTTTGGGGAATGTTTTGAGATTATGAAATGCATAGTTGTGATATCTGATGTGTTGGGACTTTGTGTTTCAGTATTATATTGGACTGTATTGTGATACTTGCCGATTATAATTTTTGAAAAAGTCCTTTTTATTGTCGTTATAATGCCGGATTTTTTTTTTAAACTAACAAGAATCTAATCTTTTTGAAAATATTTTTGGAAAATCTTGTTGGTTATTTTTGCGGAAACAAGTCTACTGGCAGTCCACAACGCAAAGTTCGGCAGAGGATAGACGGAGAGTTGGTAGCCCTAAGAGCCAAAATTATGAACAGATCTATCATTGCCGAACGGAACGTGGTTCGTGCCGATATTATGGTGGCCCCTCTAGACAGCATCCATGATATCATCCAGACCTATCACTAAGGATATCTTCACAATTGTGGATGTGTTGTGTTCACTAGGCTAGTCAGATTGTTTTATGCTAACCTTGAGGTCATGCAAGATGATGACCGTGGGTTGGTTCTTCAGTCCACTATGGACAGGCACATTATTACGGTTGATCCTCAAGTTATCAGCCAAATCATTAGGGTGCCTGTGCACCAGATCTCTGGCAATCCGTACAATGAGGTGGTACTACCTCCTTCTCTAGATGATTTCAGAGAATTTTTCCATGTTGTCCCTCAGGGAGAGGAGCGTGACACCACCATCAGGATCGATGCCCTATCTGCCCCACACCTCATGCTTGCCAAGATTGTCCAGCACAACCTCTGGCCAGTTGTTAAACGCAGTGATCTGATATTGAAGAGGGCCCAGTTTGTATATGCCATCTGCCTTCGCTTTCCTTTTTGTCTGTGCAAGCATATTTTGGGAGTTATTTTGGAGGCTCGTGATGAGAGCAATACCGGTCTGCCTTTAGGCTACCTAATCACTCAGATTATTTTATAGTCAGGCATCGGCGTCATTGGAGAACCGAAAATGAAGATTTAGGATCCCATCAGCAAGCAGACGCTGGTGAAGTCTAACGCCCAACTGAGGCGTGATGATCTGGCTGATGCCCCACAACCCCCTCCCATCCATGTAGCAGTACCTGACATGGCATCTTCTTCTCAGACTGCTCCTCCACCTCCACAGTAGGATGTTGGCTATGCTCAGATTTTGGAGGCTTTAGCTGCACTTCAGAGTGGCATGAGCACTATGCAACTGACACTTTCATCTCTGCAGTAGGAGGTTCACTCGATCAACCTCCTGGTGGAGTGGAGCTAGCTGGACATCCAAGAGTGTCTCAGGCATCATCATCCGTCCAGCAGTGATGATGAGGACGATGCGCCAATGGCTAATGCATCTTGATTTTTTTTGCTTGGTTGTTTTTTTTTTTAGACATTATGATATTCTGTTTTGGATATTATGTTACACCATTTAAAACTCTTGGATATTATTACTCTGTTTACCCTGGTCCTTTTGAGACATTTAGGGGGAGTACTTGATGTGTGGTTTGTCTCACTACTCTGTTTTACCCTTTGTCCCTTTGTGACAAAAAAATGGTGAGTAATTTTTGATTTGGACCGGGATTGTATTTTTAACCGGTCAAGTGATTTTTGTCCCAGAATGGCCAAAAGGGGAGTTTGTTAGTTTGTAATTGGCTACATTCTGTTGGACAAAATCACTTTTATGTAATGATGCATTTAAACAAGGATTCAGCTATTCAGAGGTCTTTTAGAAGATTCAGCATAGTCTACAAGTTAGTGAAATCAGATTCCTTGTAGCCGTCCAGACGACGTGACATACCGTCCGGACGCTCAACTGTCCAAGTATCATCCATCCGGAAGATGAGAACTTTCCATCCGGACCTTCCTCTATGTTGAGAAGATTCGAACTGCTCCAGCTTGCATCCGTCCAGACGTTTTAACAGCACGTCCAGATGCCACTCAGTGTTCGATCATCTATGGGATTTCTTTCCAAAACACAGATATTGGAAGACAGCTGCAACCGTCCGGACGATGTGGATTCCCGTCTGGACGTGCTCATCCATAAGGCAAGTCGTGCATTCAAAATCAAGACGTCTGGACGCCAGTCTTCATAGTCCGGACGCGCGAGCTACATATATGGAAATTGTGTGCATCAGATCAACCATCCAAATGACATGTTCTATGGTCCGAACGCGCGAAGCCTTGATATGGAAATTACGTACAGCTAAGGTGCGACCGTCCGGATGACAAGGCAACACACCATCTAGACGCAACTCAATTCAGGAAAGAATTTCTGCTATATTTGGAAAGCCGATCGCACAGTTGTCCATCCGGACGCCTTATGTCTACCGTCCGGACGACGCCTAGGTATTTCAAGCCAGACGCTCATTTGAACCTGTAGCCTATAAATAGAGGTCCCTAGGCTTGAGAACTGCAAGAATTCGGTATTGAATTCCATAGTGCTTAGAGAGTTATATTTTTAGAGTTATTGTGCGGAGTTAGTCTCTCTCAAGCTGTTGCCGTTGTGTACTGTTGCTGCGCTGAATTGAAGTCTATCTTAGGGGTTGGCCCTAGGGTAAAGAATTCCATTGAAGACCCCTTCAAGTAGGAGACTTGGTTGGGAGGCATTCGTGAAGGGGGAGTTTGTTAGTTTTTGTTGGCTGCATTCTGTTGACAAAATCACTTCTATGTAATGTTGTTGTTTTCATCAGAGACACTGCCTTATCCAGAGTTTACTCTTCAGCCATGTCCTTCAAAAAGATTTTGTGAAGATTGGAAGCAAGTTTAATTCAGTTCCCTGCTAGCCATCCGAACGACATGGTATTTCGTTCGGACACTCATCAATCAGCAACATCCATCCAGACAACAAGATCTTTTCCGTCCGGACATCCATCAGTGTCTAGAAGCTCATCAAAGTTCGAGAAGATCCCAGTGTTCCAGTGCATTAGTCCGGATGACGTGGTTATACCATTCGGACGCCATTCAGGGTTTGAAAAGCATTAGGGTTTCTGCCTCAAGACACAGTTATGGGAAGACGGCTGCTACCGTCTGGACGATGTGTGATCCCGTCCGAACGATGTTTTCTATAAGGCAAGATATGCACCAGTTCAACCGTCCGGACATCAGTCTTTAGGGTCCAGACGCTCCAAGCCTTATTATGGTAATTACGTGCAGCCGAGATGCTGTAAACAGGGACTCCACTATTCAGAGTGAAGTCAGAAGAAATTCAAGTTCCCTGTCAGTCGTCCGGACGATCGTACCATCCCGTCCGGACACCTACTGTTCCTACTCCATCCGTCCGGACGATGTGTCATCCCGTCTGGATGCCAGACAGTCCAACATCATCCGTCCGGACAACGTGCTTCTTCCGTCCGGACACTTCACTGTATCGAGAAGCTTCTGTGCCAGCTTGCTCCGTCCGGACGTTTCAGCAGCACGTCCAGACGCCTATCAGTTCTTGAACGGTTCACTAATTCTTTCTAAGTTCCAAGAAAGGGAAGATCAATCAACCGTCCAGACGATGTGGTATACCGTCTGGACGCGTATCTCCGTAAGGCAAGAATCGCAGTTCAAAATGAACTGTCTGGACATCTGACAGCTGTGGCCCAGACGCTGATGCATCGTATATGGTAACTGACGATTCGACTTCAACCGTCCGGACGTCTCCCCCTTATGGTCAGGACGCACGCGTATCAGATATGGAAATTACGTGTTGAAGTTTAGCCGTCCGGACGCTCTTGCCACTTGGTCCGGACGCGCGAAGCCTGTTATGGAAATTACTTGCAGCGGACATGCGTCCGTCCGGACGATCGAGCCATCCTGTCCGGACGATGTTCTTATACAGGAAAGATTTCTCCGCGAAAATCTCAGAAAATCCTGTTGCACAGTTGTCCGTCCGGACGGTCATGGTCCACCGTCCGGACGGCTCACAGGCTTATTTTGCCTGACGCTCATTCTGACCCCCAGACTATAAATAGGGGTCCTTGGGCACTTAGAACGGCAAGAATTCGAAGTGAATTCCTCTAGAGCTCAGAGAAGTTAGAAATTCCTCTGAAGCCATTCAACAGAATTCGGTGGTGAATTCTCTACTGCTCAGAGACGTGATATTTCCTCTGAAGCCTTTGCTAAGTGTGCTGTTGCTGTGCTAAAACCGAAGTCTATCTTAGGGGTTGGCCCTAAGGTAAAGGATTCCATTGAAGACCCCTTCAGGTAGGTGAACCTGGTTGGGAAGCATTCGTGTTGGGTTACACGTTATAGAGCCAAGGTACGACCACTGCATCGGTATATGTGAGTGTTACTGCTTTGTATCTAGCTTTGTCTTCTGAATAGTAGATATCCTGGGTTTGGCTACCCCGGAGTGGTTTTTCTCTTAATTGAGTTTCCACTTCGTCAACAAAAATCTTTGTGTCATTTACTGTCTGCTGTGCCTTAATTTTTGTTGACACTTATGCACACACTTTACTTTTAGAAGTCATTTCAATTTTTCAGGTTACACGTCAGAGTTCAAGGTACGACCACTGCATAAGGTTATGTGAGTGCTACTGCTTTGTAACTAGTCTTGTCTTCTGAATAGTGGATATCTTGGGTTTGGCTGCTCTGGAGTTGTTTTTCTCTTAACTGAGTTTCCACTTCGTCAACAAAATATATGTCTCATTTAGTTCCGCATTTTGATATTTTGTTGCACACATTTTTGCACACACTTGTTTATATTAGAAGTCATTTAATTTTTCATTGGCGAATCTCTGTTAGCTTCAAAAATCTTATATAAAGGACCTTATAGGCCTCTTTGAGTTCTTCCCTGATAAGCATTGAATGTTGCACATTCAAGCCCCTTAACTTGCATATGTTAATTCCTTAGCATTGTTATTTGTTTGATTTTGTCGAAAACACACATCGTCCAGACGGTTGCAGCTGTCTTCCCATATTTGTGTTTTGGAAAGAAATCTTTTGATTTGTCGAACACTGAAAGGCATCAGGTCGTGTTGCTGAGACGTCCGAACGGATGCAACCTGGAGCAATTCGAAGTTTCTCAACACAGAGGAAGGTCCAGATGGAAAGTTCTCATCATCCGAATGGATGATTCTTTGACAGTTAAGTGTCCGAATGGAATATTATGTCGTCCGGACGGATGCAAGGGATCCGATTTCTCTGACTTGGAATCTGTGCAGAATCTTCAACACTTTGAAAATGAAGGCTCTGAAACTAACTGAATCACTGATAAAAAGCATCATTACATTGAAGTGATTTTGTCCAACAGAATTCAGCCAATCACAAACTAACAGAGACAACTATGGAGTATTTTTTAACTGTGGTTTTTTTTTCTGTACTTTGTTTACCCTTTGTCCTTCTGAGACAAAAAGGGGGAGTATTTTTATTTTTTTGGCTAGGATTGTAATTTTAAACCGTTGAAGTGATTTTTGTCCCAGAATGGCCAAAATGGGAGTTTGTTAGTTTTATTGACTTCATTCAGTTGACAAAATCACTATCATGTAATGTTGTTGTCTTAATAGGGATACCGTATTATTTCAGAAGTCTTCATATATTCAAAGTTTATTTTTCTAAAACCCGAAAAGGCCTTATTATGACAAGTTTCAGTATCACAAGCTTCAAGAAGGCAATTTCAAAGTTCCATGAAGATTCTGCGAAGTTTCCAACTTAGCAAAATTCAGATCCCTTGTTCCCATCCAGACGGTCCAATGAAGGGTTCGGACACCCTCCTGTGTTGAGAAGATTCTGACAAGCTCAACGTGCATCCGTCTGGAGGACAAGGCAACACCGTCTAGAATCCAGATGTCCTTTGCAGACACGGATCGGGAAAGACAGCTTGCAACCGTTCGGACACTAGGGCAAAATCGTCAGGAGAACGCCTTAATAAGGGAACACGTGAAGCACGTAATGGAAAGGCGATTGCACAGTTAACCGTCCGGACGCTCTATGCCTCCGTCCGACGCTGCCTAGAGAAAACCAAATTAGTGTCGATTTAGGTCTTCTAAAACCTACAAATAGAGGCCTCTAAGCATGTATTATTTACAGAATTCGGTATTGAATTCTCTAGAGCTTAGAGAAAGTGTTTAGGTAGAAATTGTGTAAATCTGCTAGCTCTCTAAGAGTTGTCCGGTGTGTGGTTCTTGTTCGTGTGAAGTCTAGCTTAAGGAGGGGTCCCAAGCTAAAGGAATCCATTGAAGACCCCTTCAAGTAGGAGACATGGTTGGGAAGCTCTCGTGTATAGGTACACGTCAGAGTGCAAGGTACAATCGCTGCATCGGGGTATGTGAGTCTTACTACTTTATTACTAGCTTTGTCTTCTGAATAGTGGAATTCTTGGGTTTAGCTGCCCTTGAGTGGTTTTTCTCTTAATTGAATTTCTACTTCGTTAACAAAATATATGTCTCATTTAAATTCTGCACTTTGATATTTTGTTACACATTGTTCACACACACAGTAAATTAGAAGTCTTTATTAATTTTCACAAAGAAATAGAGAATTCAATGGCAGTATCTTAACTTTAATTTTGCTACGGAATTGAGGAATCAAAAGTCAAAATTAAGTAAATCTAAAGAATTAATTGTTAAATAAAAAATATAAACTAGACTGCAATTACAATTGTTTAGTGAAATCAATTGTAATTAAATAGTGACTGAAAGAGTTGAAACTATTTTGGCTAGTTTTTTTTTTTTTTTTTTTTTTTTTTTTTTTTTTTTTTTCCTTTAGGTCCCTTATCAAGCTAATTTAATTTAACCATATTTGGTTTTTTATTTAATGTAGTAGTTATTTTTATTTAATTAAAAACATAGGGTAAAGAGAAATTGTGCATTTGATGCATGGGAAGATTGGGCTTTGGGATAAAACCCAAGCCCATAGCATGTATGGGATGCATGGTCTAGGGAGCTTATCTTTAGCCCAAGCGTCACATTGAAGTGGTGGAAGGCTAGGATGAATCCTAGCCCTAGCCATCCACCAGTTGGAGTTCTAGCCTATCTAGAACTCCATTTTACAACTTGTTCCACATTGCTAGCGTCTCCCAATCTCCCAGTCTCCTAGTATTCTGAGCCTATAAATAAATATGCATGTAGCTCTTTTGCAATTTTGCTACAGTTCTCTAGTTTTTAAACTAAGAACTAATATTCTTGAATTAACTCTCGAGAATAAGTTTAAAATTTTGAAGAGCAAGTTGAGAGCCCACTCTCTTGGTTATCATCAGTCATTAGTGAAAAGATCTGAAGGTTCATCACACGTTCTTTGTCAAGGAGTAAGGAGCTTTATTTTTCCCATATAGCCAAGGAGTGGCAGTTTATTATTAAACACGTTCAAGTAAGTGTTCCTGATTTGTAGTTTATTTTAAAATAGCATTGTTCTTCGCCTATTCTTCATAAAGTTTGTTCCTGAATTTGGGAATTTTATTTTCCGTTGCCCAATAATGTTTTTGCAAACCAATTCCCAACACCTGGAACTACTATTCGGACACAAGGAATACCCTGTCCGGACACTCCCTCCTGGGAACACATTTTCGTTCCCTGGTCTTCCCGTCTGGAGCCGAAAGCGACCCGTTCAAACCCAAACCCCAGAAACTTGTTTTTTGCTTGTTTTCGAAGCGTTTTTTTGGTGTTTTCATCACACTTTACCTAATTAATCATTTAGTTAATCTAATTCACATTTTAAACATCTATTTGATGTCTTGGACACTACGCGAGGTCTCACTTTGATGCCTAAATAAGTCTTTGATAGAAAAGTATGCTCAATGCACAATAAATCAATCTCAGGTTTATACCTGGTATAAAAGCCTATTTATAGGCTAAGAGGTGGAGGCAAACCTGGATTAGGGTTTCTACTCTAACTTGGACTAGGAGTGCTAGAAGTTCGATTTGGATCGAGAGTCCTATTCCAATCCAACCGGGAGTAGAATTGTTGATCGGATTCTTCAAAGAGTCCTTATAGGACCCGGATTGGGACTCCTACCCCAATTTGGCTTGGAGTAGAGTTTTAATCCGGATTTCATGGGATGAGACCTGAGTTCCCAGGACGTCCTTGTCCCAAGCCTTGGTTGAAGAGGTTGAATCTTGGTCCTGGGATGTGTCCACTCTTGTGACTCAATCTGGATGTGCCGCCTGTCATATATTCCCGAAATAGCCTTGACTGGGAACAACTTTTTTGGTTGTCCATCTCCAGGATAGGTCCATTCGGGTTGAATTTTGAAATATTTGAGTTTAATCTTGTTTGTTCTTTAGGTTTTGCACATTTTGGAACTTCCTAAACATTCTCGAAGCTTTGGGTTGTGATTGGGTGAATTTTGGTAAGTTTTCCAAAACCCTAACTTTTTGGGTATTTGTTTAAATTGTAATTTTAAATGCCTAACCCTAAGATTATCTTATGAGTTAGTGCTATTTGTTAATGGGTAGTTGATTAGAATGCTAGAAATTCTATGGGTATTCCATGGGTGTTAGCTTTGTTGGCTTTATTATGTTAACAAAATCACTATTATTTAATGTTACTGTTTTAAACAGGGATGCCGTATTATTTAGAATCTCCAGTTTATTAGAGTTTATTTCTCTAAGATGGAAAGAGTCTTATTATGACAAGTTTCAATGTCAAATGCTTCAAGAAAGCTATTTCAGAGATCCAGGAAGATTCTGTGCAGATTCCAACTCAGCAAAAGTCGGATCCTTTGTTTCCGTTCGAACGGCCCATTTATGTGTCTGGGCGCTCATTAGTGTCGAGAAGCTTCTTAACAGCTCCAGCATGCATCCGTCCGAACGACAGAGCAACACCGTCCGAACACCAGTCAGAGTTTAAAAAGTATTTGGATTTCTTTTTCAGACACGTATGGGAAGACAGCTTGCATCCATTCGGACGACATGGCAACACCGTTTGGACACCGTCCTTGATAAGGAAATTACGTGCAGAAAATTTGCAACTATCCGGATGCTAAGGCAACACCGTTCGGAAGCGGCCTTAATATGGAGAGCGTGAAGAGTGTTATGGAAAGGCGGTTACACAGTTCACCGTCCAAACGAGGCCTAGAGAAATTCGATTCAGTGTATAATTAGGTTTTCTAAAGCCTATAAATAGAGGCCCCTAGGCATGTATTATTTACAGAATTCAGTATAGAATTCTCTATAGCTTAAAGAGGGTGTTTAGGGAGATATTGTGAAGATCTGCTAGCTCTCTAACTGTTGCCTATGTTCTGTTACTTTGCTCGTGTGAAGTCTAGCTTAAGGAGGAGCCTTAAGCTAAAGGAATCCATTGAATACATCTTAAAGTAGGAGACTTGGTTGGGAGGCTTTCACGTTGGGCTACGTGTCAGAGTGCAAGATACGATCGCTGCATAAAGGTATGTGAGTGTTACTGTCTTGTTACTAGCTTTGTCTTCAAAATAGTGGAGTTCCTGGGTTTGGCTGCCCCAGAGTGGTTTTTCTCTTAATTGAGTTTCCACTTTGTTAACAAAATATCTGTCTCGTTTAAATTCCGCACTTTTGATTTTTTGTTACACATTGTTACACATTCAAACACACACACACCGTAAATTAGAAGCCATTATTATTTTTCAATTAGTATTAGAGCTTGGTACACTCTGTGTAGATTAATTTCTTGAGTGTGATCTTTTTGACTTCTACTTTATTTTTACTATGTCTCAAACTCTTAATTCTATTCCTACCTTTGATGGCACGAATTATGGCTATTGGAAAGCTCGTATGCATTTCTTTTTAAAATCCAATAATGTTTGGCAGATTGTAAAATCTGGTTGGACTAAGCTAGAGGCTATAGCTGACGAACCAATTACTCAAAAAAATGCACGACTTGCCAACGATAAAGCCCTCCATGCTCTATGTCAAGCCCTTTCACCTTCTAAATTTGCAAGAATTTCAAACTGTGAATCTGCTCAAGAAGCATGGCAAATCTTAGAAACAACATATGAGGGCACAAAACTTGTTAAATCTACCAAGTTCCAGATGTTGATTTCTAGATTTAAAGAAATTAAGATGCTTGAAGAAGAGACATTCGGAGAGTATTACACTAAGATCAACGACCTGAGAAACTCGATGGTGAGTCTCAGGAAGTCATTCTCAAATGTAAAACTCATTTGAAAAATTCTAAGATCTTTGCCTAAGCGTTCAGAATAAAAGTGACTACTATTGAATAAAGCAAGGATCTAGATGAGATGAAGATTGAAGAGTTGGTGGGATCTCTTCAAACTTATGAGTATTCCCTACCTCTAGTCAATAAGGCAAAGACAATTGTCCCCAAGGCATCTAAGAAGAAAGCTCGAGTCTCATCTGTGGAAGACTCTAATAATGAAGAAGATGCAGTGGCAGTGCTGGCCAAGAACTTCAGGAGACTGATGAAAAATGTGAAATTCAAAAAGAAGTTCACTGAAAGACTGAAGAAGGCCCCTAGAGAATCTGAGCTAGAAGAAGCTGAGAAGAAGGATCCAATAGGTCCCAGATGTTTTGAATGCTCAGGTTTTGGGCATATTCGGGCTGACTGTGGGAATCTCAAGCAAGCTAAAGGGAAGGCCTAAAATGCGATTCTCAGTGATGAGTCAGAAAAAGAAGAAGAAGAAACTCCTGCTCATGATCAAAAATTTCTAGCGTTTGTGTCTCCACATGTAGACCAGGAGGATTCCCAATCCTACTACTCAGAGAGCAATGATGAAGATGGGGAAGAACTCAAGGAGGCCTATAAAGTCCTCTTTGTAAAGTACTTGAAGTTGAGGGAGACGCACCAACAACACTTGTAGGAGCTGAACAATCTGTAGACTGAGAAGAGTTCCTTACTGCTCAAGATTCAAGATCTAGAGGAGAAGTTGTTGTAGACACAGCTATAGTTGGAGAGAGTCACTGATGAGAAACTCACTCATATGTTATCAATTCAGAATAGCCCAACTGACAAGAACGGACTCAGGTATGTAGCTTCTACCTCTGATATCCCCTCTACTTCAAAGACTGTGTTCGTCAAGCCCACTGTCCCTTAGCCTCCAACCACCTACGTGGATAAAGGAAAGGAAGTCATTGGTGGAGATGTTCTGGCTATTGCGAAGGCCACTCAAAAGCCTCCTACCATTAGAAGGCCTCCTATATGCCACCACTGTGGTTTAAGTGGTCACATCCGACCCCAGTGTTCACTTCTCAAGGCTCAGAGATCAAAGGTCAAGAAAAAGCTGCCAAGACAAGCTACATCCCGCACTAGACCTCTGATAAAGCATCAGGACAGCATCAGTTGCGACAGCAACGATTTGTTCCTGCCAATCAGAATGGCAAACCCAAGATGAACAAATCGAGGCACTACAAGAAGAAGCCGCAAAAGCCTGAAAGAGACCAATTTTATAAGGAGTTGCCTATTTCGATGCAGAGCATGATAACATGGATGGACAACCAGTTGAAGGCCTATCAACAACCACCCCCGGTAAGGCAGGTATGGGTCAGAAAGGATGAAGCCATTCACCCCTTGAGGGGGAGTGAACTCACCTAGATGGTGAGGTTACACAAGCCTAGGTTTTGGTCCCTAATTCTAGAGCAAATCAAGTTTGATTCATTGCATTGGTTTCTCCCTGACATATTTTTTTGCCTTGCAGTCTAGGAACCATATTTGTTTTATCCCCATATTTTCTCTTATTGTCTTGAAAAACTTCTGCAGGTACTATTTGGGGGTGATAGAAAAAGCATGTCGAGCAGTTGCTTTTCTATCTGGGTAATTCTGAACCTCTCTCCTTGAGGACATGTTTGATCTTACCACACATGCTCGGTTTAGATTCTGATTCTTTACCTTCAAGCATGTTTTTGTTGTTTTTACATACTAAAAAAAAAATGGGGGAGAAAATGTAGAATTTTTTCTTTTCTTTTCTTTTAATAGCCTTTTAGATATATTACATGTCTTTTTGCCTGATATCTCAGTTCATTGTGCTTTGATAGAATATGCTTACATATGTTTGAGATTCTGAGTCTGAGATTTGCTAAGTTTTCCTACTGCATCTTTATGCTAGATAGTTGCTTTTCTCATGCGATGAAAACTTGTGCACTATCCAAAGCTCCCCTGAGGTACATTTTTTTTACTCTCTGATTTTTAGTTTTTGAAAATTCTGATGAGAGAGATTTTTTTGCTAAAGTGGTCAAATTGACCAACTCGCTAGTTGAACCTAGAACCCATAAATTCTAGCATTCTTTCTAGGTTGCAACACCAAGGGATAAAAGTATTTAACTTTCAATATATATGGATATTTGAAAAGATCCACTGCTTATTGTGCTATAAATTTGTTCTTAAACTTGTCCCTAAAGAAACAGTCAGTAACCAAATCATTGCGGAAATAGATGGTCACTAAAGGACTAAGTAAAATAAAAGTGCTGAATCTTAGGGTGAGTATATCAGATGAGGGTGGATAGGCCCTAGTAAAATAAGGTTTGACTTTTTATTGATATGACATTGATTTTCTCTCTTGGTTAGAAAATTCAGTTGCTTTAAATCATATCAGTAAATTTCATACCTTATTGAGAAAGCTTTCACACACACACGCATTGCATGAGTTGAGTAATCTATTTAAAATTTCTATCTGTAGGAAAATTTGTTCTTATTGAATACTTAACTCAAAATTATATCTTTGCATATATTTGAATTGCTATTTAACTGTCGTATCAGTTAATTATACATGCGTGTTTTGAAGCTATTTTTAAGGAAATTATTTTTCAGCAAATTTTCCTCCAGTTTCAAATTTTCAGTATGGAGCATCCAGACGGATTTGTTCTAGCGTCCGAACGCACGCAGTTTTGCCGAACTCTGATGTGGCAGCAGGCGTCCGGACAGGTAAGTTATGCTTCTGGACAGGTGCCCTTCAAGTTTATACTCGCGTTCTTTTCTCCTCTACACCGCACAACATCATTTCTTTTCATTTTCTCTTGCCTTTTTGTGATTTTGGTGCATTTTTCTCGTGCTTTTTCACGAGTTCTCATCTTCTTTCGTCCTTTTCTGCATTTTTTCTCCATCCTAGGTACTTCATTATGTCTTTTCTATTCTTTTCTTGAGTTATTCATTGTTTAGAATATTTGGATTTATTTTGGGATATTCTTGAGATATATTTTGCATGAAATTGATTATATTCGTCAGTTACTTGAATTGTTTTGGGCTGTTTGTTGTGTATGTAATTTTTGGGAAATCCAAATTACTACCGTTGTAATGCCGATTTTTCTTTTGAACTAACGAGATTTAACCTTTTTATGTGGTATTCTTTAGACATATTTCTTTGCATTTTTTTCTTCAGAAAAATGTCATTCATCAGTTCTCAGCGCAAGGTCTGACAAAGGACAGAAGAAGGACTGGCTACCACCACGGATAGAATGGAGAACAGCCAAGCGATCCCAGAGAGGAACGTAGTTAGAGCAGACATTATGGTGACTCCTCTGGATTTCATTGCCGAGATAATCCAAGCAAATCACTAGGGATACCTTTACAATTGTACATGTCCAGTGTATCCTAGGCTTGTACATGATTTTTATGGGCACTTAGAGGTCGTTCAGGATGATGACAGTGGGATCATACTTCAGATTACTGTTCAAGGGCACACCATTCAGATTGATCCTCGGGTTATCAGTTCGATCATCGATGTTCTCGTGCTTCCCATTTCAACCAATCCTTTTACAGAGGTTTTGGAGCCTCCTAGCTTGGAGCAACTTAGAGATTTCTTTGATGCTCATCCACAAGGCGATGAGCAAGCACATGCTCATTTCAAGATCAATGCCCTCTCTCCCCCGCACCGGCTGCTCGCGAAGATTGTTTTGCACAATCCTTGGCCCACAGCTTGTAGGATTGAGCTTGTATTGAAGATGGCTCATTTTCTATATGCTTTGGTTATAAGGACACCCTTCTGCTTGTGTAGGCACATCCTCAACATTATACTTGAGATGAGAGATGATCATCCTATAGGTCTTCCTTTTGTGTGCTTAGTCACGAAGATCTATCTTCAATCTGTGACAGACATCTCTGCCGAGCCTAGGATGCGAGTTTAGGATCCTCTTGGGAGTCATACACTCATGAAGTCTAATGCCCAACTGCGGCATGAAGGTCAAGACGAAGCTCCTCAGCCTCCTCCAAGTCAATTTGAGCTACCTACAGGAGCCTCCTCTTCACAGACTGCTCCACCTCCTCCATCATATGATACTAGCTTTGCTCAGGTTATGAGTGCCTTGAGTTCTATTCAGCGAGATGTCAACTCTATCAATGTAAGAGTTGAGCAGTGCCAACTTAACATCCAAAAGTGTCTCAAACATCATCATCCATCTCATGATGATAAGGATTGAGTGTTGTTTTACTCAATATGTTTTATTATGCTTTGTTGTTTCTTCTTTTGAGCCAATTTTACTTTTATTCCTGTTTTGTCGAATATTGGTAATTATTGCTATTGTGGTTTTTTCTACACTCTGTTTACCCTTTGTCATTTTGAGACAAAAAGGGAGAGTATTTTTATTACTTTTATTTTTGGATCGGGAATGTATTTTTAAACCAGTCAAGTGATTTTTGTCCCAGAATGGCCAAAGGGGGAGTTTGTTAGTTTTGTTGACTGCATTCTATTGACAAAATCACTATTATGTCGTATTATACAGAATCTCCAGTTTATTAGAGTTTATTTCTCAAAGATGAAAAGAGTCTTATTATGACAAATTTCAGTGTCACAAGCTTCAAGAAGGCTATTTAGAGATCCAGGAAGATTCTATGCAGATTCCAACTCAGCAAAAGTCGGATCCTTCGTTTCCATCTGGACAAGCTAGTTATGCAACCGAACGCTCATCAGTGTCAAGAAGCTTTTGAACAGCTCCAGCTTGCATCCGTCCGGACAACAAGACAACACCGTTCGAACGCTAGTTAGAGTTCGAGAAGTATTTGGATTTCCTTTTCAGACACGTATGGGTAGACAGTTTGCATCCGTTCGGACGACGGGGCAACACCGTCCAAACGTGGTTCTTGATAAGGAAATTATGTGCAAACAATTTGCAACCGTCCATACACTATGGCAACACCATCCGAACGCAACCTTAATACAGAGAGCGTGAAGCGCGTTATGGAATGACGGTTGCACAGTTCACTGTCGGGAAGCTCTATGCTTCCCTTCGGACGCAGCCTAGAGAAATTTGATTAAGTGTAGAATTAGGTTTTCTAAAGCCTATAAATAAAGGCCTCTAAGCATGTACTATTTACAAAATTCAGTATTGAATTCTCTATAGCTTAGAGAGGGTGTTTAGGGAGATATTGTGAAGATCTGCTAGCTCTCTAACTGTTGCCGATGTGCTGTTACTTTGTTTGTGTGAAGTCTAACTTAGGGAGGAGCCCTAAGCTAAAAGAATCCATTGAAGACCCCTTCAAATAGCAAACTTAGTTGGGAGGCATTCACGTTGGGTTACGTGTTGAGTGCAAGAGACGATCGCTGCATAAGGGTATGTGAGTGTTACTGTCTTATTACTAGCTTTGTCTTCTGAATAGTGAATTCCAGGGTTTGGTTGCCCCGGAGTGGTTTTTCTCTTAATTGAGTTTCCACTTCGTTAACAAAATATCTGTCTCATTTAAATTCTGCACTTAATGAAAAATAAAGTGACTTCTAAATTACGGTGTGTGTGTGTGAACAACGTGTAACAAAATATCAAAAGTGTGGAATTTAAATGAGACAGATATTTTGTTAACGAAGTGGAAACTCAATTAAGAGAAAAACCATTCCAAAGCGGCCAAATCTAGGAAATTCACTATTCAGAAGACAAAACTAGTACAAAGACAATAACACTCACCTACCCGATGCAGCGATCGTATCTTGCATTCTAACACGTAACCCAACATGAACGCCTCCTAACCAAGTCACCTACTTGAAGGGGTCTTCAATGGATTCCTTTACCTTAGGGCTCCTCCCTAAGATAGACTTTACACGGACACCATAATAGCACACCAGCAATAGCTAGAAAGCTAACAGATCTTCACAGTATCTCCTTAAACACCCTCTCTAAGCTATAAAGAATTCAATACCGGATTCTGTAAAGAATACATGCTTAGAGGCCTTTATTTATAAGCTTAGAAGACCTAAAACAAGCATGTCTTAAGGCCATGTTCGGACGGTGTTGCCCTAGAGTCCGAACGGTTGCAAATTGTCTGCACGTAATTGCCTTATTGTTGTGCAAATTATAATACTCGCAAGTGCACGAATCGTTTTGCAATATAGTGTTATGCAAAGTGCGAGGTCGATCCCACAGGGAAATGGTCAAAAGTTAGTATTTTGCTTAATCAATCTCATTCTAACCTAGTCCCAAGAGTTTGAGGGTTAAACATGCACCAAAAATGCTAAGTTAAAGAGGAAGAAATGAAATATGTAAGAAGGGACTAAGGCTAAGGAATTCACCAAACCAAATCCAACAACTCATACTCTTGGTTTCCACTTAAACACCCAAAGAACATTAAGCTTAGGGTGTCATTCAAGTTTCTCAACCATAAACCTTAGAACCATTAAATGAATCCAACTCAAAGATAAATCACAAAGAGTACCCATTTGAGATCAAATCATCCATTGTATCCATTCAAAGAATAAATCACAATGGATATCATCTTTCAAATCGATAAAACAATGGGGGTAATTACCTTTTCCCCCCATAAACTACCGGCCTGTGTCATTTTGCCCCCACGAACTACCACTTCGACCAAAAGAAAGCATCAAACTACCATTTTTACACACTTTGGCCAATTCCGTCAGTCTAATTCATGCAAAGACTTAAATGCCCTAACTCAATTTCAAAAATGACCTAAATACCCTCATCTTAAAAAAAAAATAAAGGAAAAGGGGGTGGCGGCAGCCACCCCCTGAGGTGGTCTGGTGGCCTGCGAGCTACCCCCAGAGGTGGCTCCGGCCACCTCTGGGGTGGCTCGTGGCCCACCCCGGCCTAAGGGGTGGCCGCACGGCCACCCTAGGTCTTTTCTAGGGTGGCCGCGCGGCCACCCCAGATGCCGTGGGTGGCCCGCGAGCCACCCCTAAAGGTGGCTCTGACCACCTCTAGGGTGGCTCGCGGCCACCTAGGTTCTGGAGAGGCCTTACGGCCACCCCTTAGGCCGGGGTGGACCGCGAGCAACCCCAGAGGTGGCCGGAGATACCTTTGGAGGTAGCTCGCGGCCACCCCTTAAGCCTGGGTGGGTCGTGAGCCACCCCAGAGGTGGCTGGAGCCACCTCTGGGGGTGGCTCGTAGGCCACCCGGCCACCTCAAGGGTGGTGGCCCCCTTTTCCTTCAGGTTTTTTTTTTTTTAAAAAAATATATTAATTTTAATATTTTTTATTAATTACTGTAGAGGGCATTTTGGTCTTTAAATCAAAATTAACGGTAAAAAATGGCATATTCCATCCAAGTTAACGGGATTCCTAACGGAAGGGGCCAAAGTGTATAAACATGGTAGTTTGATACTCTCTTTTGGTCGAAGTGGTAGTTCGTGGGGGCAAAATGATACAGGCCGGTAGTTCATGGGGGAAAAAGGTAATTACCCCTAAAACAATGTATCCATCGGTTGAAACACATTAATTGTCCTATTTCTACCACCAACCACATTCATTGCAAAAGATAAAGCATTAAATGAATGGAACTTGAACAACATAATGATATAGCATTAATTGTGCAAGTACTACTACAAGAGTGTGAGTGTCATCAATGGAAAGGTTTCATCATCAACCTTAGTTGAGAGTTCTAGCCTCCCACGACCAAGAACACCACAAAAACTTGAAGAACAAACATGAAATTAGAAGAAAAGCTTTACAAAGACAAATGTCTAAAGAAAAGAGCTACTGAAATAAACTACAAAATACACGAAATTAAACCTAGCTATTGTTCTGAGAATTGCCTTGCAACAAGGAGGCATGTCTATGGCTTTATAGAAGGAAATTAGGGTTAGAAACCCATGTAAAATGACTTCTCTAACCCCCTCTATGGTTCCTCTCTTGCTAGAGACAACCAAGGTCACGAAACCAGCGTGTTATGCTGCGAAAATCAGAGGGAGAACTGCTTTTTGTCATGGAGAAGCTCCTGATTGGGCGTTCCGCCGCGCTTCTGCAACAGTCAGTTCTGGGAAAAATCGATCGATCGATCGACATCGGTCAAAATTCGATAGATCGACTTTTAAGTTCGATCAATCAACTCTCCAGGACTTCCGAATTTCCAAGCATTTCCTTATGAAATTTGCTATTCCTCTCTTATTGACCTACAAAACACAAAAAATAACCAAAATATCAGAAAACAACAAGGCCAAAGGTCTAACTAATGTAAATTAAGGGGTCCAAATACACAATATTTGGCACTCATCACTTATCAAGGATAGCATCCGGACGGTGTTGCCTTGGAGTCTGGACAGATGCAAATTGTATGCACGTAATTTCCTTATCAAGGAACTTGTCTTAACGGTGTTGCCCTGTCGTCCGGACGGGTGCAAGCTGTCTTCCCAATTCGTGTCTGCAAAGGAAAACTTGGAATCTTCTCGAACTCTGAAGAGCGTCCGGACATGTTGCCATGACGTCCGGACGGATGCAACCTGGAACTGTTCAGAAGCTTCTCGACACTGATGGGCGTCCGGACGCATCATTGGGTCGTCCGGACGGAAACAAAGGATCCGACTTTTGTGAGATGGAATCTGAACAGAATCTTCCTTGAACACTGAAATAGCCTTCTTGCAACTTGTGACACTGGAACTTGTCATAAAAGACTCTTTCCACTTAGAGAAATAAACTATGAAGATTTTGAAATATACGGCATCCCTGTTAAGACAGCAACATTACATAATAATAATTTTGTCAACAAACTGGAACCAACAAAACTAACACTTATGATATTTTGTTACATATTGTTCACACACACAAACACCGTAAATTAGAAGTCATTATTATTTTTCAATGGGTATAGTCCTTGAGCGATTCAAATGCTATTTGAGACGTTTAGAGTTCAAATTACTAAGTGTTATGCAATGTGTTGACTTTCAGTTGTGCAATGCAAGTCGTTGGCTAGGAAACCTAGTTGAGCCCAACATCTAAGCAGCTAAAGTGAGTATTCTACTCACTGAGAAAAAGATAATATGTTTTATGTGTTTTAAAGTAATGCTTAATGATATGAAGTTTTTATATCGAAAATATGTTGATTATGTGTTTTGGATACTTTCAATAATTTCAAGTATGTTGAGATATGACAAGGATGTTTATGTGTTTTGAGATTATGAATCTAAAAGTATGATTTGAGATATGTTTTGATGTGTTTTCAATGCTTGTTGAGGTTGAGATATAAATTTTGTGCTTTGTGATTGAGATAATGACTTTATGAGAACGTTATGTGTTAAAAGCATGATCATGAAATGTAAATGTATAATGTTTGAACATGAAGCATGAGCATAGATGTGAGAGAAATGCATAAGATACTATAAGAATTGAGCAAGTCTCTAGCATTACACAAACGGACAAGTTCGTGAGGGCAAGCCCTCGATGCTGTAAATAGAATGTTAATGACGTTATGAAGGACAAGTTCTTAGAAGGAGTGAGTTGCAAGCTCTCACTACCTTGGGGGAAGCCCCATAATGTTAAGTAAGTGTACACAAAAGGATATCCTTGAAGCCGTCGGGACAAGTCCCAGAGTGAAACAAAAATTATAAATGAGCATGCCTAGCATTGTTTTTTGATGTTTAAGACGTTTTCATGACTATATGTAATAGTTTTCATGCTAGACGTACTAATATGCATATGAGTTTTAATGGATAAGAACATATGCATATTTATATTCGGCTAGTCTGCATAAAGGTTTTAAATGCACTTAAGCTTGAATGTGCTTAGATACCGGTATTGCCCAAAGGTTGGAAATGCTTATATCTCTGTATAGTTATGTTTAATGCCTTATGTTTTCCTGCTTAGACGTGCTTGTATGCTAGTACTTCCCAAATAGGAATGCTCATATACATGTATGGCTGAGCTACCGAGAATAAAAAGTAATATGTTGTAGATTGGCTTGTATATATGCAATTCCAAGCGGTAGATTGGAATGCTTATATACGTTCACAGCTATATAGTATACTTTCATGTGTTTTTGAAATATCGGTTCTTATTAGCTATGATATGTTTCCAAGGAAAGGGTTTCCATAACTAGAAATGATAGCTGTTATTGTAAACGAATGATAAAATGAAAGGTCGGTTATATGCGAAAACTTAGTGAGTTTTATACTGCTGAGGTGGTGGACTCACACCTTCACCTGTACGGATGTGGCTAAAACCACAACCATATAGATGATCTTCCTTTGGCTACAGGTACACCGGATGTGGATGATGACCCCGTAGCTTTGTGCTTAGGATATTACGACTGAAGCTCGACATGACAAGTGCAATGTATTGGACCATGGGTTGTCCATTCTTTTGTATATTTTGTATATGACATGTGTCGCTTGTGACACGTTCATGTGATGACCATTCTTTTGTAATGTACTTAATATTTTGATAAGCCATAAACAGATAGACTTATGTATGGCTCTTTTTTTTTTGTAATTAACAGTTATGTTTATAGATGTGCTTTTTGCTATATAGATTATTTTGTATATGTTCCGCTGCATAGATGTTGACTTTGAATATTAGGTACATATTATGGGATGTGTACCACATAATGGCTTTACGACAAGTAGTCATGCCTCTGTGATGATCCATTGTGTATGATGTATAAAAAATGAAAACTAAATTTGACTTGTAATATACCAAGTGTGTGATAGTGTACAATAAAATATTTAAATTGCGGAATTTAAAAGAGACAAATATTTTGTTGACAAAGTGGAAACTCTGTGAAGAGAAAAACCATTCCAAGGCAGCCAAACCCAGGATATCCACTATTCAAAAGACAAAGCTAGTATATAGAAATTAACACTCACATACCATGATGCAGCGATCGTCCCTATGGCTCTGACACGAAACCCATCGTGAACGCTTCCCAACCAAGTCTCCTACTTGAAGGGGTCTTCAATGGAATCCTTTACCTTAGTGCCAACCCCTAAGATAGACTTCACACGAACAGTTGAGCATACACTAACAACGGCTAGAGAGCTAGCGGATTTTCAATTCTCCCTAAACACCCTCTCTAAGCACTATGAAATTCGATACTAAATTCTTTCAAAATACAAGCCTAGAGCCATCTATTTATAGGCTTACAGAAAACCTAATTCTGTTCAAATTCGGACTCTGTCGAGTAGCGTCCGGACGGTCACTTAGATGCGTCCGAACGGTCTTCTGCGATCGCCTTTCCAAAATAGTGATATTCTTCCCAAAACAAGACCGCATCCGGACGGCTTGACCGAGCGTCTAGACGGTCAACGTTGTCACTCCTTTCCGCATCCGTAAAGGAGACCTAGAATATTCTAGAACACTGGGTAGCGTCCGGACGTGTTGCCACCTCGTCCGGACATCTGGCAGAACCTTCCCAAATAGTGTCGTCTGAAATCCAACTCTGTGTCGAACTTGGAATAGCTTGACCTAGCATCTGGATAGTGTAGCTCGGTCATCCAAACAGCTACAACGCTGAAGCTTCTAAACACTGCGGGGCATCCGGACACCTTCAAAGGCCCGTTCGGACGGTTACGCAGGAACCAGCTATTCTGACTTGAAAATTGCATGGAATCTTCATAGACATCTTCTAGAAACTTGTGATCAGACACAAGGCATGAAATGAGACACTGTCCATATTAGTTGAAGACTCTAAATAGAACCAAAATTCTGTTAAAAAGCAACCGTTACATAAAGTGTTTTTGTCAACCAGAATGTTGCCAATATAAAATACTAACAAACTCCCCTTCAGCCATTCTAGGACCAAAAAGCACTTGACTAGTTTGGAAATACATTCCCAGTCCAAAAATAAAAAATTCTCCCCCTTTTTGTCTCAAAAGGACAAAGGGTAAACAAAGTATTAGTGAAAAACTACAATTACTAAAATTCAAAATAACAAGAATAATAGTAAAGTGTCTCATCAAAAGCTCAAATCAGCATAAGAGAAACCAAAACCTCAAGATATCACATCTCCTGAATTTGAGCCACTTCGGCTTCTTGCTCTTGAAGCTGAGAAACCATAGACTGAAAATCTTCAGTCACTTGAGTCTTCTAGCCCGAAACCAATCATCCACAGAATGAAATCCTCTAAACAAGTGGTCTGCAAGATGATAAAGAAGATTCATCACTGAATCTCTAGCTGGTGCAAATCTATAGGAAGAAGTTATAGAAGACTTTGTATGAGCGGGGGGAATGAGCTCATCTAAAATCTGAGACCTTTGGAATTTTGAATATAAGGCTTCAACACTAGTCAGTTTTCCAAAGAGCCATGTCTGATGCTATGCTAGAAGCCGCAGAATGACATATTCCTGACAAGATTAGACAGAAATACCAATGGTTTTCCTTTATCCACAAGAAAATATTAGATCCTGTTAGTTCAAAAAGTATGTGGTATAAAGACGGCTATCAAGTGGATAAACAAATGAATGCAAAAATAAAGCAATCCAAAAGACACAGATATATCAATATCCATCCAGTACAAAGACAGAATAATCATGCACAATATCTCAAATCAACATCCCAAACAACGATTATTCCAATATTCTAAAAAGGACCAAAGCTTAAAAGAATAAGAGAAGTCAAAGAAAATACCTGGAAATGAGAAGAGATGAGAATGCCAAAATCTAGGGATAAAACCACGAGAAAAACACAACATGAAAAAAATAAACGAATAATGCAATGTTGTGCTAAAGGCAAGAAGTATAAGGAACGCGAATATTTATCCAAAAAAGATCCCGTCTAGACGAAACACTAACCTGTTTGGACGCCTGCTGTAAGAACAACATTAGGGGGAAAAAAAAACACGTGCGTCCGAATATAGCACAACATCATCCGGAAGTGAAAGCCATACGCGTCCGGACATAGAAGAAGGTCTGTCCGAACGTTTCACATAAGAAAGCTGAAACTAGAGGAAAATTTGCAGAAAAATATTTTTCCTAACGTTAGCTTCAGAACACACATGTATAAATAACTGATAAAACAATTCAATAGCATTTCAATAATTGAGAGTTAAGAGTCAATAAGCACAAAAATTTCCTTGCAGATAGAAATTTTTCAATAGTAAACTTAACTCATGCTATGCGTGTGTGTGTGTGTGTGTGTGTGTGTGTGAAAGCTTTCTCAATAAGGTATGATCTTCACTAATATGATTTAAAGCAACTGAATTTTCTAAATAAGATAGAAATTCATAGTTAGATTAGTCAAAAGTTAAACATTATCTTACTAGGGCCTAGTCACCCTCATTTGATACTTTCCCCCTAAAAAGTAACACTATTTTTCTTTTTACTTGCACCATGGAGGACAAGATTAATAGCTGAGTCAGCACAAAAGCAATGAATTTATTCATATATCAATAAGCACATAATTATAACTGCTTGTATCACTTAGTGCTGCAACCTAGAGAAAAGGCCAGAATTTATGGGGTCTAGGTTCAACTAGCAAGTTGATCAATTTGACCATCTTAGCACACAAAAATCTCTCTTAAAGAATTTTCAAAAGTAGAAAATCAGAGATAAAAAGTGCACCTTAGGAGAGCCTTGGATAGTTCACATTTTTCATTGCATGAGAAAAGCAACTATCAAGTATGAATGCAACAGGGAAACTTTGTAGATATCAAGTATAAACTCTCAGTTATATAAAGGCAAAAATAATTAATGCATCAAGAACTAAGGCATTAGTTAAACATACATAAGATATCTGATAAGCTATATAAGGGAACAATAAAAATCTGCATCCTTTCCCCTCCCCCCCCCCCCCCCCCCCCCCCCCCCCCTCTTTTTGTTGAAAAATAAAAGACAAAAACAACAAAAACATGCTTAAAAGGAAAATAACATATGTCTAGATAAAGAATGTAGGTAAGAGCAAACCTGACCTTAGGGAGAGAGGTTTGACTATACCAAGACAGAGAAGCAATGGCATGCTTTCTTTGTCATCCCTAGAATGTACCTGCAGAAATTTCTTTAAGCAACCAAGAGAAAATCTAGGGATAGTAAAGGTGGTTCCTCAAACAGAATGCAAGACAAAAATAGGATATATAAGATATGACAATCAATGCAATGCAAACATACCTGGTATGCACTAGGATTTAGGAACCAAAATCCTAGGCATGGTGAGACTGCACCTATATTAGGTGAGTCTACTCCCCCTCAAGGGATGAATGGTGTCATCCTTTCTGACCCATACCTGGTGTACACGTGGTAGATGT
The DNA here is from genome assembly GCF_958979055.1 of Alnus glutinosa. Classification (NCBI taxonomy): domain Eukaryota; kingdom Viridiplantae; phylum Streptophyta; class Magnoliopsida; order Fagales; family Betulaceae; genus Alnus; species Alnus glutinosa. Next base: position 10,702,140 of record NC_084897.1, read on the forward strand.
GATCGGGTATTGCTCATACTGTCCATTCTCCTCAGCATACCTTGTAACAAGCTCAGCAACCCTTCATAGGCATGGTCGCTATCGGGCTTTTGCGGCTTTTTTTTGTAGTGCCTTGATGTGTTCTTCAGAACAAACCTCTGTTGTCACCGCTGATGTTGTGGAACTTGATGTCCAACCGAAGGTAGAATACCTGATGTGGTCTTAGTAGGCAACTTCCTCTGAGCCTTCTTCTTCTGAGCTAGGAGCTGTGGACATTTGGGTCGGATATAATCGATGGTACCACAATGATGACAGGTGGGCAGGCTTCTTTCGTTGGAATGCTACTTGACTTTTTTTGCAGAAATATGGTTAGCATTCTTACAAACAATAGTGCCCTTACTTTTTATATGTCTCCTATGTAGAGGAACATATTTTGATAAGGAAGAATCTTCAAGTTTACTTTTCCTCAGAGCATCCTACTTAATCCAAGACCTGTGAGATTTCAATAAATAACAATTTGGCCTAATATGACCAATCTTCCCACAATTATGACACTTAGGAATAAACTTACCTTGTATTCATGATTCCTTGGATTTAGGCATCACATGATTAGTTAAGCAAGAATTATCTAAACAAGCTGTATCTTCTATCATAGGCTTAATATCAATATAATCTAATTCAGAATCAGAAGCATGCAAAGTAGAAGTTCTTAAATCATCAACAGTTAAATCTTGCTTATTAGAAACATCTGAGTGAATACAAAACATGCTTTTCAAATTATCACTTGAGAATTTTTCCAATTTATTCTCAAGTTCATTAATAGTATTAAGCAACATGGTATTCTCAGATTTCAAAGAGTCAATCAAAATATGTGATTCAGATAATTGTATAATCAAAGACTCTTTTTCTTGCTTCACCTTTTTTAGCTCTTTTGGAGAAACCATTTTATCCAATTTAGTAAAAACTTTAGAGAGCTCAATATCATAATTTTCTTCAGATAACTGAGACAAATCCATGATAAAATGTGTAATCAAAAAATAGAAGTCACAAAGAGATAAGGATCACACTCAGGAATTAAATCCTTTAAACGGAGTGTACCCGCTCTGATACCAATTGAAAAATAAATTTGACTTCTAATATACCAAGTGTGTGATAGTATGCAACAAAATATTTAAATTGCGCAATTTAAAAGAGACAAATATTTTGTTGACGAAGTAGAAACTTTGTGAAGAAAAAAACCATTCCGGGGCAGTCAAATCCAGGATATTCACTATTCAGAAGACAAAGGTAGTACATAAAAATTAACACTCACATACCCCGATGCAGCGATCGTCCCTACGACTTTGACACGAAACCCATTCGTATTCTTAATTATACTCTCCTACTTGAAGGGGTCTTCAATGAAATCATTTACCTTAGAGTCAACCCCTAAGATAGATTTCACACGAACAGTTGAGCACACATTGGCAACGACTAGAGAGCTAGCGAATCTTCAATTCTCCCTAAACACCCTCTCTAAGCACTGTGGAATTCGATACTAAATTCTTTCAAAATACAAGTCTAGAGCCATCTATTTATAGGCTTACAGAAAACCTAATTCTGTTCAATTTCGGACTCTGTCAAGTAGCGTCCGGATGGTCACTTAGATTCGTCCGGATGGTCATCTGCGACTGCCTTTCTAGAATGGTAATATTCTTCCCAAAACAGGACCATGTTTGGACGGCTTGACCAAGCGTCCGGACGGTCAATGCTATCACTGCTTTTCGCATCGGTAAAGGAGACCCGGAATATTCTAGAGCACTGGGTAGCATCCGGACATGTTGCCACGTATTCTAGACGTTTGGCAGAACCTTCCCAAATAGTGTCATCTGAAATCCAACTCCGTGTCAAACTCAGAGTAGCTTGACCTAACTTCCGGACGGTGTAGCTCGGTCGTCCAGACAACTATAACGCTGAAGCTTCTAGACATTGCGGGGCATCCAGACGCCTTCAAAGCCCTGTCCAGACGGTTGCACAGGAATCGGCTGTTCTGACTTGGAAATTGCATGGAATCTTCATAGACATCTTCTAGAAACTTATGATCAGACATAAGGCATGAAATGAGACACTACCCATATTACTTGAAGACTCTGAATAGAACCAAAATCCTATTAAAAAACAAAAGTTACATAAAGTGTTTTTGTCAACCAGAATGTTGCCAATATAAAATACTAAAAAAAAAAAAAAATAGGTCATCACAAAAAGGATGATCAATGCATAATATAATTAGTATGAGTTTATACTTGAAGTATGGGCCTATTTATAAGCAGAGAGATAGAGGTCAACCTGAATTAGGTTTTCTACTCCTTGATTTAGGAGTGCTGTCAGAGTTCTACTTGGATTTTGATCCCTTAATAGATGCAGGATCTGATCCCAGAAGATCCGGGATCAGATTTGAACTAGGAGTCCTATCCCAATTCTATCGAGAATAGGACTGCTGATCAGATTAGAGATGGACTCGGATTATGACTGCTACTTTAATTCAACTTGGAGTAGAGTCCTAATCTGAATTTCTTGGGATAACTGATACATGAGTTCCCAGGACATGCTTGTCCCGGGTTGTCTACATTCCAAAGATCCAATCAGGATATACCTCATGTCGCCTATTATCAGGAATAGCTACTCGGTGTCTATCTCTCGGGACTTCCCAGGAGTCTTGTTGTCTTGGCTACTTGATATTTATCTCCTGGGATAGGACTTCCAGGGAGTCTTGCTTTACTGCTTTCAATCCTTCTTGGGCCAGTACTGACCTGAAGGCTCATGATTCTTTAGGATAGGCCGGTCTAAGTGGAATTATTTCGAACAGAAAAATATTTTTGAGTGTTTTGTGAATGTTTCATGCTTTGAGTTGTTTTTTAATACTTTTACTCATTTTTTTTTTGGTAGGAAAAAAAAACTTTGGACATAAAACATTGCCAAACACTCTTTCTAGAGCATAAGAAGTGATCCATAGAGGGGTGTAAGATGAGCCCAACTGCTCATGAACTCGGTTTGGTTCGGTTCGGTTAAATTCGATTCGGTCTCGGTTCGAATAATAAATGAACCATTCGTGAACACAATATTATATTCGAATATTAAACGAGACATACTCGTATAAACTCTGCTCAACTCGGATAAGTTTGTATAAATTCATATAACTTCATATTTACAAAAAAAAATTCGTATTATTTTAATTTTGTACTAAGAACATTTAAGTAAAAATGAATTGTTTTCCTAATATGATAAATATAACTTGAATTATTGTTGTGAGTTTAATTTTATAGATTTGTGTGTACATGAGTGTGTTTGTGAGCATGTATGATTATATTTGTGCGTATGCACGCGCGTAATTTGTGTATGTTCATAATGAATTTATGCACATACATTTAAACTTGAGATTATATTTTTAAGATTCAAGTTAATTTATTTAATGAACTCAAATGATAAAATTTTAACAATACTTAATTAATTAATGATTAGTGTGGATTTACGAAAATGTAAATAATCATGATATTTACTTTATATAAGAAATGAATAAGCTAATTGAGCAGGTCGTGAAAAGATCGAGCTTGACCCGTATTCGAAATAAAATTAAACGAGCTATATTTGAATAGAATATCTAGCTCGGTGATAAGTTCGAACTCGACTTATGTTCAAAATAAAATTAAATGAACCAAGTTTGAACTCGACTTGACTTGGTTTGAATACAACCCTAGTGCATTGAGCAAGATAGAGACCAAAAAAATAATTAAAAAAAAAAATGTTTATTAACACTACTACATTTGTTAGAAATTTTCAAAGAAAATGAAAATACTCAAATGAGCCCTTTTTTATTAAATTAAGAAAATAAGTATATTATTTAATATTTTATTTGACAGAAGAAAAAGTGTATCAACACAAAATACCCAAATCTTAAAGCCTGTTTGGCAACCTGTTTTGGAAACAATTTTTTGTTTCAAAAACAGAAAATCGTGTTTGAAAACAATTCTCATCTGTTTGGCAACTTGTTTTTAAAACAGAACGGATGAAACAAGTTTTGGTTTGAAACCAGTTTTAAGGAAACATGTCTAACCTGTTTCCTTAAAACCATTTTCTGCCACAATACCAAAAACATGCGTGAAAAGGGTTGAAATTGTTTTGGTTTTAAGTGCATAGTAACCCATCCTCATTTCGAATCGGGCGGAACGGGTCTAAATTTTTTTATTTATTTATTTTTTTTTTCACTCGTTTTTTTCACACGCAAAGCCATTATTCCTTTCGGTGCTTCCACCATCCCTTCTGTAGAGCTATTACGACCTTCACAAGGAGAGGAGCAGTGCTGCCGTCATCCTTGGCCCCCGGGCCCTTATCACCGCTCCAGCCTCCACCACCACCGCTATCGCAATCATCCATGGCTTTTTCCTCAACTTCCTCTCTCAAAACTCTAATTCCCTCCTCTCCTCTTCGTCCTTTAACGACCTCGTTTTGGTGACGACATTGTGGCCTCTCCTCCTCACACTGACGCTAATCGCATTCTTGTTACTCATTTGGTTCCCCTTCTCAAGTGAGTTCGAATGATTAGGAGCTTGTTCTTGTTTTTGGGTTGGGTGGTTGTTGGGTAATCGAGTTCGGATCAAGGTTGTTGGATGCCTGGTTCGTGCGTGCTAGGCTACGTAGCTCAGGCATCATAAGGGTGATCCATGAAGAGGGAGAGGGCTTGGTGGCGATGTGGAACCATTAGGTTCATGAAGCTTCTAGAACATAATCGATCACACTATGGCTTTGTGAAATACAAATAACAAAAGGTTGTGAGCCCAAGAGAGAGAAAATTGAAATCTTTCAAGCCCCATGTGTGGAGGGAAATCAAAAAGCAATTGGGAATGGACATAAATTTCCTACAACTGGTTTATAGGAAATTTCATACAACTCACATATAAGGTTGACATGTGTTTCTTGGCATGTGAAAAGTACACGTTGTTTTAATAGAATGTGCTTCTCACATGTTATTTTAATAACATTAATAGAAAAACATGTGCTTCTAACATGTTTAAAGGACACTTGTCACTCTTATATGTGGGTTGTACGAAATTTTTTACAAACCGGTTTGTAGGAAATTTATGTCCATTGGGAATTCTACAGATTTCTCTTGGTTTTATTTTTCTTTTATTTTATTTTTTAAATACTTTTGGCTTTCTTTCTTGAAATAGAGATTATTATTTATTATTCTTCTTCTTATTTATTTTTTTTCAAATGCCAAGTTCTACTTCTATTTTATTCTTTAAGTGAAAATTGTTTTGAAAACAATTGTCCAAATGCTTTAGGTAATGTTTTTTGTTTTTAAAAACTGTTTTTGAAAAAAGTTTGTCAAACACCTTTTTAACGAAAAAAGAAAAGAAAACAGTTTTATTTTTTTGTTCTAAAAAACAAAAATAGAAATCGGCGAGTTTTTAAATCTCTTTTTTTTTTTTTTTTTTTTTTCTCTAGATTTTTCACTTTTTACTTTTATTTTTATTTTTTGTTATTAATTGACGGGAGATCAAGATCTTCTAGAAATCTTACAATATTTTATTGAATAAATTTTCTCAGATTTCAACCAATATTTTAAGATTAAAATAGCTAAAAATTTGTTATTTTAACATTTCGCATTTTGAATAACTTTTTTAACATCTATCTTTTTATATTTGAAATATATATATATATCTTAACCGTATTGGAAAACATGTAACAGGAGGCAGGAGGTGGTTGAAGACGATACTTGGAGCCTCCGCAATTGGCTTTGGCGTGAGCATAAATATCTGGATTTTACGGGCTCCACTTTTCTTAAATGTGAACAGTTGTTCAGCTAGTCTTGACTCTTGACAACTAATAAAGGGTTAACACATGGCTTCTCTTCAAGTCACGTGGTGGGATCCACTTCGTGTTTTGCACCAAATCCCCACTGCATTTGGACTAGTAATAAGTCTATCTTCTTTTCCTTATCAAGATAAAAAAAAGTACGCCCTCCCATTTCTCTTTTAAAATATATGTATTTCTTTTGTCTATTGATAAAACTTTAATTATAATTATTTTAAGGATAATATAAAATCCAAGTTTTGAGATTCTATTTTCTTCTATATTATGAATTACATGATGTTGCATTATTTAAAAAAATTTAAATGTCGTGCCTCTTTATTTATAAAATAAAATTTTTGACCACAAAATAATTTCTCTCAATTTTAAATAAAATAGAGAGAAGACTCTCATTTACTTTCATTAAGTTGGTTTATTAGGCTAGAAGTACTTTCATATAATTGCATTGACTGAACAAAGTAGATTTTGTTTATGTTAATAAATTCTATTGAGTACTATATTTATAGATTTAAGAATGATATGTACTTGCATTGATGAAAGATAAAATAAATTACTTGACAAATAAAGTTTATTAACTGCTGTGATTACAGACATTAGATTAAATAATTTAATTTAAATCCCACTTTCCTTCAGGATTGTAGAATCTAATGGAAAGTTAGTCCGTTCCATTATATGCCTAATAATTGTTGTCATCAAATTAAGGACAATCACTCATAAAAGAAAAAAAAAAGGACAATTAAAAGTGAGATGGATTGGTTATTTATTAGAGCGTTTTCATTAGACGAACTAAATTTTAGCCAAACTTTAACTAAAAAACTTTTTTTTTTTTTTTTCCTTTTTTAAAAAATTAGCTCTTCACTTTTACAAAACACCATACATTCCAACCTCTAAAACTTTATCTACTTTATTAAAATAAATTTTTAATAATATTATTTTTTTAAAAAATTTTATCTCCTCTCTCTCTCGTGCTATTCACCACCACCGTAAAGCTCAATAATGACTACCGTTAGATCTCAGGGTTCACTGTTCAAATCTCTCTCCTCGGTGGAGCTTGCCTTCCTGCTGTTGTTGTCGCTACCGCTTATTGTTCTCGTCCTTCACCCTATTCATTGTGTTGCATAGGAGAGGAAATGAGCAAAATATATATATATATATACTTGAAAACGCTACAATATCTATCTAGATTTGAAAAGCAACTATAACAAATTCTAAAATTATTTTAACAATAGCTAGTCCAATACATGGGTGTTTTGAAGGTTCTTAACTGAAATTTGGCTAATAGGAAAATGAGTGCTGTAAAAACAAAACTACTGTTATAATTTTTTTAACGAACAAAATTTAATATTAATTTTTATTTTAAAAAGAGAGAAAATAAAATTAAATATAAATCATTAAAAAAAGTACAAAATATAAAATATTATAATTTTTTTATTTTTTATTTTTAATTGATAAGAAAATAGCATTCCCTGCAGCAATTTTGTTGCTACATAACAACATTGGCGATGGGAATGGTCTTTTAAAACTGAACTGGGTCGGTTCTCAGCATCAAGACAATTCACTCCACAGTCCGTCCCACACGAAGCTTGCCACAGAAGGCTTTTTCAAAACTTTCGCACCAATCGGATTTGAACCCCTCACTTCACACACAACCAATCCGGGCCACCTCTAAAGCAGGCATACGTCTTAACTACACCACATCATTTACCGAGTTCGAAAATCTTTCGTACATCACAGACAAAAGGCGCTTCTCTCTCTCTCTCTCTCTCTCTCTCTCAACTCTCACACGCATTTCCCCTCTCTCTCGACTCCAAGCTCGTCAACTCGTCCGATCCCTGACTCAGTGACTCAGTCCGCAATCGTAACTCGGTCCCCTAAGCTGAACTCCAGGCCGTGCTCAATCTTCTACTCTCAACCAAAACGTCGTCGTTCGACTGCTCCTACGGTTTTCAGATATCCCTGTGGCTGCGAAATCACGCTTTTCACTTCGGCACGGCCTCTACTCTTTTTCTCTTTGAAGCTTCGATTCTCAAACTCTTAGAGACCCAACAGGGTCTGCCAATTTTGCAAAATTTAGCGAGAATGAAGCCTTTTTCTGTAAATTTGAAGTTATGGGGAGTCTGGAAATGGTTTATTGGTAGCTGAGGCGTGATTAGGGCTTTTATCTTTGCTTCGGATTAGGTGGTTTTTTCAAACTTGAGCTGTTCAGGGTTGGGATACAAGTGGAAATTTTGGGCTTTTAGAGGAGAATTTGGACGAATGGGTGTTTTCTATAGTCTAGGGTTTGTGTGTTAAGTTATGTCAATTTGTTGAATTGAAAGGGTTTTTGTTTGCCTTTTGTGTTCTGGGTAGTGAAAAACGCGGTGAAGAAGCCAGACTGGAATTTGGGTTTCTGATTTTGGGTTGAAGTGTGAATTTGTGGGTTTTTGAAGTAGAATTTTGGGGAATTTGATTGCATGAAATCTAGGGTTTCAGTGGGCAAGTGAGGGGGAGATTTACGTAGGAAATGTTTTATTCTCAGTTTATATTGGCCAAGAAAGGCCCACTCGGGACGATATGGATAGCGGCGCATTTGGAGCGGAAGCTACGGAAGAATCAGGTCGCAGATACCGATATTGGCGTCTCCGTAGGTCAGTCTTAATCCATCAATTTATATGCTGTTGATTATGTTATGTTTGGTTCTCGAGAAAGCAGAGGAAAAGAAAAGAAATGAAAATTTAAGCTTCATTGTTTTCATTTTTGTCAAATAGTGGAGAACTTGCCTTAACTAGACGAGAATTTTGAGAAAATATTGGAGGAGGAGAAGAAAGAAAAAAGGAACATTAATCTGTATGTTGTTATGTTGTTTTGGTTTTTCTGAAGAGGGTTTACGTGACAAACTTGTCTCAGTTAGAAGTGGGTTTCCTTATTGTTTATGTGGGAACTGGATTTTTAAAAATTTCATAATTTTTTTTTTACTGATTTTATTCTTTTCCCATGTTCCAGCAGCCTCTTGGTGGCCTGTGTTTGAATGTCACTAGTTAATGCTTTCTAGTGGCCTGTAGAATAAAGTTTAGTTATTCCTATTGAGAAAAGCAAATCAAGGTTCGATACATAATCCAGTTGGTTAACAATTGATACTTGTAGCCTAGTACGGTGATTTTTTTTTTTAATCTTTTGATGGAAAAGTTATAATACTGATGGAGTACATATAAATGATAAATTTATTTTCGTTAATGTCATTGAATCCTTAATTAGCTGTATTACCAGTAAGGTAGTGCCCTGTAACTAATCTAGAACCATAACTAGCAAAAAAGGGCCTGTTACTGTATACTTATTGTATGTTCCCACGCTAATGTTTGTCTTATCTATACAGAGTTTGTGAAAGTTTTTAAACATAACATTGAGTGGTAATTGAGGTATTTATGATTTTATACCTTTTTTCTTAATGAATAAAAGGGTAATGGGGCCAAGCTCAATTTTTTTGTTTTTTCAATGAATACAAATACTGTAGGGTTCAACAATCCCAATTCTGAAGTTAAATCAAAACCATTTCTTAAAATGACTTTAGTAAGCTTACCTGCAAAGCACCCCCCATGACCAGCAGCATCGAATTGCCATTAGTATGAAAGCCAGATATATTTTTTTTTATACTTAAAGGTAGTTCAGGTACCTGCATGGGATTGAATCCATGAAATCTCCCTCCTTTCCTCACTTTTGGGAGAGAAGATACCATTGGTCCAAAAAACATTGGCCTTGGTGTAAAAGCCAGATTTGCACTGCTACCACCATCTCTGCTTCTTCTTCTCCTTTTTCTTCCCCTCCAAAATAGCAACTACCAGTCCACTGGAACATTCCATTGGCATCGCATATACCTCATCTACCATTTTTGGGAATTTGAAAACTTTGATTTGAGCGTTTAGTAATTAATAATTTATTATTATTACTTTGTTGTATTCTGTCTTCTTGTCGTTGCACTCACATAATGGACACAATTTGTCTTCTCTAGGTCAATATTGTATGCTTACCTGTTAAGTAGATATAGATAGATATATATTAATGCACAAGGCATTTTGAACAGATAGTTGTCTGAAAACTTGTTAGATGTAAATCTAAGTATATATATGGTTGACTCGTGTTAGTTAATTCTCTTAGAAAAATTAAAACACGGATTATTTTAAATAGCACGTTCAGCTAATGGCTTCATGGCTGCAGTTGCAGCAATTCTTGATCTATTTGGTTATTTTTTGAAAATGATAACATTTCCAGGTTTGGCTTTATGAATTGTGAACTGTTTAATTTTGTTTGTTAAATTGGTTTATTTCTGGAAAAATATATTAGGCAATGTAATGATGTTCAACCACCAATATTACATGCTTCTGAGCATAGTGCCATGTTACATGTCTGGTTGTAGGCGAGTTATTGGAAAATGTTTAGGCACTGAAAGCTCAGTTGAGGGGTTTGAGCCAGACAACATGATTATGGACTTGAATGCCATGCGATTGGGATTGTCCATTGTGCACTGTAGCTGTTGGCTTGCCTTAGGCAGCTGGTCTACACTTGATCACCATTTTATATGGTGTTTCCAGCATTCATTGGTGTTGTACTGTTTGATATTTTTATGATTCTCCAGTCCCTGAGATCTCTCTTAGGTTGGGTTGTAGTCTATGTTCCTTATTTCTCCTCTTCAAATCTTGTAGATCTTGTGAACTTTTTTAGATTTTAGACACCTTTAGGGTGGTTGTATCTCTTGTATATTTTTTTTCGTGTATGAGGGCTTTGCTTTTTCTTCTAATAAATTATTATTCATAAAAAAAAAAAAAATGATTCTTCAGTCTCTTTGTGACGTTTGTGTTCATCTTCTTGGAGCTTTAGGGTGGGAGGTTCCTTGTATTGGACCCTTTTTGATACATTCTGGGGTTAGATGGCATTCTCTTTGAGAATGTTCTTGTTGGTCTGGAATGAAGGTTGTGGGGGAGTGGTTGCCCTCATTTACTTGTGAGGAAGATTTCTTATGCATTGGAGATCTCTTCTTGCTGGTGCAAATTTTTTTAATGCAAAAATACTTGTCAAAAGAAAGGTTTAATACAAAAATCTTGTCTTTTTTTTTGTTTGTTGGTGAATCGCCATGTTAACTTGTGGAGTAGCTGCACCAATTTAATTGGTTGGAGAATCTCTCTGCTCTCGGAGCATTCTCTTGCTAATGTGAATTATTTGTGTGCATTTACTAATCTTTTGATGGTGAATTTCCGACTTCAAAGAAACTAGATGATAATATATAACAACCAAAGATTTTGTTTTGAATCTTGCCGCCTTCTCTGGTTGTCACTGATTTTGATCTTTAATTCTTTCCTCAACTTGCCTAATTTCCATGGTTCATTTCTTTGAGCAGATTCAATTCTTTTTCCTGAAGTACCAATTGCACTCCGATTGTCCAGCCATCTGCTGCTTGGTGTGGTGAGGATATATTCTAGAAAGGTAAATTACCTCTTTGATGATTGCAGTGAGGCTTTGCTTAAGATAAAGCAAGCTTTTCGCTCCACTGCCGTTGACTTACCCCCTGAAGAGTCTACTGCACCATACCATTCCATCACCTTGCCGGAGACTTTCGATCTTGATGATTTTGAGCTGCCAGATAATGAAAATTTTCAGGGGTTAGTTCAGAATATTCAGGATTTGTTTATAATTGAAGCTCTAGTATGTTTCACATTATGCATACTTTAATGAACAAATTATACTAGATGGGCGTGGATGTTGTAATGTTTCTTGAGGCATACTTGAAGTGGTTCTGTTTATTGTTTTCCATTTGAAGGTCCAAATGCTTGTGGATAATGATCATTTCATTTAGTAGCCTTTCTGTTATTTATTGGATAAGTTGATTGACAGAAAAAATGTTAAAAGTGGCTATATCATCTGGTCTGGTTGATATTTTTAGTAGCAGAACATTTTAGGTGCCTGCAATGCAATATTGTGGATTGGATCTATTTATGTATCATTCTCTGGTATTTGGTTGATGAATGCCTCTATTGATGCTCAAGTAGAAGATTTTTTTTTTTTTTTTTTTTCTTATGTGTATAAACATTGAACTTTCTTGCAGTAATTATGTTGATCATCACGTCAGTACAAAGGAGCAGATTACACTCCAAGATACCATGGCGGGTGTGGTTTACTCAACATCACAGTTTGGATTGGACGGTTAGTACTTTTTGGCTTTTTGTATGTCATGGCAATGCACTTCTTTTCTGATTATCTATGGACAAATTAAACTAATTGTGACATTTTGTGGTTTCCCTTTAGAGCGGTTTGGTGATGGTGACACTTCTCAGATTGGTTTGGACCTGGATGAGGTAACTTTGGTGCAACCATGTCCAAATTTATGTAACAGTTGGTTTTCCGGGTTTCTCTTCAAGCCCCTCGCATTATTTTCATGTTGGGTGCTTTATGTAGCTTTTCCTTGTGCCAGTTGCAGCTTATGCTTTTATTGACCAACCTAGTTGTTGTGTTATTTGTGTCACTTATTAATTTTTCTTAAACTTTTGAGAAACAGGAGCTGCTCTTAAGCAAGGTTGTAGCTCCGGGGCATGATGGAGTTTCAGAGTAAGTTCCTTATATCTGTATGTAATAGAATAATGATTTAAAATCCTCTCTGATTGTGATTTTGTGAATGCAACCATTTGTATACTGCATATTTACTTATGCCATTGATTGTTCTACTCATTTTTTCATTGTAGAGACAGGTGCTCAAAACTATATCCAGGCATTTGTTTGATTTTTTATTGTATTATGGCATGGAGCAGATTGCCCTTTCCTCTTCTTAAGATTCTCGGAGCCTTTTAAGTTTTTTACTGATTTTTTGGAGGTCCCTTATGCTTGTTGCGTACTTCTGTTGTGCCTTTTATCTGCTCATTACCTTCTTCTTTTTCTTCTTTGCAAAAGGAGAGAAGAAAAAAATCTCTCAACTTAGATGTATAATTCAACACGGGCACAAATTGCACAGAACAGTATAATGTTACGTCTAGGAACCATAGTAGTATTAAGTTTTTGTAGAATATAATATTGAGTGCATATTTACTATTTCCTGGTTAGTAATCCTACTGTTTGCAAGTTTATGTTTGGGCTTGTTGCACGACTTGTTTTGATGATGAATTTTTGTATGTTGTATGGTTAATTTTGGGTCCATTCTCATATATGTTTTCTTGGTTGCACTGAAACTTCTTTTCCCAAAGAGTTGATGGTAAAAGCGAAAGAAAAAGCGTTTGTATAATCAAGAAGGAATCAATAATTTTGTTGTGTACTGCTTGTTGCGTGTTACGGGCTATATCCTTGTTAGGTGAATCCGTACTATGACTGTTAGCCATCATTCCACTTTTTTGGGAAGTTTGACCTGGCTGGATGATTACCCCGCAGCATTACTATGTTCTTTTTGACTTCCCTTGTTCCATGGTGTATCTAGAGCCTGTGTGCTCAGTTTGGTCCTCTTTAACAGCTGGCCTCTGTAGTTTGGATTTGGATACATTACTTGATGACTCTGGCATGCATATATGTTTTTTCTTTGTCAAAAGGTTTCAAGGAGCTCTGGCTCAAATGACACGTCCTTCCCCATAAGAATGGGGTGTAGGGTGAGATCGGTGTTCAAGACCCACTAGGTACATGTGTTGCCTACTAATCAAAAGAGAAAACAGAAGTTTTCAGATGAAAATGTGGGTGGTTTGCCTGTATAATGATATATAAAGTTCAGATTTGCTTGTTTTACTCTTTATGTTGATTTGTTTTGCTCTATAACTTTCATGTCCTTACTATAAGGACTTTAAGATGCTGTAACTTTTTAGGTCATTGTTGTCGTGGATGGGTTCTCTGCCTGCTTGATCCATGGAATCATCCTGATCACTGAATTTCCTGACATTCCTTATTGATTTGTTGATTGCAGTGTTGATCCTCAGGTGTCTGTCCAATCAGAGACACTTCTGGCAGAGGATGGAAGTTATGAGGGGATAACCGAAGCTTCAGAAGCCATACAAATGAATGGCAGTGGAAATCAGGTTGATATGAATATTCAAAATTATCTTCTGACTCTTAACTGTTTTTCCTTTTGTTTTCGACTTATAAATAAAACCACCCTTTTGTGAACAGGTTGATGGCCAAGCCACAGATACAAAATTTGTTGACTATGCTCAGGCTCCATCTACTCCTGGATTACTGGGAGAGCCAGATTTGGCCAGTGTTCAGGAGGCTCTGGCCTGTGATGATCATATGGAATCAGATCATAATTTAACAGAATTAGTTGCAGGGGAAAATGGTTGCAGAAAGTCAGATCTTCATCCTGGGGATAAAAGTACAGTGAATTTTTCTTTGGGCAATGTTTTGAATCATAATTCTGTTGAGGAGAATGGCTTCATTCAGGGTAACCTGGACATCAAACAGGTGAAGCCACAGGGACTTCTGCCACCTTCTGCAGATCCCACTGAGCAAACTAAACGCATTCGTCTGGTATCAGAATGTTCAGATGGGATCATTGGTGTATTGGATGGTCCGGATAGGGCTGAAGATATACATAATGGAGTTGTAATAGACAATGAACCTAGTACACCCTTTGTACATCAAACTGATGTAGAATGTGTCGAATCTGCAGGAGTTAGGTTGGATGAAACCGTTGCATCTCCTAGTTGCTCTCATGTCACTTCTGATTTTGAGGATCCTGGTCGTAAGACTTTTTCAAGTGGCACCAGTGCACTAGAATCAAAGGGCTATCTGGAGGATGATCAAGCATCACCAAAGCCTGAAATTCTCAATGATGTTGATATTACTAATGATGTGGGAAGATCATGCTCCCCTAGCAAAGCATCAGTTTCAAATTCTGTCTGTCCATCGGAATCACCTGAGCGACCTGAGGTTGTAAATGTTGAAGCACTGGTTTGTCAGGAACCAAAGGAGAGTGAGACCTTGAACGCTGTTTCTCATGAAGTTATGCTGCCAAATCAATTGCACGTGCTTCGGGCGTGCAACTCCCATCTAAACCAACCTGACATGTCATCTCTTAGAGGTATTAATTTAGTGGTTGTTCCACTTATCAAAAAAAAAAAAAATTTAGTGGTTGTTCCAATTCACCGTCTGAAGTATTGATTAATTAATCTTTTTTTATTTTTTTTCCCTCAGTAACTTGCCATCTGAATTTATTGGGCTGTCGTCATTTTATACAAGTAAATGAATGTAACTAATCCAAATGACACACTAATCCAAATTAGTGTCATAAGTCTATGTTGACGCACACATGAAACACCCACATATTTGCGCGCACACCCCACTATCTGTTGATTAATTGATTTTCATTTTGTTTTAGGTGAAGAGTGCCTTGCAACTGATTTTATGGATACGGTCTTACCAAAAAATCAAAGATTAGAACCTGCTTCATGTGGAGAAATTCAGGCAGATTCCAGGATGTTAGATGAGCAACTGGACAATGCGGTCTCTAATGGTAGTCAATTGAATAATTTAAATAGTTCAGGGACTTCTGACTTTCCTGCACCTGAAAAGATGCTCTCTGTACCTGAGGGGTTCACTGGTAAACCAAATGATTTGCTAGTGGAGTCTACACCAGACAAAGAAGACCTACCTGGGGGTGATGGAGCTGGGATCAAACTCACAGGGAAAAAGCGTAGTTTCACAGAAAGTACTCTAACAGTGCAGAGTTTAAACTCGGTTGAATCTTTTGGCATGACTCTATCCAAGAGAACGGCAGAGTCGATTCCTGATGATGATGATTTATTGTCTTCCATTTTAGGTATCAAGTGGTTTTTTCTTAATTCCTCTTCATTAATTCATGCATGTCATACCGATGATATCACTGTTGGATGAGTTGATGGATGCTTTACCCTTATGTTTCCTGGAAGCAAAAAGTAGTTGCAATTCTATTAGTTGGTTTGCCCCGGTTAGAATATGGTTCTGACTGAAACGAATATCTTGTTGCTTTAGTAGGAAGAAGATCTTCCGTTTTGAAAATGAAGCCTACTCCACCTGCACCTGAAGTATCCATGAAACGTCCCCGGTCTGCAACCCGGTCGAGTGCCTTGAAGAGGAAAGTGCTTGTGGATGACTCAATGGTCTTACATGGCGAGTATGTTTATTTTTTATGTCCATTACTTTGTTTACACTCATAAATGTATTGACCATCATTTGTAGTTGGTATGTGAATTTAGTATCTTATGAATTACTTAGATTATAGAGCATTCTGTTTCAATGAAAATAAAAGGGAAAGGCAAAAAATGTCTTCATTTTAGTTCATGAACATTGTTTTTATTGCTCATTTAACTGAAGTCAGTAGGGAGCTCATGTATGGAAAACAATCCTTTCCGAACTGAATCATCCATAGTTTTGTCCTATACTTGCTACATTGACATCTGCTCTATTTGCTTTTGATAATTAATTTAATTTTAGAAATTTTTGAAGTTTAGCCTATTAGCTTTTGCCCAAATGGTATCTCCTTCCTATGGGTAAATGGTGAGATTGAGGGTTCAAGATCCACTGGCACGTGTAATTTACCAGTCAAAAGAAATATCCTAGACCACCATGAAAGAGACATTAAATTCCATGGCTATGCCCTTTGGCCAACCTATCAATGACTTGTGTGATATCCTTATAATTTGTTTACAAGAAGTACATAGGTGGCTTTTACATTTGTAGTAGGCAAGCAGGATCGGGTTGAATGGTAGCTAGTTTTTGAATGCTAAAGGTAATTCTGCTCCAATTTTACTTTTCTAATATCCAACTAAGCATGCCTGATTTGATATCTTGCAGGAAACTCTTACAAAAAAAAAAGAAAAAGAAAAAGTACAGTCCTAATTATGTTAGATTTTTTCTCTTAAGGAAACTACTAATGGACTTTCCTGTTTTTCTTTAGTACAATCCGTCAACAGTTGACAAATACTGAAGATATACGCCGCGTAAGAAAGAAAGCTCCTTGCACTCGCCCTGAGATCTCAACTATTCTGAGACAATTCTTTGAAGATGAAATATTTAATGAACCAATTTTTACTGGTAAGTTCCTAGTGCTAAAGATTCAAGATCTAGGCATGATTTTTTATTTTTTTAAAGAATATAGGTTTTATTATTGTTTGCGAAAGATGTTGGACCTGACCTCATCTGAACTTATTTATTCATTTATCTCTCTCTCTCTCTCTCTCTCTCTCTCTCTCTCTCCCTTTGTGTGTATGGCTGTGCGTGGTTGTGTGGGTGTGCTTAGAGTGTGATCACATAATATATGTGAAGCTGGCGATAATTCTAACCCGCTGTACACCTTAAAGGAAAAAAAAAAAAAAAGCGAAAAAATCTATCACCTGAAATAAAACAAATAAAGGCCCTGTTTGAAATTCCCCTCCCCTTCCCTTATTTTCACTTCTCCCAAAAAACATCAACTTCAAAACATTCTTAACTTTTTTCACTTTTTATATCACATCAACACTTTTTTATTACTATTTAAATTAGAAAACCAACTACAATACAATTTTTTTTTCTTTCTTTTTTTTCACTTTTCCATATAAATTATTTCAACTTTATATCACATCAATCATATTTTACAATCACTCAAAAAAAAAAATCTCCCCCAATATGAGGGGAGGGGGAATTTCAAACAGGGCAAAAAAATTGATGACTGCAATTGATGCATCCCACTTGGATGCTTATTTGAAATTGACTTGCTTCAATGAGTTGAGCATCCTTTTTTCGTATATCTTCCCAACTTGAAATGGATATAGCTTAGCGCGGTTGATATTCAGTTAAGACATTTGCAGGCGTTACTCTTGTGTCTCTGCCTATTTATTATGCCATGGTTGCTGCTTCCTCTTCAACCTGATGCTATCACAGGTTACTTTTGAAATGTGGATATTCAGTTTTTGGTTGTCAATTCACTGAACATGAATGCTTAGCCAACCCTGGTTAGTTGACGATGATCCAAAGTTGATCCCAATTTAAATGGGATTAAGGGTTTGTTAAGTTGAGCTGTTGAGTATGAATGCATGTATCCTGAGTTCATGTAGTGCTGTACCTGTCTCAAGATCTCATAATCATTTGCTTACTGACTTTGGTGTTTTCTTGATATTGTTAGTTCTGAACAACAAATTTACTCTGCTTATGGAACTGCTTTAAACATCAATTTACAAGGTGCCTGGGTTGTTGATGTATCTTTCAGGTATGACAGCCAAATTGATATTTTTGCATAGTGAGACATTTGATCTGAGTGGAACCAGAGTTTCCGAAAATGATCAAGGCAATGTTTCTTCACAAATAGCAAAGGATATGGAATCTTCTGTTTGGCCAAATGTTGCTGAAGAAAGTGAAATAAATAGGAATACTGAACCTGTAGTAGTCAGAAGTAATGTAGAAGCACAACCTGGTGACATTTCCATTGGTAATCAGAGACAGGTCGAAAATTTTAACTTTGGATTTGATGATATTGATTCTCAAGGCCAGATAAAGGGAATTTCTGATGTAGAGGAGCCTAAAGCTTCCCAACAGGAAGCCTTGGGAGAGATCACTGAAATGGAAATTGATAGAGGGGATGTGGAAGTTGCTGATGCAGTAAATTGCTCTGCTGTTAATGGGCTTGAATCATCTCCAACTGATCCTGTTTCTGGAGATATTTGCAACATGACTGCTGACTTAGTGGTTCAGCCAGTTCTCATGGATGAAAACAATGATGCATCTGCTTCTCGGCAGATGGATGTATCATGCCTGTCACTTGATGAAAAATTGGACGCTCAAACTGTTGAGAGGGATGCTTCTGTAGTGGATATAAGCTATGGGAAAGCAGTTGATGCTATTGAAATTGTAGAACATGATGCTGGAATCAGAATACATGTTCAATTAGACTGTCTTAAACCTTCTGATGGTGTAAAAGCTTCACCTGCAAGCGAATGCAATAACCTAGCTTTTGAAAATGGTAACCAACCTTTGGAGGAAACAGGAAAGGATGAGCTAGGGTTTGTGAACGAGCTGCCTGCAGACCTGGTTTGTGATGAGAAAGATCCTACCTCTAGCTTGTGTAGTGGAGAAACTAAAGTAGATTCTACACATTCGGTGGAACATGATTTGGATGTGAATAATGCTTCCCTGAATGGTAAAGAAAACACAGACTGTCAGGAAGCTGATCTACAGAGTATCATGGATGGAGAAATTCCTGTCCTTGACCATTCAAGTGTTGAAGATCGTAAAGTAAGTTGTAGACCCTTTTCCCTTCAAGTTCAGAGATTACTTTTAAATTACCTCTACTCGGATGGTGGGTTTGATTTTATTATTTTGTCCTGTGCTTCATGACAATTGGACTTTTTGTCCTTCTCTGAGCTCTCAGAAATTACTTCTTAACCAGAAAGATGTTAAAGAACTTCATTTGCATTTTGATAAGTTTATGGAAACTGTTTCTAATATATAAAAATAGAAAGCCTATAATCTTTCATGATTAGAGTTTGGCTTGCTTAATTTAAAATTAATCTTTCTGACATAAAAGGAAAAAGTGTCAGAAATGAAAATTTAACTTGTAAAAGTTGGAAAGCAAAAATTTGAGCATATTGTTAGTCTCAAATACTTTGAAGTTTTCTTTTACCACTGCTTCTATTGTATCCAACCACCATCACCCCATTGCCCTTGATACATGTTCCATCATGAGCATCTTGCCTTATCATTATTTTGATGTGCATCCTTCATCACCACTGCCTTGACATCACCAAAATCTAGCCTTGCAACCACAATACTGCAATGCCATTGCCATCTTTGCCTCTGAGCCATCACTAGCTCCACCACTGTCTCTTTATCACTGCCTAGACCATCATCTCCTCTTTGGGAATGTTTTGTTTCCCAACATTTTTTCCCTCGTAGAAATATTATTATAAATACACAAATGTAAACATAATAATAAACCAAAAAACCAAAGTGATGAGTAATCCTGTGCTCTCTCTCTCTCTCTCTCTCTCTCTCTCTCTCTCTCTCTCTCTCTCTCTCTCTCTCTCGTCTTTTCCTCTATCCACCCTAGTGGTGGCGTGTGGAGGCGTGTCACGCTAGGGCTTTACCTATTTTAGCGTCTACAACACTCGTTGTCCAACGATGCCCTCTTCGGAGCGTCCATCGGTGGATTTTGGGGTCAGTTTTCTTCGTCTTCTCCAACAGGTTGGAACTTTTATCAAAGCATTTTTGGGTCTTTTCTTTAGTCTTCTCTGACAAGCTGTTACGCGGGTATGTCTTCGTGGTGTTTCTCATAGGGGCTTCTTAGTATAGTAGACATGGAGTGTTGATTTTCCATGGAAGCCAAAGCCTTCTACTTTTCTGTGAAGGCTGAGGTGACTGAGATTCATTTGGACGAAAGGAGGAAGGGGTTTTGTGGGTATATCTTTCTGGGTCTCCAGGGTTCTGAGTGGCTGTTGGCCACGGTTGAGGAGGCACTGAAGGAACCAGTGAAGAAGGATTTTGTCAAGTCCTTTCGGGAAGATGTGAATGTCTTGAAGGTTAGTGTGGGTGGTAATAAGGCCGGTCGTTACCTTGAGGTGGTTTACTTTGTTGAGGGTGGTCGTAAAGGGGTTGTTCGGCTCCCTGAAGGCCGTGAAGGATGGTTGGTCTCGGATTGTGGGTGAGTTGCGGAAGATGATTTCTTTTCTCCGCTCAAAGGCTCGGCCACTAGTTTTTGAGGCATCTACATCGGAGGGGATTAAGAAGGGGGTGTCTCATCTTGTCGTCTGGGTGGGGGTTCGCCTCCTTTTGCAGAAGTGGTTCGGGGGGAAGCTGGTTCTCTTGTCAAGCATCCAAGTCTGTGGGCTTCAGAGTTAGAGTGAGGTGATTTGGATTTGTTTCCGGACGGGTGGTGTAGGTAGTCGAAGATGAGAGATTGGTGGTGAATTGCTATGCTTTGGAGGAGCAACCGCTCGGGTCGATGGAGAAGAAGACGAATCCAGTCTGCTTCCTTGGTGACAGCGTGGCTAGGAAGAAGGTAGGGCATTTTCGTTCATGGAAGAAGCGTCTAGAGTGGCTTTAGGCTGCTTTCGGGTTTTAGCTTCTGGGTTCAAATGGGCTGGGTTGGGTTTGAAGCCCAAGTGTGGCAATCGGGCTGGGTCTAAGGCTTTGGTGAAGAAAGTTTCTGCAGGCCTTGGGTCGGTTTCAGTACCTTCTGATCCTGATTTATGGGTTTGTCGACCGGTTGGAACCCGTCTTTGCTCATGCTCAGCCTGAGGCGTTGTTGGTTACTTTCGTCTCTTGCGACTCTGGCTCTGGGTTCTGTCCCTCCCCCCCGGTCTAAAGAGGTGTTGTCTTCGGCGCCTCTGGTAGCTCCTCCCAGGCCTAAGAATACCTCATTCAATTTGCTTATTGGACCCACAACAACAACAATTTCTTCATTAAGTATGGAAACTGAAGATTTGAGTGGCCTACCCGCATTTGGTGATTATGCCGACGGAAGTGAGAGCAATAAACTTCATAATTCTAATGATGGCCAAGTGGATATCAACCTATTAATTCTAGATATAAAGAAGACAAACTATATAGCGAGAATCTATTGCTTGCGAGTGATTTTGATATGGAAATTGCAGATTTCATTAGCCTTCCTGCTTCTATTGGTTCTAGCTGTGGAATTGAGAACAACGGAATTTGTACTTCTAATTACAGACCTATTGAGTCAGTTTCTAAACTTGGTAACTCTGTGGAGAGAGAAATCAAGCTTAACAGTGAGAACCTGGGTGACGATGATGGTAACATTCGCAATGAAAAATGCCATTTCGTTCAAGGAGACCTTAATAAAAATACTGAAACTGCTACACTTGCTGAGAAGTTGAATTGTCTTAACTATAGTCCACGCCGAGAATGGTTGCCTTGCTGTTCAAGATTCAGCCAAGTCGGAGCGGCCTTCTCTGGCAAGTGTTGATGAGGGTTTTCTTTGGCGGGGTTTTTTGAAGCCGAGGCCCTTTAGGTCTCGGGGATGTTCTTCTCTAGTAGTCCCTCATCCTCGGCAATTGTCGGAGGTCCCTTCAGATCAAGTCAGTGATCAAGAGGGTTTTGTGGATAATCCTCACTTGTCTGTAGTGAAGGTTGCTTCTCTCTCTTTGGGTTGTAGCTCCTCAGACATCCTCGCTGATGACAATGGTGGGCTGTCGCATGGTGAAGAGGATCCCTCCTTGGGGTTTCCGGATGCCATTGAAGAGGACCTTCTTCGGATTGTGAAGCTTGGGTGTCCAAAGAACAAAGTTATGAGGGAGTTGTGGAATCTAAATAGCTCTATTAACTACGACAATTCAAGCGTGTCTTCTTGGCGAAGGAAAGGCAAGGTTCACGTTCGGTAGCGTGTATGCTCCTTGTGCTTTCTGGGTTTGAGGGTTTATTTGGGTCTATCTGGGCTTCTTCTGGGCTGTGTAGTTTGTTCCTGCGTTTAATTTAGGTTTGAGGGTTTATTTGGGTTTCTTCTTGTAGCATGTTTGCACCATGTGGGTTTTGGGTTTGAGGGTCTTAGGGTTGAGGGTTTTGGGTTTCTTTTTTTGTTTTGTTTGTTCCTGTGTATACTTTCTTGTATACGTAGGGGTCCTTTACACTTTTTTTTATAAAATTTATTACTTATAAAAAAAAAAATAATAAGGTAAAATTATTATTTTTCTATATGTACAAAGACATGAAGAAAAATATGTCCACACAACCACAAGTCCACACTTATTTCTCCTTTCACCCAGAGCTGGAACACTTCTGACTTCATCTCCTTTCAGTTTACTTTATCATGCATATCTATCCACGTTTGCATGCATGAATGCAGACATTTTTTAGTTGATGCATAATTTTGAAACATGATGGACTGCAGATCCCTTAGGATACGTTTGATATGCGGAATGGTTATTCCGTTAGGAAAAATGAATAGCCTTATTAAGAATGAAATAAGGTAGAATAAAATAGTCTTGGTGTTAAAGTATTACATATATTCCAACACTTGGAATAGCCATTCCCATGACCAATGAGGGAATGACTATTCCAAGGCTACTTCAGTCAATTTTCTTTCATTTCCAATAGAAGCTATTCTCTTTTTTCTAATGGAATAGTCATTCCACATACCAAATGTAACCTTAGTGTATTTTATATTTGTTAGGGACAAGGCCATCTTCCAAATGATGCTTTGTCTTATATGTTGAGAGTACTCTGACAATATTCTCTGTTTAATTAAATGTAAGGTTCTCTTATATTTTTGAGTAATTATAAAAATGATTCTCAATCCCATCTTTTACCCATCTCTGTACAGTGAATGGGTGAATCCACCATTGAATTTTTGGGACTCACATGTTGTTCCCACCAATCAAATGGTGAATTTGCTAAAAGGGATGGTTGGGAGATGGTTTAGAGAATGAAGTCGAACATCCCTCTATTTTTTCATGCATGTTCTAAGAGAATCTTTGCCTACATGTTGCAGGATTTTGAGGATATTACAGTTGAGAATGACACAGGTCCAATTTTTCTTTCATTTCTTTGTTGTTAATTCTCAATTTAGAATTTATGTATTGTGTCTTATATGTTAGTTGTTTGACCTTGTGAAGTGAATCACTTCATGAGGTTTATTGGCTCAATAAATTATACATTTAGCAGAAGACTTATCTGTACATTTGTCATGAGATTCTAGTACACTATTCCTGTGGTAACTTTATAATTTCTAAAACCTAGTAACAGAGAAGCTACTTTCACTTTTAGCTTTCTATGCCCGCATTGTTGGTGGGCAGTATCATTTTCTGTGGGATTAGAATTTCGTATGAATTGCTAAAGAGATATGCCCCTTATAGGTAATAATGTTGGTGATCTATGAGCGAGTGCATTTCATAGCAGTTTCAATTTAGAGAAACATTTTGAACGGTTTGCATGTTTATTGCTGCCCTGTAGTTCCTCTGTCTGATATATTGGTCTTTTATCTTTTCTCCCAGAATTTTTAAATGTAGATGATGATGAGGTAGCTGAAGAAGACGATGATAGTATGCCATATACTGAAGAAACTCGTCTTCTGGAGAACACTGGATGGTCTTCTCGGACCAGGTGTGTATGCCTCTTCTATATAGTCTTATTTCTTAATGCATGTGGCAATAAGTTTTCTCTGTTAAGAAAGATACTAGAGATGAGAGTTTCTCTTGCCTGTTTGCATGGCTGACTTTTGGATGATAGCAACAAATTTTGTGTTAGGAAAGCCTGACCTAAATATCGAACCAATCATAATGGTATGTTTTGGCTTACCTACCATGGTGAATGTGCTGATTAAACAATGTTCTCTTTTGTTTGAGGAACTTTCTTTTATCTCCCTGTTTGTTCTTCTCTCCCGTTTTCTTTCTGTTGTGTGGTGGGGGGGGGGGGGGGGGGGGGGGGGGGGGTCAATTTATCACGACAGGTCTTAAGGGGTTTAACGGTCTGGGTTTGTGGTTTTAGCTATATTTTGGCCCAAGCCTCCATTGAG
Source organism: Alnus glutinosa (assembly GCF_958979055.1). Classification (NCBI taxonomy): domain Eukaryota; kingdom Viridiplantae; phylum Streptophyta; class Magnoliopsida; order Fagales; family Betulaceae; genus Alnus; species Alnus glutinosa. The sequence goes on from NC_084897.1 coordinate 10,726,378, forward strand.
TATTTGGGATAATAGGCTGATGATTAGGTTTAAGTCTTTTTTTGGAACACAATGCGTCTTTTTGTGAGGATAATTAGGATCATTGGGAACCTTCTGTGATTTCTAAGCCATAGAAGTTTCTCTTGTTTTCTGATTTTTAACTTGTCTAGTCCCATAAACTTTCTTTACTATCTTAAATCACTTATACTACTACTTTTCCAACCTTAACAAGTCAATGCTTCTTTTTCCAAACCTTTTTTTTTTTTTTTTTTTTTTTATGTATTTATTTTATTTATTTATTTTTATTAGGGCTGTTTCCAAGTATCTCCAGACTTTATTTGAGAAGGAAGCTGTACATGGAAGAAAGGTCCTCGCCATGGACAATCTATTAGCCGGTAAAACTCGTAAGGAAGCATCGAGGATGTTTTTTGAGACATTGGTATGTTTATGATGAACCTTTCTTGGTTGAAGTTATATTTTAATCTTGCTATCTTTTCTTTGCTAGATTAGGTGAAAAATGTTTTAATGAATTTGTGGAGGGAATATTTCTCCATTAAAGATTGTGTGTTGTGACCTACTTACTGAAGCGGTGTGTTATAGGTGATCCAATGTACATACATGGTACAGATTTTACTGGGAAATTAAGAATCATATACATGGTGAAATGTTGGAGGTTGCTCACCAAGCCACCAATTGTTGTAAGGATAAGATAGATTTGATGTCTTGCCCTTTGCTTTGAAAGAATTGTATGTAGAGTTTGGGGAAAGGATTGAAGAAGTTCTTGCTCTTAATTATAGAAGTTTAGGTATTGGAAGTCCAAACATATGTACATGCATGTGTAGATACATGTATGTACATATTTGCGTATACATTTACATGTGTGCATGTTATGATAAACCATTTTTTTCAATTAACATATGCATATTTGATTGAGAGGGAGGGAGGGAGGGAGTGCACTTGCATTCAGGCATGAAACTAGATGTATTCAAACATGCATGATGCATGCCTGTACTTTCAGATTCTTTTGGTAGAAAACTGAGTTTTGGTACATTTTGCGCGAGTAACATTTAAATTACTGGATGGGGGACCTTAATTTGTGAAAGTGGGGAACTGGATGGGGACCTTAATTTTCTCAAAGGACGAGTAAGATTCAATGATTCTGAAAGTAGAACATTTAAGTTACTAGTTTCAGAATATCTTTATTTTATTTTGAATGCTAATAAAAATAATCCTATTTTGAGTTATTCATGCTGTAATTTCATCCTTTTTGCAGGTTCTTAAGACAAGGGATTACATACATGTAGAACAGGCAAAGCCCTTTGACAACTTAAATATTAAACCTCGAGTAAAGCTCATGAAGTCAGACTTCTGATAACGTAGGAAAAGGCAGATGATAATACAGTTGAAAAGACTCGTATAGTTTAGTTTGGCTGATGCGCGGCAAGGATGGGGGATTATGTTTTCTTTTGTTAGATTTTTTCCTTTGTCTTTTTATCTATAATTTTTTTGGGTTAGGCATTGTCTTTTATTTAGTCCGTGTAACTTGGTAGTTTAACAGTGGGTTCAAGTGGCACGTGTGTCATAATGTTGATTCTAGCAATAGTGTTTTATATGTATATATCTGTAAAATATTACATTTGCAATGAAGATGCTAATTTATTTATTTGGCGCAAAATAATAATAATAATAATAATAAAACATTATTGGACCATCTTTTTAGTAGTAAGTTCTGTAACAAGGACCGGATTGGATAACATATTTGCTGTCAGGAACAAGTAGAAAAAAAAAATTGGGACTCAACTCATTTAATGTGTCTATTTAATTTGACTCTGTATGGAGAATTTGTCGAATTTATTTATTTATGGGGAAATTACATTAACTCCTTTCAATTTACCACCCTATTGATCTGTCAAGCCAATAGTTGGTTCTGGTCGTTTTGAACGCAAGAGGGTGTGAGTTGATAACGACAGATAGTGGATTCTATGTTTCATTTTATGACTCAACAGATCATATGATCATTTGTGACAGATGAGTAATTTTTTTTTTGAACACTGATGAGTAATTTTAGGTTGTCATATCCATGTTCTTTTTGTGTTTTTTTAATAATGATGTGGCTTTCAAAATTACCATTGAACTTGTGATTGATCATTATTAAATTTTGATTAAATGATGATTTTAAAAGCCATATTATTATTAGTGAGACACAAGAAGAACATGGATATGACATCTAGAATTATTCCATACTATTGTGAAATCAAAGAAAATAATAACAAGACAAAATGAAAGATTGCAATATGTGAAACTAGTTCTTCAGGATCTATGTATGATTATTCTCTATTATTGTGTGTCTTTACATACAACTCAATACTTTCTTTTATAGACATGGAATCATAATGGGAGGTTAAGGAATATGAAAATGTAGTACATAAATTAAAATGCTACATCAATGTATTACATGAATGTTATGGAATTCTAAAAAATGACATGAATGTTTAGAATTCCAAGAGATTAAACTAAATGGTCATCCACCAAATATATGAATGCATTCATAATACTCCCCCTTGGCTGACCATACACTAAGAATATGCCTCGTTAAAACCTTGCACAGGAAAACCCAATAGGAAAAAACTTGTGGTGAAGGAAAAAGAGTACATTATTCTTGTGTGCCGTCATATGCTTTAGGACTGCCTCATTAAAACCTTGCAAAGGAAAACCCAGTGGGAAAAAACCTTAGCGAAAGAAAAAGAGTACAACCAACATAATCTTTTTACTCCCCCTCATTACCATGACGAACTTCAATTGTTTCTGATGAAAGATTCTTGAGTCGTCGCATTCCAATGTTATTTACCAATTTCTTAAATGTTGCAGTTGGTAATGTTTTGATAAATAAATCTGCCAAATTGTTACTTGATCGTATCTGCTTCACATCAATATCACCACTCTTCTGGAGTTCATGTGTATAAAAGAATTTCGGTGAAATGTGTTTGTTCTATCACCTTTAATATATTCTCATCTGATCTGTGTGATACAAGCAGCATTATCTTCATATAATATTGTTGGGCTATCTTTGATCGTAGATAAACCACACTTTTCTCGAATGTGTTGAATTACTGATCTTAGCCATATGCATTCCCAACTTGCTTCATGAATTGCAATAATCTCTGAGTAATTTGAAAAAGTAGCAACAAATGTTTGCTTGACAAATCTCCATGAAATAGTAGTTCTTCCACATGTAAATAGATATCCTGTTTGAGATCTACCTTTATGCAGATCAGAAAGCGTCTGAATACCCAACTAACTATGAATTTGAACCTTTTGGATAAAATAATCTCACGTCAGTTGTTCCACGAAGATAACGTAGAGCATGTTTAACCCCCTTCCAATGCCTTTGAGTTGGTATCTTGCTAGTAAATTAATTGAAAATGCTATATCAGATCGTGTGCAATTTGCAAGATACATCAAAGCACCAATTGCACTAAGATATGATACATCAGGACCAAAAATTTCTCTGTCATCTTCTTGAGGGCGAAAATGGTCATTTTTCACATTAAGTGATTGAACAACCATTTGAGTGCTCAAAGGATGAGCTTTCTCCATGTAAAAGTGTTTCATGACTTTTTCTGTGTATGTTGACTGATGAACAAGAATTCTATTTGGAAAATGTTTAATCTGTAAGCCAAGACAAAATTCTGTCTTTTCAAGATCTTTCATCTCAAACTCATTTTTTAAATAAGTGGCAATTTTTGTGACCTCTTCTGGAGTTCCAACAAGAATTAAATCATGTACATAAACTGCAATGATAGGAAATCCAGATTTTGATTTCTTAATAAAAAAGCATGGATAAATTGGATTATTTTCAAATTTTTCTTTCAATAGATATTCACTAAGACGATTGTACCACATGCGTCCGGATTGCTTTAACTCGTATAAAGATTTTTGTAGCTTGATAGAATAAATACTTCAGGATTTGGAATTATATGCTTCAAGCATTTTGTATCCTTTAGGGATTTTCATGTATATATCATTATCAAGTGATCCATATAAATATGTTATAACCACATCTATTAAACGCATATCCAAACTTTTTGTAACTATCAAGCCAATAAAAAATCTAAATGTAATTGCATCTACTACAAGGGAATATGGTTTTTCATAATCAATACTAGGTTTCTGCAGGAAACCTTGTGCAACAAGTCTTGCTTTATAATATCTCACAATTTCATCTTTCTCATTACATTTTCGTACAAATACCCACTTGTATCCAACAGGCGATACATCTTCAGGTGTTTGGACTACAGGTCCAAATACTTCACGTTTTGCTAGTGAGTTCAATTCTGCCTGAATTGCTTCATTCCACATTGGCCAATCATTTCTACGTCGACATTCTTCAACGGATTGTGGTTCAATATCATCATTACTTCTGGTAGTGTCGAATGCAATTTTAAATGAAAATATGTTGTTGACAACAATTATGTTTCTATTTAATATTTCTCCTGTATTTATATAATCTATTGAGATCTCTTTATTTTTCAGGTACCCGTTCCTCTTCAGGGGGTAACTCTTCAGGAGATTCCTCTTCAAGAGATTCCGCTTCAGGGGATTCATTTCCAGGAGAATTTTATACAAAAAGTTTATATGGATCAATTTTCGTTGCCTGTTTTGTGGGTAAGGCCTCTTCAGGAGCGCTGATTTCATTTCCTTGTGCTTTTCTCTTCCGGGGAATCTTATCCTTTGCACCAATAGGTATTCCACGCTTCAGGCGTGCCTTAGACTCATTTGCTGCTGTATTAATTAATTGTCCTACAGGGACTTCTATCTTCGCTGGAGTATTAGCAGCTGGAATGTGAGACTTAACTATTTTCTTGTTGTCAGTAAATGCATCCGGCAATTGATTGATTTGCAATAGTCTGCAAATGAGTGATCCTCTGAACTTCTAGTTCAAATTGATTTGTATAATGATCAAAATGAGATAACGTCGAATTATTCTAAGTGATTTCTTGTTGTACTTCTGGCAACGACTTTTCTTTCCATAGTGATGAGAATATATTTAATCAAAATGACAATCTTCAAAATGTGCTATAAAAATATCACTAGCTAAAGGCTCAAGGTATCTAATAATAGAAGGAGAATCAAAACCAATATAAATCCCAAGTCTACATTGAGGTCCCATCTTAGTGCGCTGAGGTGGAACAATTGGAACATATACAACACAACCAAAAATAAGAAAATGAAAAATATTTGGTGGTTGATCTCAACTAATGATGCAGCATGTAATATTGCATGTCTCCAAACATAAACAAGAAATTTTGTTTTCATAAACAAATGTAGAGCAATTAACAGAAGTTGTTTAATAAACGATTAAGTTAAACCATTTTGAGTATGGGTATGATGTTCAACATTAATTCTAATTGACATGCAATAGTCATAAAAATATTTGAGATTAAAATTCACCTGCATTAGCCATCTGAATAGATTGAATTGGATAATTAGAAAATTGTGCCCGTAATCTAATTATTTGGGCAAGAAGTTTAGCAACAACATTACGAGTAGAAAGCAGGCAAACATGTGACCATCTAGTTGATGTATCTATTAAAACCATAAAATATTTAAATGGCCCACATGGAGGGTGAATCGGCCCACATATATCCCCTTAAATTCTTTGTGAAAAAATGGAGATTCAACAATTACCTTATAAGGGGATGATTTGATAACAAGTTTACCTTGAGAACATGCAGCATAGGGATACTCACTTGGTAAAAGAATCTTCTGGTTCTTTAAGGGATGCCCATGAGAGTTCTTAATTATTCTACGCATCATAATTTTCCCGGATGTCCAAGACGATCATGCCAAAGCATAAACATCTTAGGATTAGCGCACTTCTGGTGCATCACAACATGTGATTCAATTGTTCTTACTGTTCTATAATACAACCCGGAAGAGAAAGCAGGTAGTTTTTTTCAATATGAGCTTCTAACCCGAAATTATTAAAGTAAAATAAAGATATTCGTCACTATCTTCATTAGTGGTTTCAACGTGATAACCATTTAGATGAATATCCTTAAAACTGATTAAATTTTTTCTAGATTTAGAAGAATACAAAGCATTGTCAATAATTTTTTTTTTTTTTTTTTTTTTCTTTTGACAATATGATATTCACTTTTCCAGAGTTTTCAATTAGGTTTGATGAACCTGATATTGTTTTAATACTAGCTTTGTTTAATATTAAATATTGAAAATATTTCTTATCTTGAATCATTCCATCAATATGACTCATGCCTCCATGTATAAACAAAATATATATTAAATTTCATTACTCAAAAAGAAAAGAACAAAATACAAATAAAGTTGACAATGCAAACATGATGTGTTTAAGACATAATGAAAACATATTAACCTCCAATCAAAAGATTAGATTTTTCTGTTAGAATCTACAAAGAAATTAGAAACATCAAGATGAGTGATAGTCTCTCCATTTAGAATATCAAGAAAAATTGGAGGATCTACAGGGTCACTGTGATTGGCAAAATTCATTTCAATCCATTTTTCTTTCTCTTTTATGGAGGCTAGATATAAGTCTACTAGATGTTTAGGCGTACGACAGGTACGCGACCAATGTCGTTTCATACCACACCTGACATTTATCTTCATAGTTCTTTGTAGGTTTATTCTGTAAACCTTTGTTTTTATTTTGTTTCCCCTCAGTGTGGTTCCACTTTTGATGGAAATGAGCATTTCTTTTGTAAGAATTATGAGTATGTTCCCCTTGACCTCTATAATTTTTTTTTTTTACCACGTCCACGACCACAGTTTCCTTTATTACCATGAAATGAGGTTCCATTTGCTTCAGGAAATGGTGTAAAACCCGTTGGATGAGATTGGTGATTTTTCATTAATAACTCGTTTGTTTTGCTCAGCCACTATAAGACAAGATATTAATTCAGAATATCTTGTCAAATTACGCTCTCGATATTGCTGTTGCAGGAGCACATTCGAGGCATGAAATATGGTATATATCATCATAAGTGACTTTTTCACCACACAGTTTTAATTGTGAGCTAATTTTAAAGAGTGCAACTTCAGGTGCACCCAACTATAATGAGCTTTTTGGAAGGATAATTGTCTTCTGGTACTCGTATCTCTCCCTTAAATTATTCCACAAGGTCAAGGGATCTTTTACTATAAGGTACTCATTTTTTTTTTATTTTTTTTTAATTCATCATGCAGATGATGGCGAAGAAAAATTATTGCTTTAACGCAATCCTGCTGGGATGCTTGATTTTATTTCTTAATAGTATTTCCAAGATTCATAACATCAATATTCATAGCATTATAAAATGATAACATTTTAGTTCATATTAATCTCACATGGATCATAAGATTCATCATATGTTTTAATATGATTCTTAAAACACTAAAAATTTCTAAGCATATGTTAGAATGTTAATTAACAAAATAGATAGTAAGATCACTAAATCTTAAAGAGACTTACAATGATTTAAGAATATCCCACGAATAGCTTTTGATGTTGAAGATCAAAAGAACACAACAACTGGCTAGAGCTTCGTGCTGATAACGTGTTGTGAAATCAAAGAAAATAACAAGACAAGATAAAAGATTGTAATATGTGAAATTAGTTCTTCAGGAACTATGTATGATTCTTCTCTATTATTGTGTGTCCTTACATACAAGTCAATACTCCCTTTTATAGACATGAAATCATAATGGGAGGTTAAAGAATATGAAAATGTAGTACATAAATTAAAAAGCTACATCAATGTATTACATGAATGTTATGGAATTCTAAAAGATGACATGAATGTGTAGAATTCCAAGAGATTAAACTAAATGGTCATCCACCAAATGCATGAATGCATTCATAATACATACATAATAATCATGCAATTTTCTAGTTTTAGCAACGCTAGGCTACATAGCTTTATCACAAAAAGAACGAATATTTCAGAACTCTTTATTCTTTTTGTGATTTTGCTTTTTAGATCCCAATTTTTAATTTGGCCAATTAAAGACCTGATTTTTCATCCTTTTTTTTTCTTCAAATAAATAATAAAAATGACTTGAAAAATACTATTATGCCATTTCCATTAGTCTTCTTCTTCTTCTTCTTCTTCTTTTCAAAAAAAAAAAAAGGCTGAAAAAGTCTAACAAACTAGCATTCATTTCAACATTATTCTCATTATTCCTGTGAACTACCACTTGTCACACTCAAGTGGTCCTTGTTATCCAATCCGCCAATCCGGTCCTTGTTATGAGTACCAATGAATAAGCTTCACATCATCTTAGTACTCATTTCTTAGTAAAATATTTAGTATCTTTTAACATTTCTCATTTTTCATCTATGTTTTGGTTACTTACCATTTACCAAAACAGTGGGTGTGGCTTTATTTATAAGCAAAGAGCTCCATACAGGGTCCTCTATTTATAGATTCAGTTTTACTTGGAGAGATAAGGAAAAAGAAAAAGAAAAAGAAAATAAAAAAAATTCTTGGATCCTACTAAAACCAGGATAACAACTCCTAGTTTACTAGGAGTTATGGTCACAAAGGGGATAATTCCCCTTGTGACTGCCGGCCATGGGTAGAGTTTATCTCCCCCATGTGCCACCTAGGGCTAGGTTTAACCCGAGCCCTTATCTAGAAAGCCTAGAGTTTGGGCTTCAGTTTTATCTCATTGGTCCAATGCACTTTTAATGCTACTTAAGCCTTTAGAGAAATGCTAGGGGTACTTACAAACTCTTACAAAACGAGTTTACAAACTGACATGGCATGCATGTGGTATTTTATTAACTAAAAAAGTTAGACACGTAGGATTCCACGTCTAAACTAAATCTAGGTGGACGGTCGTAGCTTCTATTCCCGTAGCTTCCATTCCCGAAGACCATGGACGTAGCTTCCATTCCCGAAAGCCATGGAGAGTCGGCGATGGGAGCATGGGACAGATGGACGGCCGGCAAGAGGGGAGAGATCCCGGGAGAGGATGGCGTGCGGGCAGCCCGTGGTCGGGGTCAAGAGTTTCTGAGATCCAACAAACCCAAGCCGGTGTGCGTGGGTTTGGTTGATCCTTTTGGAAACCCAGATCCGGCGTGGGTTTTGTTTGGTTGAGAGATCCGAACGAGAAACCCAGATTGACGTGGGTTTTCTTTGGTTGAGAGATCTGGCCGGTATGGATTACGGAAACCCAGATACTTTGGTGAGATGATTTGTTGAGAGATCATTTGGAAACCCAGATCCGGCTGGTTTGGTTGGTCTGGACAGCCGGCCGGCTGCCGACTGGAGCTCAGGAACAGGACATGGAAGTTCACGGCCAGCGACTGGAGGGGAGAACGATGACTGGGGGGGAGAGAAGTGATGAGTGCCAAATATTGTGTATTTTGACTCCTTGATTTACATTAGTTAGACCTTTGGCCTTATTGTTTTCTGATGTTTTAATTAGTTTTTGTGTTTGGTAGGTCAATAAGAGAGGAATGGCAAATTTCATGAGGAAATGCTTGGAAATTCGGAAGTCCTGGAGAGTCGATCGATCGAACTTAAAAGTCGATTGATCGAATTTTGACCGATGTCGATCGATCGAATTTAATTCGATCGATCGATTTTTCCCATAGCTGACTGTTGCAGAAGCGCGCCAGAACGCCCAATCAGGAGCTTCTCCATGACAAAAATACAGTTCTCCCTCTGATTTTCGCAGCAGAACACGCTGGTTTCGTGACCTTGGTTGTCTCTAGCAAGAGAGGAACCCTAGAGGGGGTTAGAGGAGTCATTTTACATGGGTTTTTAACCCTAATTTCCTTCTATAAAGCCATAACCATGCCTCCTTGTTGCAATGCAATTCTCAGAACAGTAGCTAGGTTTAATTTCGTGCATTTTGTAGTTTATTTCAATAGCTCTTTTCTTTAGACATTTGTCTTTGTAAAGATTTTCTTCTATTTTCATGTTTGTTCTTCAAGTTTTTGTGGTGTTCTTGGTCATGGGAAGCTAGAACTCTCAACTAAGGTTGAGGATGAAACCTCTCCATTTATGACACTCACACTCTTGTAGTACTACTTGCAAATTTAATGCTTTATCATTATGTTGTTCAAGTTCCATTCATTTAATGCTTTATCTTTTGCAATGAATGTGGTTGGTAATAGAAATAGGACATTTAATGTGTTTCAACCGATGGATACATTGTTTTATCGGTTTGAAAGATGATATCCATTGTGATTTATTCTTTGAATGGATACAATGGATGATTTGATTTCAAATGGGTACTCTTTGTGATTTATCTTTGAGTTGGATTCATTTAATGGTTTTAAGGTTTATGGTTGAGAAACTTGAATAACACCCAAAGCTTAATGTTCTTTGGGTGTTCAAGTGGAAACCAAGAGTATGAGTTGTTAGATTTGGTTTGGTGAATTCCTTAGCCTTAGTCCCTTTTTACATATTTCATTTCTTCCTCTTTAACTTAGCATTTTTGGTGCATGTTTAACCCTCAAACTCTTGGGACTAGGTTAGAATGAGGTTGATTAAGCAAAATACTATTTTTTGACCATTTCCCTGTGGATTCGACCTTGCACTTGCATAACGCTATATTGCAAATGATTCACGCACTTGCGAGTACTTTAAAATTACACAACAAGAAGGGTATTTTTGTGATTTAACATTTATTCCATGTAGGACACCACATCAGTTTGTAAGCTTCATTTTGTAAAGGTTTGTAAGTACCCCTAGCATTTCTCAAGCCTTTAGGAATTAAATTCCTAAACTCAAAGCTCTTTAATTGCCTAAGTCTTTAGGAATTAAATTTATAAGCCCAATCAACGCTAAATAATAAGTCACATAGGAATTAAATTATTTGGCCCATGTTTTATAAATAAATAAATACATAACTGAGGCCCAAAACAAATAGTCAATTTACATAAGCTTAAAGAAGGACCTAAAGGGAAAAAATATAATTAGCTTCAATAGGTATGTGACACTTGTCACACGACACTAATAATCACAATTGATTTGACTAAACAAATATGACTGCATTCTAATATGTATTTTCGATAAATCAATTAAACCATGTGGCGTACTTATTTATTACATATTACCCTTCCATAGACTCATTCTGTAGTTGAACCAAAGTCCATACATTGTTACTTTGTTCACTACCCTTTTTCCTTGATAACTTGATTTAATTACATGATTATCATTTTGTACTCTATGAGATTCCATCACACCTTGTACATATAGGTTGCAAAGATAGAAGTGACAAAGAGTAGCGACCAATCATAACTAAGTAAAACAAGTAAATATATACCAAAAAAAAAAAAAAATCACAAAAAGTTTAGGTGTACCGCTATTTGCAGTAGCTTCAATACTACTGATCTAGGAAGGTGAGCCCAACTGGAATGTGCTCGAGCCCAATCTAACAGTGTTGCTAAAAATTGTCTTTGTTAGAGAGAAATCCATTCCAAGAAGCTGTTGGAACTTTGAAGCACTTTTCTCCTAAAACCTAGCCACTAATCCTATTGATTTCTTCTATGTAATGTGGCTTCCCCTTAAAGCATGAATTAGAGACCTATTTATAGAGTACAAGAGCAACCCTAGTCTAATTCGTGATCTTCTAGGACTTCTAGTCCAAGTAGGAGAAGGAAAATTCTTTCCTTTTTTGATTTTTGCCTTGCTGTCAGTTCTGTCATATGAATGCGCTCGAGCCCTGGTAGTTGGTGTGCTCGCGCTCAGGTGCGCTTGAGCCCTTGGCTGGTGAGCTCAAGCCCATTTTTCCTACAGCATTTAGGATTTGTGTTTTAAGCTATAAAAGTGATAAATTTACTTGTATTTTTCCTTGGACACCTGAGAATGCCTAAAACACAAAACATTATATTACAATGAAACTAAGGGCCTAACATAAGCAAGTTAAGGGGCTCGAATATGCAATATTCAATGCTCATTACACCCCCAAATTTACATATTGCCATTCTCTTAGCAATAAAAAACTGAAATAAAATAAAACAAAATGAAATAACTACTCTACTTCCTCTGTCGTAGAAAATACTATTGCATTTAGCGTATGCAACAAGCCTTTTAAACTCCTAAGACTCCCTAGTAGACGAGTGAAGTCTCGCAAAGGTTTGCCAAAAATGCTACCTACATTATGGAAATCATGTTATCCATAAGATTGAAGTGTCACAAAAACAATGATTCACATTCATTAGCAAGCTTAACAAGATAAATACCATCTTCAAAACTTTTAAGAATTTCAAAGTCTAAACATTTAGCAATGGTTGACTGAGGCATCACAAGTCCAAATTGGTGTAAAGTGAACTAACAAACAATTTATAAGACTTTAAATTAATTTCAATGTGTATGATTCAATACCTCAAAATTCACTGGGATCCCCATTACATGAAACAACCAAGGTATGATGATATTACCATTTTTTTTTTCTTTCTTTCTTTCTTTTTCTCAAGTTGTGCAATGCTTAGCTTCCTTAAGCTTTCGAATTGACCTATGTATAGATTATTAGGCCAATGACTCCTAAAGCAAATGGTTTTAGGGCACTAGGTGTAAAACACCTCAAAGACTTACTAACTTGAGTAAAAAAGGCTATGAAGCTAAACTTAGCCATTTTATCAAGCAATCCAAATTTCACACCTTTTGACATGAACACTCAATGCTTAATGAGGCAAAGGGTCCAGGTACTCTGTGAAAACTTCAATTATTTTCTCTCTTCTTCTTCTTTTTTTTTTTTTTTTTTTTTTTTTTTTTTTTGGTTTTAATCTCATGCCAAGGTTATTTATCTAATAAATCACCTACTTCCAAGATATTTAAAACTGACACCATTGATTTCTAATGTCATACCTCACAACCCATGCGCTAATGTGCTTGTTGTAGATTCAAAGTAAAACATGTGAATTCTCATATGCCAAAGGTAAATGCCAAGATTTATATTCCCTAATAAAATGATCATGTATTCAAAATTTTAAGCTTGCCAATGAAATGCAAATCATAGTCAAAGTTCAACCCAAATATCAGAAATAACATGATGACACATTCACGATATGTACAACAGGACATCAAAATGTTTTTCCTTACCCCCAAACTTAGACGATACATTGTCCCCATTGTATAGATAGAGATACAATACCGAGTGAAAAGGAAAAGGTGAGGCGAAAGTACTAACCCAAACTTTGACGCAAGAACGCCTGTCTAGAAAAACAAAGCACTACTCCAGCTGTGTAATAAAAATAAGCATCATGAAAATTAACAGGTGAAGTGTCAGTAAGAGAAAAAAAAACAATAAAATAATAATAAACAAAGATAAACAAAAAGAAGAAGACAAGAAAAGAGTGGGTTGCCTCCCACAAACGCTAAGTTTAATGTCTTCAGCAAGACCCTTCAAAATTTACATCCTATGGTTTGATCAATGAATGAGAATGCAAAACAACCCTTAATTAGAATGCCAGGAAGTGAGTTGCCAACAAACTTTTTCAGTAAGTCTAGGAAGAAGCACTCCTTCACAGACAGCAGGGTGGTTGGGCGGCTTCGAAGATGTTGAGCTTTTCTCTCACGTTCGCAATAGGCTCTTTGAGATCTTGAAGAAATGGATCTTTGGGCTCATATTCCATCTCAAGAGGAACTGGGAATGGAATTGGGTTTTCGGGGGGTTCAAAAGTTAGAACCAACTCATTCTTCCTTTCCTCCATCTCGTTGTCAATTATCCTCTCACACCTCAGTGGGATGTTAGCCTGAATCAGTTCATGATAAAAACTATTTGAAGTATTTTCTTCAATCATGTAGTACAGAGAATTGTCTTCAGATTGATCCCAAAGCTCCTCTTCCTCTATCTGATTGAGTGTATGAACTAGCTGCTACATTTGAAATTCTAGCTTGGCTATGGATTGAGAGTGGGCGTTCACTGTCTGATTCATCTCGAGCACAAGTTTCAACATCAGATCTTGAAAGTTAGAATCCGATTGGTGGGCAGGATGGAAGTTAGATGGTGGATAGAACGCTTAATTTTTGAACTGTGGATATGCTTGATTGTGCAGTTCGTGACATTGTGGGTGTAACGCCCAGTAATTTCAAGCTCTTAAGAAATCATTGATATTGTTGAGGAGACAATATCCACATGTTTTTATAAGCAAACCTAAAGTTGTTTTGAAAACTTAAAAGATCAAAACCTAAAAACCCTTTAAAACCTAAAAGTAACATTTAAGCTTTAAACTTTGATTAAACCGAAAACAGGTCAAACAGACTCAGATTCAATTAATTCAAAACCGTGGTGCTCACAATAGAAATATCTATCGCATGGTAAAATTTTGTGAATAGTCCACATGTTGACTTTTTGGATTTGTAGTTGACTATTTAGGTGCCAAGTGGCACTTGTGGTTAAACTTTGACTTTTAAATTTAGGCTTGGTAAAAATGTTTTTAGGGCTAATTACTCAATATAGTATATATATAGTTTATACTTGAATCCTGTGAAGTCAGAATTCAATTTAGTAACAGTTGACTTTTTATCCAAAACCGGTGCCTAAATAACCCAACTGTCGATATCAAACGAAAAATTGTCAAAGAAAAATATCTCCATACTTCTAGAAACATTTATGTATAAAAAACAAGAGTAATAATGAAATGATAGAATATCTCAAGAGTAATCATGACAAGAAAGAAAAATCAATAAAGCAAGTGTGAACGCAGAAAGTGGATAAAAGATATTTTGGCTTTATAGACAGAAACTTTGACTTGACCGGAACTAAGTCAAAATGAACTCGAAATGAGTCGAACCAAAAAGAAAAAGTGTTTGTCTTAAAGTCCTCTATCTACCCTCAAAATTTTACGTTAATCGGGGTAGGTTTGACTATCGAAATAATTCTCGGAGTAGGCTGCCCTCTAGTTGGACTAAAATTCTAAAATCCAAATTTGCAAGACATTATCCAATAAGCTAATTCTTTTATTACATTTTGGACCTAAATACCCCTACTTTCCTCCTATAAATAAGCATGCAAGGCTCTTTGTTTTTCCACACAAATCCTAGACAACTTTCAAGAAAGCTTTTGCTTTGGTTTTCTCTCCCTTTTTCTCTCCTTCTACCTCACGACTACTTTGGTGTTCTTGAAGTTATTTTTCTCTCCAAATCAAATTGGTAAGTAAATCTTGACACCTCTTCATTCCTATTTGATTTCATTACTTGTGTATCATCACTACGGAGTTGGTTTAATCCCCCGTATTTATTTTATCATTTATTGCATTACTACGGAGTTGGTTTAATCCCCCGTATTTATTTTATCATTTATTGCATTACTACGGAATTGGTTTGATCCCCCGTATTTATTTTATTATTTATTGCATTACTACGGAGTTGGTTTGATCCCCCGTATTTATTTTATCATTTATTGTATTCCTACAAAATGGCTATGCCGCTAATTTCCCTATTCCTTTGCATATTTATTTTATCATTTATTGTATTCCTACAAAGTGGCTATGCCGCTAATTTTCCTATTCCTTCGTATATTTATTTTATCATCTATTGTATTCCTACAAAGTGGCTATGTCGCTAATTTCCCTATCCCTTTACATAAAAATATTATCCTGTTAGGATTCATGTTTAAGTGTTATGTTACCAAGAGCATTATGCTGTGTTTCGGTGCTTAAACATGAAACGTTGTAATATTTTCTCATGAATCGTTGTAGGATTCATGTTGAAGTAATTACCTTTTAATTGATAACAAAAAACGATGAGTAAAGTGATGTAAAAATATACACATTTTTAATATTGGAAAAATGACTGATGTATATATCATCTTCTTTGTATATATTTGTTACAGAAAAATGAGCTAAGAAACTACACCAAGGAGAGTAAGTATGGATGTACTTACTGAGGAATGATTCTATGTTTCATTAGGACTGTGTGGTGTGTGTTTATTCCATGTGGTTGTTCATGCATTGCATGTTGTATCCAATTAATATAACGGCTGCTGAGATAGCCATCAACAAGCTGATGTAGTAGCAAGTGGAAGGAAGGCTAGTCAGTGGATTCAGGGGGTTCATAGTGACCCAGGGTGAGTCCAAAGTCCTAATATATAACTAATGCTGGGACCGGTAGGATTCCAGTGCAA
Source organism: Alnus glutinosa (assembly GCF_958979055.1). Taxonomy (NCBI): domain Eukaryota; kingdom Viridiplantae; phylum Streptophyta; class Magnoliopsida; order Fagales; family Betulaceae; genus Alnus; species Alnus glutinosa. The sequence continues at coordinate 10,742,458 of NC_084897.1, forward strand.
ACAAGTAAGACTTTAAGTGTGAGGAAAAGGACATGAACAAGTTTGGATACCTAAGAATGAGAGGTCTGAAGAAAGATGATCATAAAACACCAAACTAAATGGTTACTACGATGCACATTCGTACAACCTTTGCATTTGTATTATTTATGAACTGTTATTAATCTGATGGTAACTTAGTTATGAAAATGGATGACTCACTTGTTTGTCTATGTAAATATGATGACGTCATATTTGCATAGTTACTGATGCAGATATGGAGAACGAAGGCATGGACCCATATGCCAGTTTTGATGGTTTTTGAAACCATCAACGAACTATTATGTGCTAGTTTAGAAATTACTAGTTGTGCTTATGTGTGATTTGTTTTATGGCATGTAAATATTTATAACGATGTCATGTTTGGCATGTTTTATGTTATATGCTTATGTGTCGTCTGTGGCAATAATTTTGATGCACCTAGTGTGCAAATGGCATGTAAAGATAAACCTAAGTAACTTTTAATAAACGTATCGAGGTATTTCAATCAGCTCTAATGTGTTATGCTATCAATTCCTAAGTCTTTAGAAGAAAAAAAAATATATTCCACTGCGAGAGTTTATCTCTGATGTAATAATGTCATGTGGAAACCGGAGGTTTCTGCTTACAAATTTGCAGGCTCAAATTCGGGGCTTTACAGTGGGAATGAATTTCCCATGGCATGATCGTGCCAAGACAAATTATGATGGTTAATTTCTTCATCCCGAGTCATCATAATAGGAGTAAGGATAATTCGCCGGTCTAGAGAAAGTCACTGGCTCTAAATCAAAGTGATCAAACCTAAAGTGAGTTGGATAACCTTCATATGGGTCCATAGCCATGGTTCAAGGTCAAGGTCACAAAAGATAGAAGTGGCAAAGAGCAGCGACCAATCATAAATAAGTAAAACAAATAAATATTTACAAAAAATAAAAAAAAAAAATCACAAAAAGTTCAGGTGTACCGCTCTTTGCAATGTAGTAGCTTCAGTACTACTGATCTGGGAAGGTGTGCTCAAGCCCAATTAATTGTGCTTGAGCCTAATTTGACAATGTTGAACCTGAAACAGAAAAACTAGAACAAAAATTTAAAAATCAAATATATACAATTTCCTAAATTACGAATCAAATTGGATTTAATCCAAAAAAACTTAACGACATAACAGTAACAGTCTCCAGCTACAGCGCCAAAAATTGATATGGTCTTTTTAAAGCAAAAATATATCAATAATAAATTACCACTCACAATAGTACGAATTCTTGTAGGATAAGGCTATATATAGGGTGTCGAACCTCAAGGACTGTGGATTGTTGTTAAGTTATTCAAATTAACTTTAATCTAGTTCACAAAAGATATTTGATTTTTGTTTTGTAATTGAAACTAAATAAAAACATATAAGTATAAGTAAGATAGTATGGAGAAGTTATAGGGGATTGATTTCACCACTAACCTCATAATAATAGTAAATTGCATTTAACATGAAAATTTCACTTACATGAATGATATGACTCGTGTGTGTTTGTCAAGCACCCAACAATGTTGTCAATAAATTTTTTTTGTTGGTTTTTGATTGGCTGCATTCTGTTGACAAAATCACTATCATGTAATGTTGCTACTTAAACAGGGATGCCGTATATTTTAGAGTCTACAGATATTCAAAGTTTATTTCTTTGATATGGAAATGGCCTTATTATGACAAGTTCCAGTGCCATAAGCTGCAAGAAGCCCATTTCAATGTTCAAGGAAGATTTTATGCAGATTCCAACTCAGAAAAGTAGGATCCTTTGTTTTTGTTCAGACGGCCCAGTAAAACGTCTGGACGCTCATCAGTCAACAACATTTGTCCGAACGATGTGGCAATACTGTCCGGATGCCCATCAATGTCTAGAAGTTTTGAACAGTTCAAGGTTGCATTCGTCTGGACGTCATGGCAACACGTCTGGACGCTCATCAAAGTTCGATAAGAAATCGGATTTCATTCTCAAACGCAGGTATAGGAAGACAGCTGCATCCATCTGGACGACATGGCAACATCGTCCAGACGCTATCCTTGATAAGGCAAAACGTGGAGAAGAATTGCAACCGTCCAGACGACAGGGCAACACCGTCTGGACGCGGTCCTTGTTATGAAAATTACGTGCAGTAGAAGTGCAACCGTCCGAACTCTAGGGCAACACCGTTCGGACATGACCTTTATATGTGCTTGAGCCTAATTTGACAATGTTGAACCTGAAACAGAAAAACTAGAACAAAAATTTAAAAATCAAATATATACAATTTCCTAAATTACGAATCAAATTGGATTTAATCCAAAAAAACTTAACGACATAACAGTAACAGTCTCCAGCTACAGCGCCAAAAATTGATATGGTCTTTTTAAAGCAAAAATATATCAATAATAAATTACCACTCACAATAGTACGAATTCTTGTAGGATAAGGCTATATATAGGGTGTCGAACCTCAAGGACTGTGGATTGTTGTTAAGTTATTCAAATTAACTTTAATCTAGTTCACAAAAGATATTTGATTTTTGTTTTGTAATTGAAACTAAATAAAAACATATAAGTATAAGTAAGATAGTATGGAGAAGTTATAGGGGATTGATTTCACCACTAACCTCATAATAATAGTAAATTGCATTTAACATGAAAATTTCACTTACATGAATGATATGACTCGTGTGTGTTTGTCAAGCACCCAACAATGTTGTCAATAAATTTTTTTTGTTGGTTTTTGATTGGCTGCATTCTGTTGACAAAATCACTATCATGTAATGTTGCTACTTAAACAGGGATGCCGTATATTTTAGAGTCTACAGATATTCAAAGTTTATTTCTTTGATATGGAAATGGCCTTATTATGACAAGTTCCAGTGCCATAAGCTGCAAGAAGCCCATTTCAATGTTCAAGGAAGATTTTATGCAGATTCCAACTCAGAAAAGTAGGATCCTTTGTTTTTGTTCAGACGGCCCAGTAAAACGTCTGGACGCTCATCAGTCAACAACATTTGTCCGAACGATGTGGCAATACTGTCCGGATGCCCATCAATGTCTAGAAGTTTTGAACAGTTCAAGGTTGCATTCGTCTGGACGTCATGGCAACACGTCTGGACGCTCATCAAAGTTCGATAAGAAATCGGATTTCATTCTCAAACGCAGGTATAGGAAGACAGCTGCATCCATCTGGACGACATGGCAACATCGTCCAGACGCTATCCTTGATAAGGCAAAACGTGGAGAAGAATTGCAACCGTCCAGACGACAGGGCAACACCGTCTGGACGCGGTCCTTGTTATGAAAATTACGTGCAGTAGAAGTGCAACCGTCCGAACTCTAGGGCAACACCGTTCGGACATGACCTTTATATGGAAAGCGTGAAGGGAGGTATGGAAAGGCGATTATAGTTCTCCGTCCAAACGCACTCAGCTTCCGTCCAGACGCGGCCTAAAGAAGTTCGTTTGAGACTCGACTTAGGTTTTCTTAAGCCTATAAATAGAGGCCTCTAGGCATGTAAAAATTATGAATTTAGTATTGAATTCTTCTATACTTGAGAGGGTGTTTATGTAGAAACTGTGAAGATCTGCTAGCTCTCTAAGGGTTGTCGATGTGCTGTTACTTTGCTCGTGCTGAAGTCTATCTTAGGGAGGATCCCTAAGGTAAAAGAATCCATTGAAGATCCCTTCAAACAAGTGACTTAGTTAGGAGGTGTTCACATTGGGTTACATGTCAGAGTGCAAGATACGATCACTCCATAAAGGTATGTGAGTTTTACTGTCTTTGTACTAGCTTTATCTTCTGAATAGTGGAGTTCTTGGGTTTGGCTACCCCGGTGTGTTTTTTTCTCTTAATTGAGTTTCCACTTCATTAACAAAATATATGTCTTATTTAAATTCCGCACTTATGATATTTTGTTACACGTTGTTCACACACACACACACACACGTAAATTAGACGTCTCTTTATTTTCCACTTTTATTAAGAAATAAGAATAGCACATCTTCGGTTGGCACGGATTGTCCACCTAACCAGTAAGATGCAGTACGATTCGTCTTCCCTAGGTATGAACTATCAAATCTTTTAATTAGCATACACATAATCAAGGAATAAACATAACTCATCTTTCAACAAGGCATGAATTGTTCTACCTAAATTAAACTAAATAGGGTGTAGAGCAATTCATCCGTCCTAGGCATGGCATATTAAACCCTCATGATTTTGTGTCCATTAAAACCATTGTAAAACCATCTTTCATACAATCATAGAAAATACGAAGGTTGGGTTCAATAGAAATAAAAAAACTTTCTAAGACAAGATAAGATGTTTATCAAAATTGAATATAAACATTGAAGCATAATCTCAAGATTAAACAACTATCATTCATGTTCATTGAATTCCCAAAGAAAAACACAATTACACCATAATTACTTGGAAAGAGCTACATCAATACCCTATGGATGAATTAGCCGCTCATGGAGTTGTTGGAAATCATCTTTGTCAGAGAGAAATCCATCCCAAGAAGTTGCTGGAACTTTGAAGTACTTTTCTCCTAAAACCTAGCCACTAATCCTATTGATTTATTCCATGTAATGTGGCTTCCCCTTAAAGCACAAATTAGAGACCTATTTATAGAGTACAAGAGCAACCTTAGTTTAATTCGTGATCTTCTAGGACTTCTAGTCCAAGTAGGAGAAGGAAAATTATTTCCTTTGCTGATTTCTGCCTTGTTGTCAGTTCTGTCGCATGAATGCGCTCGAGCTCAGGTGCGCTCGAGCCCTTGGCTGGTGAGCTCTAGCCCATTTTTCCTGCAGCATTTATGATTTGTGTTTTAAGCCATAAAAGTGATGGATTTGCATGTATTTTCCTTAGACACCTTAGAATGCCTAAAACACAAAAAGAACACAAAACATTGAAACTAAGGGCCTAACATATGCAAGTTAAAGGGCTTGAATATGCAATATTTAATGCTCATCACTATCTTCAAAACTTTAGCTATGAAATTTACTTATATTACTATGGAGAGTAACTTTCCTCAATTTATGTAAATCAATCATTTTGTATAAATCTCATCTATATTTATCTTATCAACTCCTAGAATCATAATTGAATAACTTTAATTGTCCTCAATTGTGATTTTTAAAACATCAAAGATCATGTGTGGGCCTACTAAGTGTCTCCAATGTTCACAAACCCACCTACCCTTATAGGATATTATGATCTATTTCTCTTTTAAACATAGCTAATACCACCCTCAAAGGGTAAACTATTTAGATTATCATATTTAATCTAACATGACTATTTCTCTACTTATACCTTATTCATGATAGGTAGCTTATCCTCTACACATTTATCGATCAGATCTACTAACTCCTTACTTCTCCACAGTCATCAATACCCTTGGAACACAAACTCTCACTAAATACCTAATATGCAGCCAAGAGTATGCTATGCCATTATTATTCCACTAAAGGTTAAACCACCTAGTAACTCTTTTCCAACACATGTACCTATTTCAAACAGCATTCTTTAACACATACAACTTTATTGAAAATTCAAACTCAAACAATCTCTTTACTTTAATAATCATTTGTATTAAACATTATTTCTCAACACATAAAACATCTCTGAATTTCTGACAATTAAGACAATTCTTTTGTTTGAAATCATGTTTTTGGAAACATTGTGGCTTAACACACACACACACACACACACACACACACACACACACACACACACACACAGACATATATATATATATATATATATATATATATATATATATATATATATATATTGTAAGTTCATAATTAAATCAACTCTTTGTTTTGAAATCATTCTTTAAATCGCGGTCTTTTAATGTATTGCATAGAAACTGCTTTCTTAAATCAATTTGTTTTTTTTTTAAAAAAAAAAAAAAACTCGGCCTTCCGAATTTTGTCTGAACGCGAAGGAAACATGAACTTACTGTTTGGCCCGTCCGGACCCTTGAATGCCCCGTCCAAACGGACGCTTTGCTCTAAACTTTCTTCCAAACCTGTTCGGACGCGCCATTGTCTCGTCCAGACACACCTAGATTAGGGAACTTTCTATGTTTCTCATTTGGACACCCGCATGAAATTTCAGATTCTACTAAATTTCTAAATATTCTTTTACTATTATTATGTTAGTTACTTGTTTAATCTGTTTCGCATTAATATCATTACTCATACTTGTCGATCAAATTCCTCACGAAAGCATCTTTCTTTGTTGCTCCAAATCTTCTCTTTCTAGGTGTTGGATATCATTTCTTCTAGCTAATTTGTTATCTCCTTCGAGGTAGCTCAGGTAGGTGCAGCATCTACGAAGTTTTTGGTCCCCTTTTTGCTTGTTGAACAGGCTCTTCAAGATTCGAGCCTTCTTCAATACGTCTCCAGAATACGTCATTACCTCTCGAAAAGAACGATCATTAGTCTACCCTCACGAAAAACTCTCTCTCTTACATCGCTCACAACTAAATACAACATTGTTAGACTTTTCCAAAAGACTAAGGGACTCAACACTTAGACCTACCAAACGTAACACAAGAAGATCTATCCCTCTCTTAAACCAATCAGAGCCTATGCTCTGGTACATAATCAAATTCACAACTTAAATCCTAGCAAAGCTAAACTCTAATAAGATCAATTCCTATGGTCTACAGAACAAATTGCTCTGATACCAAGTTGTAATGTCCCGCCCTAAATTCTAGGGCAGAGTGGAAAATTAAAATCAATTAACCACGAGACGCTACTTCTAAATCATCAAACAATCATCGCAGCAGAAAACCTGAATAATTTTTGTCTTTGAATTGACCACATAAACATTTCCAATACACTAACCAAAGCTTCTATATCATTATACAATATCATTACATTACAAATTGCTAATACAATATACAAATCACTACATAATGAGGAGAGACTGACATAGGCAAAGTGATGTGAATTTTAATTGTACTCGTAAGTGTACGAATTGTTTGCAATAAAGGGTTTTTGCAAGTGCGAGGTCGATCCCATAGGGAATTGTGTTTTTTAAGAACAATTTTGTTTCTAAACTAATTAAATCTTAACCTAGTTCAGAAAAAATTGAGAGATTGTATTTGTGAATAAAATCAAAAGCATAAACAAAATTAAAGTGAATGTAATCAAGTAAAAAAAACACTAAGGTATCGGAATCCGCACTCACAAATTCATAGCAACATATATTCCCATGATCAATAATATTTTCCAAAGTTCTCACAATAAAATGTTATGTATGGTTTACTTTTGATTCAAATATTTAATCAAAACCATCTCATGTATCCATTCTTTACACAAATCACAAAAGAAATCCAATTTAAATCAAATTATCAAGTTTATTCATAAATCATAGCAAGATATCCAATTTAAATCAAAACATCAATTGTATCCATAGAATAAATCACAAGGGATATCCAATTTTTTAAACAAAGAAAACCAAGCACAAACAATTTTATGAAATTATCTTAAATCATCAAATGTATCCTTGAATAACAAAAGATATCCAAGAATCATTTCACAAAATTGAGTTGAAGTAAAACAATTGGAAAATCAAACTCATTGAAATTGGAAAATATTACATCACATGATAATAGTATTGCTAATCATAAGTGAGGCATCATCATCAACCTTAGTTGAGGTTTTAGCCTCTCATAACTAAAAATAACATACTAACTTTAATTAAAAACATCAAAATAAAAACTTACAAAAAGAAAACGTTGCAAAAGGACAGAGACGCACGAACTACACGAAAATTTGTTCTTTTGCTTCGCACCTCCTTTTAAAAGAGAAAAGAGCATATTTATAGACTAATTTGCTAGATCTCGGCAGCCAAGTTTGGAAGGAACTTTCGTGAAAGTAAAAACTCAAAAGCGCTGCACACACACATTCACATGGTTTCTTGTTTGGTGCTGCCAGTTGGCTAAGACCCGTGTGTGTGGCTCTAGGTCAGACTTGTTGTGGAAAGAGTTCGTGCTGCCTATTATGGAAAGACATGAGTCGGTGCTTGGTTTCCTGGAGAGAAAAGTCCACATACGTGTGTTTCAATTCTGCACCTTATGGAAAGAAGATATTCGGTGCTAGACATTCACATGGTGCCAGGATTTGTGCAGCTGATCTGGAGAGAATCAGAAAGTGATTTGGTGCCCAAGTATGGAAAGAAATCGACCTCATGCATTGCTTAGAAATCTGCACTCAAAACAATACCTCTCACTCACATACGTGTCTCTTTATTTGCTGCCAGGTTTCTGCTCGTGCTAAGGAAAGAGGTCAAGTGTCGGGTGTTGCTCCTTCATGTATATTCTGTGCTGCCTCTCCTCCAGATTCAAGACAAAAGGCAATTCTTTCCAAATTTAATTTGCACCGCATGCACCACGTGTGAGTTTGGTTCTATCAAATTCCTTAAAGTCTGGCCTCCTTCACGTTGTACATTGCACTCAAGGGCGCCGTACCATGGGTCTTTTACTTCAAATTTGCAATTTCTAATAATAATTGTCATTTTCTCTCAATGTCCTGCAAAATACTAAAATACCAAAACTAACCAAAAATATTAAAAAATAACAAAGCTAAATGTTTAGCACATGCAAATTAAGGGGTCGAAATATACAATATTTGGCACTCATCAAATACCCCCAAACTTACATTTTGCTAGTCCCTTAGCAAAAAATAAAAAAATAAAAAAAAATCAAAGCATGTAACATAAGTCCGCTGTTGTGGGAGAGACGATTGCATGTAGCATATGCAACAAGCCTTTTAAATCCCTAAGGCTCCCTAGTGGACGAGTGAAGTCTCATGAGGGTTTACCAAGAATAACACCTACAAATATTTTAAAGCACTATGTTGTTGATAAACAAGGATTTCCACACAAACACATGGTTCAAACATCACGAGTACGTTTAACAAGGTGAACATCACAATCACATCATTTGGACATAAAAAATCATTCAACTCATAACTGAAAAATTGAGACAACGCATGCTTAAATGAGTGCAAAGTGAGATAATTAACATAGACTCATGAGGTTTCAATTTTTCTCAAAGTTTGTGTACCCTAAAATTCATAGGAATTTTATCAGATGAAACAACCAAGGCTTAAATCAAAACGTGCATTTTTTTTTTTTTTTTTTTTTTTGTGTCGGCTGTGCAATGTCTGACTCCCTTAAGCTTTCTAATTGACCTATGTAATGAGTGTTGGGCCAGTGACTCTAAAACCAGATGGTTTTAGGGCACTAGATGTAGAAACATCGTAAGGGCTTAATTACTCAAGTCAAAAAGGCCACGAAGCCAAACTAGCCATACAATCGACCAAATTGAATTTCTGATCTTTTTTACGCGAACACTCAATACTTAGTAAGACAAGAGGCCCGGTTACTCAATGAAAACTCAAACTGATGATATTGTTTTTTTTTTTTTTTTGAGTTTAAACTAAGGTTTCATCAACAAATCATCCTACAAATCTCAAGATACACATTCCTCAATTCAAATCTCATACCTCATAGAACCAATGCTAATGTGCTTGTGAAAATCAATTCAAACAGGTGATGTCTCTCAAATCCAACAGACAAGTCAAAAGATTCAAATTTCTAATGATGTACAGTGCTCAACATGTTAAACAAACTAATGATATACAAACCATAGTTGCGAGGTAATCATGCTCAATCAACAATAAAACACATTTTTTTTTTTTTTTGGAAAGTAATAAAAATAACAACAAAAATAATAAAGACAACAAATAGAAATGTCTACCCCACCCCCAAACTAAAATGACACATTGTCCCAAATGTGACTAGAAATACAATACCGAATGGGAGATGAAAGCCGGGTGTACCGTAGAAGAACGCTCCCCCAAACTTGAATAGCAGACACTTGTCTTGAAAAAACACAACAAAAACAGAACAAACAAACAAAATAAAGTGACAAGGAACTAAAGGAAAAGATGGGTTGCCTCCCACAAGCACTAAGTTTACTGTCTTTAGCCAGACTCAGCTGATGAGGATCAATTTGGATAAGTTGGGTCCTCCAAGGGCATTTCTTCAATCTTAGAGATCTTCAACTCCAGAAACAATTTCACGTTGACCATTTACCTTGAAAGTGTTTCCATTCTTTGGATCCTTTATTTCGATGGCTCTATGAGTGGAAACTGTATGAACTATGAATGGTCCAATCCATCAAGATTTAAGCATGCCTGGGAACAGATGTAGACGTGAATTGTATAGGAGGACTTTCTAACCAATTTCAAAAGATCTTCGCAAAATGGTTTGGTCATGAGCCTTCTTCATTTGAGCTTTCTACAGCTTGGCAGAGTCATAAGCATCATTTCTCAACTCCTCTAATTCGTTGAGTTGGAGCTTCCTTTGAGAGTCGACCTTGGTGAGATTGAAATTCAGCTGCTTGATAGCCCAATATGCTTGATGCTCCAATTCTATAGGAAGATGACAAGCCTTTCCATACAAAAGCCGGTAGGGAGACATGCCAATTGGAGTCTTGAATGCTGTCTGGTATGCCCATAATACTGCATCATTGAGCCGCAAAAACCAATCCTTTCTTGTCAGAGTCACCATCTTCTCTAGTATCCTCTTGATTTCTTTATTGGATATCTTAACTTGACCGCTTGTCTGAGGATGGTAGGGAGTCACAACTTTATGAGTGGTACCATACTTCTTCATGAGTTGCTCAAAAAATCTATTGCAGAAGTGCTTCCCCCCATCACTGATAATGGCACCTAGTGTCCCAAAACGAGCAAACGCATTGTCCTTCAGAAATTGCAGCACAACTCTATGATCATTAGTTTTGCAAGCAATGGCCTCCACCCACTTGGAAACATAGTCAACAGCCATGAGAATGTAGAGGTACCCATAAGAGTTCGGGAAGAGTCCCATGAAGGTGATGCCCCAAACATCAAAAAGCTCCACAACCAAGATCGGGTTCAACGGCACCATATTTCTTCTTCCAATACTCCCTAATTTCTGGCATCTCTCGCAAGCTAAACAGTAGGCATGGGCATCATGAAAAATGGAGGGCCAATAGAATTCACTTTGAAAAATCTTCACAGCAGTCTTTTTAGAACATAAGGGGCCTCCACATGCATGATCATGGCAAAAGGAGAGGACATTGTTCTGGTCACTCTCAGGAATACATCTCCTTATAATCTGGTCTAGGCAGTATTTGAAGAGGTAGGGATCATCCTGATAAGTGCTGAATGTTACACATTCAAGCCCTTTAATTTACATATGTTAAGCTCTTAGTTTTGTTATAATTTGACGTTTTGTATTGTTTTTGAGTTTTCTTGTATTTTACAGGTTTTTGAAGAAAATCCATCAAATTCCAAGATTATAATGAAGTTGGTAAAATCACTTTTGGAAAGATTCAACTCCAAAACAATCTTGAATTTAAAAAAAGAGAAGTCGGCAAAAATTCGTTATTTTTGGAAAGAATCTAAAATGAGCACGTCTCAGTAATTTAATCATAACTTTCGGTTCAAGTATCATATTGTGATGAAATTGGTGGCGTTAGAAAGATAAGAATAATGGAACAAATATATCAGAAATAGGTTTTTCCTAATTCAGATGTTTACCATGCCAAAATTTCCGTGCAATAAAGAACTGCAAATCTATACGAATTTAGAATCATTTTCCTACTTGGATTGAAATTTCAGGAAAGGAAAAGATTTGTACTTATTCTATTTGGACTAGGAGACCTATTTACAATTTTTCTAGGATTCCTAGGGATTCTAGAGCTTCTCTAATCCCTATAAATAGGTCTCTAACCTTTGAAGAGAAAACACACAAGCTTGGGAAGAAGTATTGGAGGCTACTTCAAGAAGGATTTTGGTTTTTCTTTCTTCCTTTATTTATTTTCTGTATGTACATAATTTTAGACTACATTAGTCGTAACTAATACTTTAGTTAGGGCTCGATTGAAGCCCTAATTATGTCTCGTTAAGGTTTTCAATTGGCGCTTTTGCTACAATTCATATGTTGATGTTTAACTTAATTATTTCCTATTTTCTTGAATTTCTCTCATGTTTATTCTTGATCATCAAATGCATGTGGTATGGATTTGTTATTTATGTCAATTTGGATAACCGAGTCACGGGCATAATAAAGTAACAAAAGAACCCCATCAAAGGTTCTTGGATTAATCAATATAAAGACAACTGGAATAGATACCATGTTCCAACCTGAGTGTGTTTACCGATTTTCATAGATTTATGCTTTCTTGAAGAACAACTTAGTAGATACCATTCTAAATCCTTCAAGGAAGAAAAGAGTTAGAGTACATACCATGCTAAATCCTTCAAGGAAGAAAAGAGTTAGAGTACATACCATGCCTAACTCGTGGCTTAGGGAAATCAATGGTTTTAGGAGTAGATACCATGCCCTTGTGGCAGGTAAACATTAAGTATCAAGTTATGATTGTAGCATTAGCATTGTGAATCTTAATTGAATATGATTAGCGTTGGATATTGAAGCCCTACCTTATCTCCTATTATATTTCTTCAATATTTTTGTTTCTTCTCTTATTAGATCTTGTTAATATTTTTATTTCTTTTCACTCATCTTAATTATTTAGGAAAACTTTTTAAGTATAATTTATCAATCCTTGTGGGAATGATCTCGTATTTGCCTACTATACTATCGTTTTGATTTTGTGCACTTGCGAGTAAAACGTACAAATATTTATCTATTTATTTAGGTAGATAATTTTCACAACAAGTTTTTGATGCTGTTGCCGAGGATTGTGTTAAATTGTGTTTTAAAAGTTTTTTCTTTTATTTTAGTTATTTATGTTTATGATAATCTAAAAAAAAAAAAACAAGGGAAAAAGATTTATTCCTTTAATTTTAATTTTTTATTTTTGTGTTCCTTTTGTTATTTTATTCATGTGGGGAGATATTCCTACACCCCATGGACTATGTTCATATTGCTTTAATCCTTATCATGTTAGAGATTGTCCTGAAATGAGACAATTTTCTAACTATCATTATGAACATATATGAACACATTGTTCTCTAGACCAGGTAATGACTTCTACTCTGATTCCTATAACCCGGCATGGAGCCAACAATCTAATTTCTCAAGGCAAGGACTCAAAGGAAAAGGCGCCTATGAAGTGAATGGCAATAATTGAGTTCAAACTCAGATGGCTACCATGGAGAGGAAACTGGATATGCTAGTGAAAGTCATGACTATTCATAACATCTCTCCCATTCAACAGATTGCTCAAGCGAAGGTATATGCCATATGTTCTCATTCGAACCACACTACTGAGACTTGTCCCATGTCTTCATTTACAGATCAGGAGCAAGCGAACTATGTGGGCTAGAATAACTATCCTCCAAAGAACAATCCATACCCCAACACTTACAATGCAGGGTGGCGAACCTACCCCAATTTTTCATGGAGTAACACTCAGAATGTGCAAAATTCCCAAGGGCAGCAAAGAAATTTCCAGCAGGGAAATAACTATCAAGCTCCACCACAAGCGGTCCAACCCAATCCAGAGCCAAAGAAGAATGACATTGAAAGTGCTCTACTCCAATTTATGACTGCACAACAATATACCAATGCTCAGACCAGTCAAGCTATTCAAAAATTGGAGGCCACTACAAGTCAAGCTATCCAAAGATTGAAAACACAAGTGGGGTAGTTGGCCAAAGAGTTAATTGAGAGAAAAAGGGGCGAATTCCCAATGGAAGCTGACTGTGAACAAATCACCACAGTCACCAGGTCTTCAAAGTAGTTCACGCATCATGTGACTCAACTATACTCGTATACAAGCTTTCCAAACCTTTAGAAAATACAAGCATATGGGTATGTCTAAGCAGAAAATGAGTGGCATCATACCCAGCTATATAGAGATACAAGCATTTCCAAACCTTTGGAAAATACAAGTATCTAAGCACAATTAAGCATAGTGCCTTATAAAACGTCATATGAACTCTAGCCGTAACCATATATATATGCTATGTTCCATTCAAACTCATAGGCATATCGATACGTCAAGCATGAAATTCCATATAAAACATTCTATGCAATCTAGCTGTAACACTTTATACATATGTAATAAATAAGTACGTCACAGGGATTAATTCATTATTTTAAAAATACAAATTAGAATGCATTCATATTTGTTTAATGGGAAAAATCAATTGTGATTAATAGTGGCGTGTGATATTGTCACAGACCTATTGTACCTAATTGTATTTTTCTCTTTAGGTCCCTATTTAAACTGATGTAAATTGATCATTTGATTAGGGCCTCGGTTATGCATTTATTTATTTGGATTGTTTTATTTGATAAAACATGGGCCAAAAGAATATGATTCCTAAGTAGCTTATTACTTAGAGATGATTGCATTTCAGAATTTATTTCCTAAGGGCTTAAGCAATTAAAGGGCTTTGGGCTTCTGGAATTTATTCCAAAAGGCTTAAATGGAGTTAAAGAAGCATTGGGCCTTAGGGATAAAACCCAAGCCCATGCTTAAGAGTGTGTAGTAATGGACTAGGGTTAAAACCATAGCCCTAGGCGCATGGGGAGAACTTTGCTCCCCATGGCCGTGTGGTGCAGGGGAAAGGGGAATAATTTTCTTCCCTTGGCCATGCACCTACAGGATAGGGTTAGGAGTCTTAGTTCTTCTATGACTCTTGTTGGTTTGTAATTGGCTACATTCTGTTGGACAAAATCACTTCTATGTAATGATGCTTATTATATAGGGATGTTGTTTTATTTAGAGTCAAGGTGACCACCATAGAAGAAAGCAAAGACAGGGAAGAGATGAAAATTGAAGAGTTGGTGGGATCTCTTCAAACTTATGAGCTGTCCCTGCCCTCGGTTAAAAAGGTGAAGACCATTGCTCTGAAAGCTTCCAAGAAGAAGGTCGAGGTCTCATCTGTAGACGAATTTGAGGATGAAGAAAAAGCTGTGGCTATGCTGGCCAAAAATTTTGGAAGACTAATGAGGAATGATCGGTTCAAGAAGAAGTTTTTTGAAAAAAATGAAGAAGGCCCCCAGAGAATCTGAACTTGAAGAAATTGAGGAGAAAGATCCTAGAGGCCGAAGATGTTTTGAATGCTCAGGGTTTGGGCATATATGGGTTTGAAAATATTTATTGACTTCTAAAACAAACCAAGTGTGTGTGTGTGTGTGTGTGTGTGTGTTTGTGTTTGTGTGCAAACAAATATCTTAAATGCGGAATTTAAATAAGACAAGATATTTGTTACGAAGTGGAACTCTATGAAGAGAAAAAAACCACTCCAGAGCAACCAAACCCAAGAAATCCACTATCCAAAAACAAAGCTAATTATAAGACACCCGTACTCACATAACCCTATGCAGTAGTCATACCTTTTACTCTGACGTGTAGCCCAACACGAACGCTTCCCAACCCGATCTTCCACCTAAATGGGTTTTTGATGGATTCCTTTACCTTAGGGCCAACCCCTAAGATAGACCTCACACGAACACTTGAGCACACACTGGCACCGGCTTGAGAGCTTGCAGATCTTCGATTCTCCCTATACACCCTCTCAAAGCTGAAATTCACCACCGAATTCTGTACAAAACATAGACCTAGAGCCCCCTATTTATAGGCTTTAAGATACCACAAAAACTGCTGAGATTCGGACTCTGTCTGTCGAGCATCCGGACGGAAGTTTGCCATGTCCGGATGGTTTTCTGCGATATACTTCAGAAATAGTGCCTTAAATCTGCTCAAAAAGAGACTCTGACTGCGGACCGTCCAGACGAAAGTTAGCCTCTTTCGGATAGACTTCAGCAACCACCTTTCAGAAAACAACACAATTCTGGAAACCATTCGAACGCTACTCTCTTTCCGTCCGGATGTCGTCCGAATATCCAAGTTGTAATATTTTTCCTTAGCTTTCTAACGACACCAATTTCATCTCAACCCGATACTTGAGCAGAGAGTTATGATAAAAACACTGAGACGTGCGCAAAAATTTCCTGGAAGCCTGAAATGCGTCTGGACGGTGCTGCCCTTCCGTCTGGACGGTTGCTGTTTTCCGATCCCTGTTTGAACATGAAATCCAACTACTTGTCAAACCCTGAATGGCATCCAGACAGTATTGCCACATCGTCCAGACGAATGTACGTGAACGCTGGATTCTTCTCGAACTCTTAATAGTGTCCGAACAATTTGCCATTACGTCGGACGGATGCAATCTTGAACAGTTTGAAGTTTCTAGACACTGATGGGCGTTCGAACGAAAATTTCTTGTCGTTTGGAAGGATGTTGCTAACTGAAGAGCATCAGGACGGGAACACCACATCGTCCTGACGGTTGCTTGGGATCTGACTTCTCTGAGTTGGAATCTACACAGAATCTTCCTTGAACACTGAAATAGCCTTCATGAAGCTTGTGACACTTGCAACTTGTCATAATACAGCTCTTTCCACATCAAAAAAATAAACTTTGAATATCTGAAGACTCTAAAATATACAGCATCCCTATGAAAGCAACAACAATACATAATAGTGATTTTGTCAACAGAATGTTGCCAATCAAAAACTAACAAACTCCCCATTTGGCCATTCTGGGACAAAAATCACTAGACCGGTTAAAAATACATTCTCAGTCCAAAAACTAACATATACTCCCCCTTGATATCTCAACAGAACAAGGGTAAGCAGAGTATGGAAAGACCACAATATTAAAATACTCCCCCTTGATATCTCAACAAAACAAGGGTAAATAGAGTATATAAAATCCACAGACAAAAACATTCTAAAATCCAAAACAATAGTGAAAAAATAATATGGACTTCTAATTTTAACAAGTGTGTGTGAACAGTGTTCAACAAAATATTAAATGCGGAATTAAAGGAGACAAATATTTTGTTGACGAAGTGGAAACTCAATTAAGAGAAAAACCACTCCGGGGCAGCCAAACCCAGGATATCCATTATTCAGAAGACAAAGCTAGATACAAGACAATAACACTCAAATACACCCGATGCAGTGGTCGTACCTTAATCTCTAACGTGTAACCCAACACGAACGCTTCCCAACCAGGTCTCCTACCTGAAGGGGTCTTTAATGGAATCCTTTACCTTAGGGCCAACCCCTAAGATAGACTTCACAGCTGATCAAATCACACACTCGGCAAAGCTAGAGAGCTAACAGATCTTCAATATCTCCCTAAAAACCCTCTCTAAGTTGTAGAGAATTCACCACCGAATTCTATATTGAAAACATGCCTAGAGCCTCTTATTTATAACCTTAGGAAATCCTATTTTGAGTCAAAAAAGGAGTCTGAGGCATGCGCGTCCGGACGGGCCAAGTTTTACTTGTCCAAAAAGTATTCTGGAATTTTCTGCAGGGCCGTCCGGACGGGCAAATATTTCCGTTCGGACGGAGGCCGTCCGGATGCTATTAATGGCCGTCCAAATGCTTAATTACAGAACTTTTTCTTAGCCTTCCAATGAAGCAGATTTCGTCCCAATCCGATATTTGAGTAAAACGTTATGACCAAAATACCCAAGGGTGTCCGGACGGCTTGACCGAGTGTCCGGACGGTCAACTGCAATCGCCTTTCCAAAGTAGCACTGAAAACTTCCATAACAAGGCCACGTCCGAACGGTTGCACTTCGGCTGTACGTAATTACCATAATAAGGCTTGGAGCGTCCGGACCCTGAAGGCTAATGTTCGGACGGTTGAACTGGTGCACATAATTTCCATATTTGATCCTTGATCGTCCGGACCATGAAGGCTGATGTCCGGACGGTTGAACTTGGTATGCACGTTTTGCCTTATAGAGGACATCGTCCAGACGGGATCACACATCGTCCGGACGGTAGCAGCCGTCTTCCCATAAATGTGTCTTGAGGCAGAAACCCTAATACTTGTCAAACACTGAATGGCGTCCGGACGGTATAACCACGTCGTCCGAACGGATGCACTGGAACACTGGGATCTTCTTGAACTCTAAAGAGCGTCCGAACGATTTGCCATTACGTCCGGACGGATGCAACCTTGAACTTTTCGAAGCTTCTAGACACTGATGGGCGTTTGGAAGGAAAGATCTGGTCGTCCAGACGGATGTTGTTGACTGATGAGCGTCCGAACGGAATACCACATCGTCCGGACGGCTGACAGGGAACCGAAATAAATCCTTGAAAACTTCACAGAATCTTCTCGAAGAACATAGCTGAAAAGTAGACTCTGGATAAAGCAGCATCCCTGTGAAAGCAGCAACATTACATAGAAGTGATTTTGTCCAACAGAATGCAGCTAACACAAAAACTAACAAACTCCCCCTTTGGCCATTCTGGGACAAAAATCACTTGACCGGTTAAAAATACAATCCCGGTCCAAATCAAAAATTACTCCCCCTTTTTGTCACAAAGGGACAAAGGGTAAAACAGAGTAATGAGAAAAACCACACAACAATTACTCCCCCTCAATGTCTCAGAAGTACAAGGGTAAACAGAGTAATAATATCCACAAACAAAAACTTTCTAAAATCCAAAACAATAGGAAAATAGAGAAAAGTCTGCAAGTGGCCCAAAAGAAGAGAAAAAGCTCATCTTTAATCCTGAGACCTTTGGAATTTTGAACATCCGATAACAACAGTCAGTTTTCTAAAGGATCCATCTGTCAAACATTGTGCTGGGAGCGGCTGGATGTCATATTCCTGAACCAAAACCAACCAGAAATATCTCCAAAAATACCATTAGATCCTGTTAGTTCCCAAAATAATGTGGTATTTAAGACGGCTGTCAAATGGATGCCAAAGAAAAATATAAGCAATGCAGCTATTCATAAGGCATAAATATATCAAGATCAACCCAGCACACAGACAGAAAAGGATTTTCATGCACACTATCTCAATAAAATATCCCACCAAATATTCCAATATTCTAAAGGCACAAAAACTTGAAAGAATAATGGAAGACACAATGAAGATCATTGGATCAGAAGAGATGTGCAAAGAATGCCAAAATCTCGGGAGAAATCCAAGAGAAAAACACACAACATGCCATGATAAATCAATAAAAATGCAAAGATGTGTGTATGGCAGAAAAAGAGACGCAAGTCATAAACCTATAGAGATCCTGTCCGGATGTGTCACTTAACCATCCAGATGACAACTGCTAGATCAGCATATGGCAAGACTGCGCTCGTCCAGATGTAAGAGTAGGTCCATCCGAATGCTTCACACTGAAAATCTGAAACTGGAGAAAAATTTGCAGAAAAATATTTTTCTCAAAAGTTAGCTTCAGAACACGCATGTAAAATCAACTGATAAAACAGTCAAATAGCATTGCAAAAATATGCAAAGATATAAATGAGAGTTAAGTATTCAATAAGCACAAATTTCCCTGCATATAGAAATTTTAAATAGATTACTCAACTCATACAATGCGTGTGTGTGTGTGAAGACTTTTCCCAAAAGGTATGAATTCAACTGATATGACAAAAAGCAACCAGATTTTCCAAACAAGAGAGAAAATCAATGAAAAATCAGCCAAAAGTCAAACCTTATTTTACTAGGGCCTAGCCACCCTCATCTGATACACTCCCTCTAAGATCCAGCATCTAATTGTTTTACTTGTACTACGAAGGACAAGATAAAATTTTACTTGCACATGAAGGGCAAGGCATATTTTAGCACATAAGCAGAAAATATACATATACATACATAGACTGAAATCTTCTTGCCTGAAACTGATCATCCGCAGAAAGAAATCCTCTAGACAAGTGTTCTGCAAGATGATAAAGAAGATTCACCCCTGAATCTCTAGCTGGTGCAGATCTAGAGGAAAATGTTATGGAAGACTCTATATGAGCAGGGGGAATGAGCTCATCTAAAATTTTAGATCTCTGGAACATATGATTTCAACACTGGTTTGTTTTCCAAAGAGCCCTTTGTCTAACACTATGCTGGAAGCCGCTGGACAACATATTCCTGAAAATATTTAAACATAAATCTATCAAAAAATAACACCACAAGGAAATATTAGATCGTGTTAGTTTCAAAAAGAATGTGGTATTATGATGGCTATCAATTGGATGCATAAAGAAATACAAAAGTAGAAATAGCAATCCAAAAGGCACAGATTAGTAATATCCATCCAGCATAAAGACAGAAAAAGATATTCATGCACAATCTCTCAAAACAAAATCAATTAAAGATTCCAATATTCTAAAAAGAACCAAAGCTTAAGAGAATAAGGAAGTCAAAGGTAATACCTGGGAATGAGAAAAAATGAGCAGAGAATGCCAAAATCTCAGGATCAGTCCGAGAGAAAACACACACAACACAACATGATGGAACAGACAAAGAGTAGTGTGTGTGTATTTGGCAGAGAAAGCAAAAAGCTCGCTTCCAGATGTGGCACATACTCATCCGAATGGCATGCTATCAGATAAGAGATCAACAGCGCCGAGCACGTCCGGACGCAAGAACATGTTCGTCCGGACGCTTCACACTAGAAGCTAAAAAGTAGAGGGAAATATGCAGAACAAAAATTTCCTAACGTTAGCTTCAAAACACGCATGTATAAATAACTGATAAAACAGTCAAATAGCATTTCAAAAATATACCAAGATATAATTGAGAGTTAAGAGTCAATAAGCACAAAAATTTCCCTGCAGATAGAAATTTTTCAATAGTAAACTTAACTCATGCAATGAGTGTGTGTGTGTGTGTGAAAGCTTTCTCAATAAGGTATGAACTTCACTGATATAACTTAAAGCAACCAGATTTTCTAAAGAAGAGATAAAATCAATGTTAGATCAATCAAAAGTCAAACCTTATTATGCTAGGGCCTAGTTACCTTCATCTGATACACTTCCCCTAAGCTGTAGCACTTTTCTTTTACTATGTCCTTTAGTGACTGTCTATTTCTGCAATAATGTGGTCACTGACTATTTCTTTAGGGACAAGATCAAGAACAGATTTAGCACAAAAGCAGTGGATCTTTTTATTTATCCAGATTTTTTTTTTTTCAGTTTTGAATGCTTTATATCACTTGGTGCTGCAACCTAGA
The DNA here is from genome assembly GCF_958979055.1 of Alnus glutinosa. Lineage (NCBI taxonomy): Eukaryota > Viridiplantae > Streptophyta > Magnoliopsida > Fagales > Betulaceae > Alnus > Alnus glutinosa. The sequence goes on from NC_084897.1 coordinate 10,763,516, forward strand.
AAGAATGCCAGAATTTATGGGTTCTAGGTTCAACTAGTGAGTTGGTCAATTTGACCATCTTAGCAAAAAAAAAAAAATCTATCTCATTAGAATTTTCAAAACCTAAAAGTCAGAGAGAAAAAAAATGTACCTTAAGGGAGTTTTGGATAGTGCACAATTTTTTCATCGCATGAGAAAAGCAACTATCTAGCATTAAGATGCACAGGAAAACTTAGCAGATATCAGACATAAACTCTCAATCATATATCAGCATATTCAATTAATGCACAATGAACTGAGATATTAGGCAAAAACACATACAATATCTGAAAAGCTATATATATAAAAAATAAAATTCTGCATCTTCTTCCAAAAAAAAAAAAAGTGGAAAAACAACAAAGACATGCTTAAAAGGAAAAGAACATATATCTAGACAAAGCATGTAGGTAAGAGCAAACCTGTTCTCAAGGAGAGAGGTTTGACTATATCAAGACAGAAAAGCAGTGACATGCTTTCTCTGTCATCCCTAGAATGTACCTGCAGAAAATTCTCAAAGCAACCAAGAGAAAATTTAGGGATAGAAAAGGAGGTTTCCCAAACAGAATGCAAGGCAAAAATAGGATATAAGATATGACAATCAATACAATGCAAACATTCCTGGTATGGACTAGGATTTAGGAACCAAAATCCTAGGCATGGGAGACCTCACCTACTAGGTGAGTCCACTCCCCCTCAAGGGGTGAATGGTCTCATCCTTCCTTACCCATACCTTCTCTACTTGTGAGGCAAGGGTGTGAGCCATGTCCAAATTGATCAGTCTGACTAGGACACTCTTCATCATGTTGACAAACCCTTCATTGGTCTGTTTCTTCTTGGACTTGTGAGGCTTCATTCTGAAGCATTCGGCCTTGGTGTGGCCATACTTACCACATAGACGGCATGAGGGAGAACCCCTTTGAGGATAATGTCGTTGTTGCCGAAAAGCATGATGATGCTTGGAAGGTTTAGAGCTAGACTTACCTGTCTTTTGCTCTGTTTTCCTGATCCGAGGCTGCTGATGTCGGATCTGAGGACAGTGTGGCCTAAAGTGTCCAGAGACACCACAATGATAGCAGGTAGGCTAACTTCTTTTGCTGAAATGCTTCTTGAAAGATTCTGCAAATTTAAGATTAGCATTTTCACAAATAACAAAGTCCTTACCTCTTTGAGATATATGCCTCCTATGGGGCGGGACATATATATATCTGAAGAGGTTTTCTCAGTAAAGCCCTTTTTGGAATCCTCCTGCTTCTTCCAAGGTTTGTGGGATTTTAACAGATAACACTTTGGTCTAATGTGACCAACCTTCCCACAATGATGACAAATAGGAACAAACTTACCTTATTTTCCTGAATCCTTGGAGTTAGGCTTCACACAGTTATTTAAGCAAGAATTTTCAGAACAAGCTGCATCTACTATCACAGGCTTAATATCAACAGAATCTAATTCAGAATCAGAAGCATGTGAAGTAGAAGTACTTAAATCATTAACAATTAAATCAGGCTTGTTAGAAATATCTGTATGAATACAAAGCATGCTTTTCAAATTATTACTAGAGAATTTTTCCAAGAGATCCTTTGATTCTTTTAATTTATTCTCTAGTGCATCAACAGTATCAAAAAGCATGGTATTCTCAGATTTCAAGGAGTCAATCAAAACATGCGATTCAGATAATTGTAAAATCAAAGACTTTTTTTCTTGCTTAATCTACTTGAGTTCTTTATTAGATTTCTTAAAGATTTTACTTATCAAAAGGGTATCTTTAGAGAAAACATAAAAATCATCATCAGAGAACTCAAGAAGATTTATATTAGAAGAAGTCATGGATCACACTTAGGAAATAAATCCAAACACAAGTGTACCCGCTCTGATACCAATTGAAAATATTTATTGACTTCTAAAACAAACCAAGTGTGTGTGTTTGTGTGCAAACAAATATCTTAAATGCAGAATTTAAATAAGCCAAGATATTTTTTACGAAGTGAAAACTCTATGAAGAGAAAAAAAACACTCTAGGGCAGCCAAACCCAGGAAATCCACTATCCAAAAACAAAGCTAGTTACAAGACACTCGTACTCACATAACCCTATGCAGTAGTCATACCTTTAACTCTGACATCTAGCCCAACACAAACGCTTCCCAACCAGATCTTCCACCTGAAGGGGTTTTTGATGGATTCATTTACCTTAGGGCCAACCCCTAAGATAGAATTCACACGAACACTTAAGCACACACTGGCACCGGCTTGAGAGCTAGCAGATCTTCGATTCTCCCAAAACACCCTCTCAAAGCCCTATGGAATTCAGCTCCGAATTCTGTACAAAACACAGACCTAGAGCCCCTTATTTATAGGCTTCAAGAGACCTCAAAAACTGCTGAGATTCGGACTCTGTCCGTCGAGGGTCCGGACGGAAGTTAGCCACGTCCGGACGGTCTTCAGTGACCGCCTTTTAGAAAACAGCACAATTCTAGAGACCTTCCGGATGCTACTCTCTTTCCGTCCGGAAGGTGGGCCATCCAGATGTCATCCGATTTCATCTCAAGTTGTAGGATTTTTCCTTAGCTTTCCAAGGACACCAATTTCGTCTCAACCCGATACTCGAGCAAAGAGTTATGATAAAAACACTGAGACGTGCGCAAATCTTTCTGGAAGCCTGAAATGCGTCCAGACGGTGTTGCCCTTCCATCCGGACGGTTGCTGTTTCCCGATCCGTGTTTGAACATGAAATCCAACTACTTGTCAAACACTGAATGGCGTCTGGACGGTGTTGCCACGTTACCCAGACGGATGCACTTGAACATTGGATTCTTCTCGAACTCTTAATAGTGTCCGGACAATTTGCCATTACGTCCGAACGGATGCAATCTTGAACAGTTTGAAGTTTCTAAACACTAATGGGCGTCCGGACGAAAATTTTTCGTCGTCCGGACGGATGTTACTAACTGAAGAGCGTCCGGACGGGAACACCACATCGTCCGGACTGTTTCTTGGGATCCGACTTCTCTAAGTTGGAATCTACACAGAATCTTCCTTGAACACTGAAATAGCCTTCATGAAGCTTGTGACACTTGCAACTTGTCATAATACGGCTCTTTCCACATCAGAGAAATAAACTCTGAATATCTGAAGACTCTGAAATATACCGCATCCCTGTGAAAGCAGCAACAATGCATAATAGTGATTTTGTCAACATAATGTTGCCGATAAAAAACTAACAGGGTTGGCTGTGGGAACCTCAAGCAGGGTGAAGGGAAGGCTTACAATGTGACTCTCAGTGATGAGTACGAAGAAGAAGAAGATCCTGAGCAAGAGAAATTTCTAGCCTTTGTGGCTCCACATGTAGAAGATGAGGATTCTTACTACTCAAAGCACAATGATGAAGATGGAGAAGAACTCAAGGAAGCTTATAAAACCCTCTATGTAGAGTTTGAGAAGCTGAGGAAAGCTCGCAAGCAACACATTCATGAGCTGAACAGTTTACAGATAAAGAAAAGCTCATTGTTGCTCAAGATACAGGGACTAGAGGAAAAGCTACTGAAGACACAATTACAGTTGGAAAGGGTCACCGATGAGAAGCTTATTCATATGCTGTCAATCTAGAAAAGCCCAACAAACAAGAATGGACTCGGGTATGTAGCTCCCCCCCTCTGATATTCCTTCTACTTCTAGGACTGTCTTTGTTAAGCACACAGTCCCCGTGCCTCCACCCACTGTCGTGGATAAAGGGAAGGACAAAATCAATGGAGATGTTTTGATCACTCAGAAGCATCCTACCATCAGAAGATCTCCTATATGCCATCACTGCGGATTAAGGGGGCATGTCCGACCCCAGTGTTCCCTTCTCAAGGCTTAGAGAGCAAAGGTCAAGAAAGAAGTGCCCAGACAAGCAAATTTCGGCACAAGACCTCTGTCCCAGTATTAGACTCCATGGAATCAAGCTCCGAGGCATCAGTCTCCCCATCAAGCTCCATGGAATCAAGCTCTAAGGCATCAGGCTTTTCAATATCAAGCCCCATGGCATCATGCCCCACGGCGCCAAGCTCCTCAGCAGAGATTTGTTCCTGCCAATCAAAGTGGCAAATCCAAGAATAACAAATCCAGGCACTTTAAAAAGCCATAGAAGGTGGAGGATGATCAATATTGCAAGGAGCTACCTATTTGAATGTAGAGCATGATGCAGTGGATGGATCATCAGATGAAAACCTGCCAACAACCACCTACAGGAAGGCAGGCATGGGTCAGGAAGGAGGAAGACATTCATCCCTTTAGGGGGAATGGACTCACCTAGTTGGTGAAGGTATTCATGCCTAGGATTTGGTTCCTAATCCTAGGTCATCAGGTTTGATTGCATGGCATGTTCTTCTACTGTTATATCTTGTGTTTGCTTTGCAATTAGGAACCACTGCTATTTGCCCCTATTTCTCTTGAGAGAATTTTGCATGTACTATTTGGGGAAGATAGAAAAAATAAGTCGAGCGACTCTTTTTCTGTATGGGTGTTTTCGAGCCTTCATAGGCTTGATCTTACCTTACATGCTAATTCTATGATGTTGTTTCCATATATCATCTTTTTCTTTTTTTTTCTTTTTTTAACAAAAAACAAAAAACAAATTTTGGGGAGAAAATGCAGGGAATTTTATTTTTCTTTTCTTTTCTTGGCATGTCAAATATTGCTTGTATTTTTGCCTGATATCTCAGTTCATTGTGTGTTAATTGACTATGCTTAGATATGATTGAGAGTTTATGTCTATACATCTGCCAATTTTTTCCTGTGTATGTAAAAGCTAGATAGTTACTTTCCCCATGCAATGAAAATGTGCACTATCCAAGGCTCCCCTAAGGTACATCTTTTCCACTCTAACTTCTTGTTTCTAGAAATTCTAATAAGAGACATGTTTTTGATAAGATGGTCAAATTGACCAACATGCTAGTTGAACCTAAAGCCTAAAAATTCTAGCATTCTCTCTAGATTGCAGCACCAAAAAGAAACAAGCAGTTATTCTTCTGAATTCCTTGTTATATGCTTATATTCACTACTTCTATGCTGAATTAGCTTTATATCTTGTCCATCATGGTGCAATTAAAAATTTTACCTTGTCCTTCATGGTACAAGTAAAAACAATTACGTATTGCATCTTAATAGGAGTGTATCAGATGAGGGTTGTTAGGCCCTAGTAAATAATAAGGTTTGACTTTTGACTGTTCTTTCTTTGATTTTCTCTCTTGTTTAGAAAATCTGGTTGCTTTTTGTCATATCAATGAACTTCATACCTTATTGAGAAAGTCTTTGTTAGTTTGTGATTGGCCTCATTCTGATTGGACAAAATCACTTGTATGTAAATATGCTTTTCACAGGGAATCCACTATTCAGAAGTCCTTCAGATGATTCTGCACTATTTTACAAGTCAGAGATTTTGGTTCCCTGCCAGCCGTCCGAACGACGTGTCATCCTGTCCGGGCGCTCATCGTTCCACAGTTCCATCCATCCGGATGACGTACCATACCGTCCGGACGCCTGACAGACCAAAGCATCATCCGTCCGAACGATGTGGATTTCCGTCCGGACACTCATCTGCATCGAGAAGCTTCTGTTCCAGCTTCCATCCATTCGGACGTCTCAACAGCCCGTCCGGACGACTCTCAGTGATCGAGCTTCAAATTTCCTTTCCAAGTTCAAATAAGGGAAGATTGCTGCAACCGTCCGGACAACGTGGATTCCCATCCGGACGCGCTCACACATAAGGCAAGAATCGCAATTCAAATTCAACCGTTCGGACACCAGTCTGCCATGGTCCGGACGCGCGCTCAACAAATATGGAAATTGCGTGTAGAAGATCAACCGTCTGGACGGCCATCCCCCTAGTTCGAACGTGCGAAGCCTTAGTAAGGAAATAACTTGCAGCGGGCGTGCGACCGTCTGGAGGACAGTGCCTCACCGTCCTTGGCTCTCAAACAGGAAAGATTTTCAACGAAAATCTTAGAATTTTGGTCGTACAGTTGTCCGTCTGGACGAACCATGTCCACCGTCTGGACGGCGTCCAGCTTTATCAAAGCAGTCGCCCATTTGAATCCTTAGCCTATAAATAGAGGCCCCTGGCCACTGAGAACTGCAAGAATTCGGTAGTGAATTCCACTAGAGCTTAGAGAGTTATTTGTGATGTTATTGAGCTAATCCGTTCTCTCTCAAGCCATTGCAAGTGTGTTGTTGTTGTGCTATAACTGAAGTCTATCTTAGGGGTTGGCCCTAAGGTAAAGGATTCCATTGAAGACCCCTTCAGGTAGGAGACCTGGTTGGGAGGCGTTCGTGTTGGGTTACACGTTAGAGAGCAAGGTACGACCACTGCATCAGGGGTATGTGAGTGTTACTATCTTGTATCTAGTCTTGTCTTCTGAATAGTGGATATCCTAGGTTTGGCTGCCTCGGAGTGGTTTTTCTCATCTTGAGTTTCCACTTCGTTAACAAAAATTCTTGTGTTGTTTATTTTCCGCATTGTTTATTTTTGTTAACACCTTGTGCACACACTTGCTGTTTATTTTAGAAGTCAATTTCATTTTTCAATTGGTATCAGAGCTTGGTACACTCTGAGAAGATTTATTTCTTGAGTGTTATTATTTTGACTTCTTTCTGTTTAAAATGTCTCAAACTCTTAATTCTGTTCCTGCCTTTGATGGTACGAACTATGGCTATTCGAAGGCACGTATGCGATTCTTTCTGAAATCTATTGACTGTTGGAGTATTGTTGAAACTGGTTGGACTAAACCAGAGGATGCAACACTCGAGCTAGTCCCTTAGAAATAATGCACGTCTTTCAAGTGATAAAGCCCTCCATGCTCTGTGCCAAGCACTTTTACCATCTGAATTCACAAAAATTTCAAATTGTGAATCAGCCAAAGAAGCATGGCAAATTTTGGAAACAACATATGAAGGCACTAAGCTTGTAAAATCTGCCAAACTTCAAATGTTGATTTCAAAATTTGAAGAGATTAAGATGTTGGAAGATGAGACATTTGGAGAGTTTTACTCCAAGATGAGTGACCTGAGAAACTCCATGGTGAGTCTTGGGAAGCCTATCTCGGATGTAAAACTCATCCGAAAGATTCTAAGATCTTTGCCTGAGCGTTTTAGGATTAAGGTGACAACGATCTAAGAAACCAAAGATCTAGAAGAAATGAAGATTGAAGAGTTGGTGGGATCTCTTCAAACATATGAGCTGTCTCTGCCCCCGGTCAAGAAGTTGAAGACCATTGCCCTAAAGGCTTCCAAGAAGAAGGTAGAAGCTTCATCTGAAGATGACTCTGAGGAGGAAGAAAATGTTATGGCTATGTTAGCCAAGAATTTAAGAAGACTTATGAGAGACGACCGATTTAGAAAGAAGTTTTTTGAAAAGGTGAAGAAAGCTCCCAGAAAAGCTGAACCTGAGGAAGAAGAAAAGAAGGATCCCAGAGGGCCCAGATGTTTTGAATGCTCAGGTTTTGGGCATATCCAAGCCGATTACAGGAATCTTAAGAAAGGCAAGGGGAAAGGCATACAATGTGACTCTCAGTGATGAGTCAGAAGAAGAAGCTCCAGAGTCTAAGAAGTTTCTGGCCTTTGTAGCCCCACACGCTGAGGAAGAAGACTCCTATTATTCGGAGCATAGCGATAATGGTGAAGAGCTCAAGAAGGCTTACAAGACACTCTACATAGAGTATGAGAAGCAGAGGGAAGGTTGTAAGCAGCATCTGTATGATCTAAACAGTTTGTAGACTGAGAAGAGTTCGTTGCTGCTCAAAATACAAGAGCTCGAGGAGAAGCTGCTAGAGACGCAGCTCCAGTTAGAAAGAGTCACTGATGAGAAGTTGACTCGGATGCTGTCTATCCAGAAGAGCCCAACTGACAAGACCGGTCTTGGGTATGTAACTACCTCTTCTGATGCTCCCTCTACTTCAAAGACTGTATTTGTGAAACCTGCAGTCCCAGAGCCTCCTCCCACTACTGAAGATAAAGGGAAGGACAAGATCAATGATGATGTTCCAGGCACTCAGAAGCCTCATTCCATCAGAAGATCTCCCATATGCCATCAATGCGGTCTAAGTGGGCATGTTCGTCCTTAGTGCTCCCTCCTGAAAGCATAAAAAGCCAAGGCCAAGAAAGAAGTGCCCCGACAAGCTAATCATGGCACTAAACCTGCGGTCCAGTTCCAGACTCCATGGCATCAGGCTTCGTATCATCCAACACCAAGATATCAAGCTCTTTGGTCTCATGCACCACGATACCAGACATCTTAGCATTAGAGGCCTCAACAGCGATTTGTACCAGCCAATCACAGTGGAAACTCCAAAAACAAATCCGAGCAGTTTAGAAGGCCTCAGAAGGTGGAAGAAGATCAATATCACAGTGAGCCACCTATGGATGCAGAGCATGATGGAGTGGATAATGTCCTGCCAGCAACCACCCTCAGGAAGGCAGTCTTGGGTCAAGAAGGACAGTCACCCCATGAGGGGGAAAAGACGCACCTAGCAGGTTCAGGTGTTCATGCCTAGGATTTGGTTCCTAATCCTACAGCATCAGGTTTGATTGCTCATTTCACTTGCTATATTTTGTATGCAATCTAGCAAACAGTTGTGTTTTTGCCCCCTTTTTCTCTTGAGAGAACGTTGCAGGTACTTGTTGGGGAAGACAGAAAAAGCAAGTCGAGCGACTGTTTTTCTGTACTGGCATCATCAGGTTTGATCTTACATTGCATATGATGTCATTTTCCAAATTGCATGTTTTAATAATAATAAAAACAAAAATTGGGGAGAATTTGCAAGATATTTTTTTTCTTGGCATATCAGATAATTGCATGTATTTTCTCCTGATATCTCAATTCTTTGGGTATTTACTTTGCTTAGATATAATTGAGAGTTTCTAACTATAATTTGCGAAGAGTTTTCCTGTATATGCAAAAGTAGGATAGCTTCTTTTCTCATGGGATGAAAAATGTGCACTATCCACGACTCCCCTAAAGGTACATCTTTCCTTCTTTGACTTTGTGTTTCTAGAACTTTTGGATAAGAGAAGAGGTCTTTGATAAGATGGCCAAATTGACCACATGCTAATTAAACCTAGAACCTAAAAACTCTGGCATTCCCTCTAGGTTGCAGCACCGTAAGAATCAAGCAGTAAATCATATGAATTATGTGCTTTAATTATATATTCACTGTTTATGTGCTGAATTTGCTTTATGCCTTGCCCTCTAAGTGCAAGTAAAACATTTACTGTGTCCTTCATGGTACAAGTAAAACAATTCGGTGCTGCATCTCAGGGGGACTGTATCAGATGAGGGTGGCTAGGCCCTAGTAAGTTATAAGGTTTGACTTTTGACTAATCTGTCATTGATTTTCTCTCTTGTCTAGAAAATCTGGTTGCTATCTGTCATGTCATTGAAAGTCATACCTTGTGGGTTAAGTCTTCACACACACATGCATTGCATGAGTTGAGTTGTCTATTTAAATTTTCTGTGTCCAGGAAAATATTTGTGCTGATTGAATTCTCAACTCTCTTTTATATCTCTGCTTAGTTTTGAGATGCTCTCTAATTGTGTTATCAGTGGATTATACATGCGTGTTCTGAAACTGACTTGAGAAAAATTAAATTCGGCAAATTTTTCTTCAGTTTTCTGTTTTTCAGTGTGAAGCGTCCGGACGGTTTCTCTTGGCGTTCAGACGGGTGGAGCTTAGTCGTCCGGACGGTTCAGCTTTCGTTTGGACGCGCGCGGCACCAAACGGTCGGACAGTAAGGATACTCGTCCAGACGTGCGCAACCTGTCCACATGTTTCCAATGCAGCGAACGTCCGGACGGGGACCCCACAGACTCTATAAAAGCCCCTGGTCGCCGCCTTTCTCCTCTACCCCACGAAAATCTCCCTTTTTGGCATCTTGTGAGTTATTACTTGTGAGCTTTTGGATTCATCTTGCTCCTTTTTGTCTTTTTGCACATTATTCTCTCATTCCTGGTATTTTTCTTGTCTTTTTCTCTTTAGTTTATTTTTTAACTATTAGAACATTATTTTGGAATGTTGTTGAGATTGTGAGATGCATTTATCTGCTGTGGTGATATTTTTAAGGACTCCATGGTGATAATTTATGTCTATATTTTTTAAAAGTCCTTTTTACTGCCGTTATAATGCCCAATTTTTGGTGTGACCTAACAAGAATATTTTTGGATTATTTTTGGCTATCTTGTTGGTATCTTTTTGCAGAATCATGTATGCAGGCAGTCCACAGCGCCGAGTTCGCCAGAGGACCGAGGGAGATCGGGCAACCATTAGAGCCAAGATCATGGATCGCCTAGTCATTGCCTAAAGAATATGGTCCGCTCTGACATTAAGGTGGCACCTTTGGATAGTATTCATGACACTATCCAAACTTACCATTGGGGGTATCTTCACTCCTATGCCTGTGTTGTCTGCACCAGGCTTGTCAAGCTTTTCTATGACAACCTCAAGGTGGTGCAGAACAATGACCACGAGTTGGTACTTCAGTCCACCGTTGGTAGCCATATCATCACTGTTGATCCCCAAATCATCAGTCACTTCATCAGAGTGCCTGTTCTCGAGTTGCCTGGCAGTCCTTATAATGAGGTAATCATCCCTCCCTCTATGGACAATCTCAGAGAGTTCTTCCACGCTGTTCCCTAGGGAGAGGAGCGCGCCACCACCATCAGGATCAGCGCCCTATCTGCTTCTCATCGCATGTTAGCGAAGATTGTTCAGCACAATCTCTGGCCGACCGTCAGGCGTAGTGACCTAATTTTGAAGAGGGCCCAGTTCGTCTATGCCATTCATCTCCGCTTGCCCTTCTGCCTGTGCAAGCATATTTTGGGCGCTATTCTAGAGGCCCACGATGAGAGCAATACCAGTCTACCTTTCGGCTGCCTACTCACCCAAATCATCCTTCAGTCCGGCATCAGTATTGCTAGAGAGCCGAAGATGAAGATTCATAATCCTATCGGCAAGCAGACTTTGATGAAGTCTAATGCTCAGCTGCAGAGAGATGATTCGGATGATGATGTCCCTGCTGCCATGCCTGTAGGCTTTCCGGACATGGCCTCCTCCTCTCAGACCGTCCCACCTTCTGAGCCGGACATCAATTATTCTCAAATAATGGAGGCCCTAGCTGCCATTCAGGGAGGTATGAGTACCATGCAGCTCTCTATGTCCTCCATGCAACAGTCCATCACTACTATGCAGCAGGAGGTGACTCCATCAATCTGCGTGTAGAGCAGAACCAGCTGGATCTCCGAGAGTTTCTCAAGTTCCATCATCTTGCCAGTAGTGACGATGAGGATGATGCGCCTATGGCAGAAGATGCTTGAGTTTCTTTATGTTTAGTTGTCTTTTTTTGTTGTATTTAAGACAATTGGTTTACTTTCTACTATGTTAAACTCTTGGACTCATATTACTCTGTTTACCCTGGTCCTTCTGAGACCGTTAGGGGGAGTAATTTTTATTTACAGTTGGTTTTTATTACTCTATTTTACCCTTTGTCCCTTTGTGACAAAAAGAGGGACTAATTTTTATTCTTGGACCGGGAATGTATTTCCAAACCGGTCAAGTGATTTTTGTCCCAGAATGGCCAAAAAGGGAGTTTGTTAGTTTGTGATTGGCCTCATTCTGATTGGACAAAATCACTTGTATGTAAAGATGCTTTTCATAGGGAATCCACTATTCAGAAGTGCTTCATATGATTGTGCACTATTTTACAAGTCAGAGATTTCAGCTCCCTGCCAGCCGTCCGGACGACGTGTCATCCTGTCCTGACGCTCATCGGTCCACAGTTCCATCCGTCCGCATGACGTGCCATACCATCCAAACACCCGACAGACCAAAGCATCATCCGTCCGGACGACGTGGATTTCTGTCCGGACACTCATCTGCATCGAGAAGCTTCTATTCTAGCTTGCATCCTTTCGGACGTCTCAGCCTCCCGTCCGGACGACTCTCAGTGATCGAGCTTCAGATTTTCTTTCCAAGTTCAAATAAGAGAAGATTGCTACAACCGTCCGGACGACGTGAATTCTCGTCTGGACGCGCTCACACATAGGGCAAGAATCGCAATTCAAATTCAACCGTCCGGATGCCAGTCTGCCATGGTCCGGACGCGCGCTCAACAGATATGGAAATTGCGTGTAGAAGATCAACCGTCCGGACGGCCATCCCCCTGAACCGGACGCAAGAAGCCTTAGTAAGGAAATAACGTGCAGCAGACGTGCGACTGTCCGGACGACAGTGCCTCACCGTCCAGACGCGGCTCTCAAACAGGAAAGATTTTTAGCGAAAATCTCAGAATTCTGGTCGCATAGTTGTCCGTCCGAACGGCCCATGTCCACCGTCCGAATGGCGCTCAGCTTTATCAAAGCAGTCGCCCATTTGAACCCTCAGCCTATAAATAGAGGCCCCTGGGCACTAAGAACTGCAAGAATTATTTGTGAGGTTATTGAGCTGATCCATTCTCTCTCAAGCCATTGCAAGTGAGCTGTTGTTGTGCTATAACTGAAGTCTATCTTAGGGGTCGGCCCTAAAGTAAAGGATTCCATTTAAGACCCCTTCAAGTAGGAGACCTGGTTAGGAGGCGTTCGTGTTGGGTTACACGTTAGAGAGCAAGGTACAACCACTGCATCAGGGGTATGTGAGTGTTACTATCTTATATCTAGTCTTGTCTTCTGAATAGTGGATATCCTGGGTTCGGCTGCCCGGAGTGGCTTTTCTCATCTTGAGTTTCCACTTCGTTAACAAAAATTCTTGTGTTGTTTATTTTTGTTAACACACTTGCTATTTATTTTAGAAGTCAATTTCATTTTTCAGTCTTCACACACACACGCATTGCATGAGTTGAGTAATCTATTTGAAATTTCTGTCTACAGGAAATTTTTATGCTGATTGAAATCTAAAACTCTCTTTTATATCTCTGCATATTTATTTTTTTTATAAGTAATTAAGTTTTATTGAGAAAAAAAATCGTAAGGCGCCCATAAGTACACAGGAAGTATACATAGTAGAAACCAAAGCTAACCCAAAACACCCAAAAAAAACCAAAACAATGTCCAAAAAATAACCCACAAAAGCACCCAGCCAAAAACACCCACAAAATAACCACAAAAAACACAAAGCTAACCCGAATCACCCACAAAACCACCAAGGTAAACAACCCTACATCAAGTGGGTCTTGCCCTTCCTACATCTAGGAGAAGCTTTAATGGCGCCATAATTCACAGAGCTTTGCAGATTTAGAAGTTCCCTCTTGCCCTTCATCTTCTGACACTTGATACTTTCTTCCATAATTGTCTTGAACCTCTCGCTGTACTTGCAGTCACCGTCCAAATCTTGGACAAACTCTCCCAAAGCCCAGCAGTCTTCGCCCTAATTTTTTCCTCCCATTCTGGCGTCAATTTATCACCCATCTTCGCCGAAGAGATCTGCAACAGGATATCTGACCCATGGTTGTTAGGCAAGGAGGCATCATCAACCCTAGAACCATCAGAATAGCCAGACTCCAGATCAGAAAAAGCTGGCACTTCACAGAGTGGCCAGCCCTGAGTTCCCTTGCTCTCCGGTAGTAATGCCGAAATGGTTTGGAATTAAACAGCACGGGGAGAGAAGAACGAATCTTCTCCCTCAATTCGGCAGCCCCTCAAAGGGGAGGAGGAACAAAAGCAAGAAACTCTACACCACAAGATCTACCGAAAAACCCATAGCTAACTAACTGACTGGTCGGAACCGAAGGAGAAACCAGGGTAACAGGAGGTGGCAGCTCCAGCTCCAACAAAGGGGAGAAGACGAGAGAGGAAGATGACTTCACTGGAGAAAAAGCAAAACAGGAAGAATACCCTCCACCGGGAGCAGGCAGACCCAGTAACACCCCTGAATCTACTATTTGACTACTTTATCAATGGATTATACATGCGTGTTCTGAAGCTGACATTGGGAAAAATATTTTTTCTGTAAATTTTCCTTCAGTTTTGTTTTTCAGTGTGAAGCGTCCGGACTGTCTCTCTTTGCGTCCGAACGGATGTAGTTCAGACGGCCGAACGGTAAGGTTACAAGTCTGAACGTGCGCGGCCTGTCGCATGCTTATGTGGCAACGCGCGTCCGGACGGGTTAGTGATCCGTCCGGATGGGGACCCCACAGGTTTTATATCGATGCTCAAACCCTAGCCACCGCATCTCATTTGCTCTCACTCGTTTTTTTCGTACTTTTTGTCCATTTGAGCATATTTCTCTCCATTCCAGGTACTTTTTCTAGTTGTCTTTATTCTTTTCAATGTTTTATTAACTATTAGAATATTGAATCTTTGTGGAATTTGTTTGAGATAAATATTGCTTATTTGAGATATCTGCTATGTTGGGATTATATCTGTTGGCATTCTTTTGGATTGTATTGTAATATTCGCTGGTTGTAATTTTTGGAAAAGTCCATTTTGCTGTCGTTATAATGCCGAATTTTTTTAACAAGAGTATAATATTTTGGAGAATATTCTTTTTGTATACCTTGTTGATTATTTTTGCAGAATCATGTCTATTGGCAGTCCACAACGCAGAGTCCGATAGAGGACAGAAGAAGATTTGGCAGCCCTCAGAGCCAAAATTATGAACAGGCCCGTCATTGCAAAGCGAAATGTTGTTCTAGCTGATATTATGGTGGCTCCTCTGGATAGTATCCATGAGATTTTTCAGACATATCACTGGGGCAATCTTCACAATTGCGCCTGCGTTGTACTTGCCAGACTAGTCCGAAAGTTTTATGCCCATCTCGAGGTAGTTCAGGATGATGACCGCGGGATAGTTCTTCAGTCCTCCTTTACAGGGCATGTTATCACTGTTGATCCTCAGATCATCAGCCAGTTCATTGGGGTACCTGTGCTCCAGATTTCTGCCAGCCCATACAATTAGGTAGTATTGTCTCCTTCTCTGGATGATCTCAGAGAATTTTTCCATGTAGTCCCTCAAGGTGAGGAGCGTGCCACTACCATTAGGATCAGTGCCTTGTCTGCCCTGCACCACATGCTTGCCAAGATCATCCAACACAATCTCTGGCCTGTTGCTAGGCGCAGTGATCTCATTCTGAAGAGGGCACAATTTGTCTATGTCATTTGCCTGCGCTTGCCCTTCTGCTAATGCAAGCATATTTTGGGAGTGATGCTGGAGGCTTGTGATGAGAATAATACCAGTCTCCCCTTCGGATGCTTACGTACTCAAATCATTTTGCAGTTAAGCATCAATGTAACTGGAGAGCCAAATAGGAAGATCCAGAATCCCATCAGCAAACAGATGCTGATGAAGTCTAATGCCTAGCTGAGGCGAGACGATCAGGATGATGATCCATAGCCCCCTCCTATTCATGTAGTAGTACCTGATATGGCATCCTCCTCTTAGACTGCTCTGCCACCTCCACAGCAAGATACGGGTTACATTTAGATTTTAGAGGCTTTGGCATCACTACAGGGGGGTATGAGCTCTATGCAGCTGGCGATTTCATCATTGCAGCAGGGCTTTACTTCTATGCAGTAGGAGGTTCACTCTATTAAACTTTGTGTGGAGTAAAGCCAGTTGGATCTCCAAGAGTGTCTCAAGCACCATCATCCATCCAACAGTGATGATGAGGATGATGCGCCCATGGCTGAGGCGGCTTGATTTATTTTCTTTGTGCTTGATTTTTATTTATTTTGAGACAATATATATCTTTCTTTTTATGGATAATTTGTTAAGCATTATAACTCTTGGTTAATTATTACTCTGTTTACCCTTGTCCTGCTGAGCCATTTAGGGGGAGTAATTGTTTTGTGGTTTTTCTTATTACTCTGTTTTACCCTTTGTCATTTTGTGACAAAAAGGGGGAGTTATTTATGTTTGGGCCGGGATAGTATTTTTAAAACGGTCAAGTGTTTTTGTCCCAGAATGGCCAAAAGGGGAGTTTGTTGGTTTGTAATTGGCTACATTCTGTTGGACAAAATCACTTCTATGTAATGATGCTTATTATACAGGGATGTTGTTTTATTCAGAGTCTACACTTTATTTTTTGAGCTTCAAGAAGACTCTATGCAGAATTCAAAACAGTTAGTTCAGTTCCCTTGTATCCGTCCGAACGACATGATATTCCGTCCGGACACCCAACTGTCCAAGCATCATCCGTCCGGACGACGAGAACTTTCTGTTTGAACCTTCCTCTGTGACGAGAAGCTTCGAACTGTTCCAAGTTGCATCCGTCCGAACGTCTCAACAACATGTCCGGATGCCGTTCAGTGTTTGACCAGCTATGGGATTTCTTTCCAAAACACAGATATGGTAAGATAGCTACAACCGTCCGGACAATGCGTGTTCCCGTCCGGACACTCTCCTTCATAAGGCAAGTCGTGCATTCAACTTTCAACCGTCCGGACGTCAGTCTTCATGGTCCAAACGCTCAAGCTTCATATATGGAAATTGTGTGCATCAGTTTAACCGTCCGAACGTCAGCCTTCATGGTCAGGATGCTAGGGCAACACCGTCCGGATGCGGCTCAATTCAGGAAAGAATTTTAGCGAATTTGGAAAGCCGATTGCACAGTTGTCCGTCCGGACACCATATGTCTACTGTCTGGACAGCGCCTAGGAAAACCTAATCAGACGCGAATTAGGTCTTCTGTAGCCTATAAATAGAGGCCCCTAGGCATGTTGATTGTAAGAATTCTGTAGTGAATTCTGTAGAGCTTAGAGAGAGAGAACATTGTAAGAGTTATTGTGCCGATCTGCTCACTCTCAAGCCGTTGCCAAGTGTTGTTGATGTACTGAACTGAAGTCTATCTTAGGAGTTGGCCCTAAGGTAAAGAATTCCATTGAAGACCCCTTCAAGTAGGTGACTTGGTTGGGAAGTGTTAGTATTTTGGCCTCATTCTGTGTTTGGACAAAATCACTTATGTGTAAAGATGCTATAAACAGGGATTCCACTTGTCAGAGCATTTTCAAAAGACTCTACACTGCGAAAAAGATAGAAGATTTCAGATTCCCTGTCAGCCGTCCGGACGACGTGTCATCCCGTCCGGACGCCCATCTGTCCACTGTTCCTTCGTCCGAACAACGTGTTCATCCCGACCGGACGCCAGACAGACCAGCATCATCAGTCCAGATGACATACCATTTCCGTCCGGACCCTACAATGTATCGAGAAGCTTCTATTCCAACTTGCATCCGTCCGGACATCTCAGCAGTCTGTCTGGACGCCTATCAGTACTCGAACAGTCTCAGATTCTTTCCAAGTTCCAATAAAGGGAAGATCGATCAACCGTCCGGACGATGTAGTATCCCGTCTGGACGCGCGTCTCCTTAAGGCAAGAATCGCAATTCAAATATCACCGTCCGGACGTCACTCAACCTTGGTCCGGAAGCCCGCTCATCAGTTAAGGAAATTGCCGATTCAACTTCAACCGTCCGGACGTCTGCCTCTCTTGGTCCGGACGCAAGCATAGCAGATATGGAAATTGCGTGTTGAAGAATTGTCGTCCGGACGTTCATCCCCCTTGGTCTGGACGCGCTAAGCCTTATATGGAAATTACTTGCAGCGGTCGTACGACCGTCCGGACGTCAGTGTCTCACCGTCCGGACGCGGCTCTTAAACAGGAAAGATTTTCAGCGAAATTTTTGGAAAATCCTGTCGTACAGTTTTCCGTCCGGACGACCCAAGTTCACCGTCCGGATGGCATCCGTACATATTACAGTAGTCGCCCATTCTGCACCTCAGCCTATAAATAGAGGCCTCTGGGCATTGAGAACTGCAAGAATTCGATATTGAATTCCACAAGAGCTTAGAGAAGTTCAAGATCCCTCTGAAGCCGTTTCAAGTGTGTTGCGCTACAACTGAAGTCTATCTTAGAGGTCGGCTCTAAGGTAAGGAATTCCATTGAAGACCCCTTCAGGTAGGAGACCTGGTTGGGAAGCGTTCGTGTTGGGTTACACGTCAAAGAGCAAGGTACGACCACTGCATCGGTACATGTGAGTGTTACTATCTTGTATCTAGCTTTGTCTTCTGAATAGTGGAATTCCTGGGTTTGGCTACCCCGGAGTGGTTTTTCTCTTGATTGAGTTTCCACTTCGTCAACAAAAATCTGTGTGTCTTTTACTTTCCGCTGTGCTTAATTTTTGTTGACACTTGTTGCACACACTTTATTTTTAGAAGTCAATTTCAATTTTCAGGAAGCATTCATGTTAGGTTACACATCAGAGTGCTAGATACGATCGCTGCATCGGGTATGTGAGTGTTACTATCTATGTACTAGCTTTGTCTTTTGAATAGTGGATATCCTGAGTTTAGCTGCCTCGGAGTGGTTTTTCTCTAAATTTAGTTTCCACTTCGTCAACAAAATATTTGTCTCTTTATTTTCCACATTGTGATATTTTGTTGCACACTATTACACACACTTGTTAAAATTAGAAGTCCTATAATTTTCAACTCCAGTCCTAGTTCTACTGTGGCTCCAGTCTTAGTTCATCCATGAATCCAGTCCTAGTTCAACTACAACTTCAGTTTATCTTCTAGCCAATCGTGAATGTAAATTCAAGTCTATAAATAGAGGACTATAGTGAAGCAGAAAATTCACTAATCCACTGTATCAGTAGTTTGTGAGTACACACTCCCAATCATAACCAGTCATCAAAGATAATATCTGGAGGTTTAATCAAGAACATCAAGAATGTGTCCTTGATCATTCAGCATCCAAGGAGAATCTCAGCCACAGTTAAATAGCCCTACATGCCTAGGAGAGGCCGAATTTGATTGTAAGTACCCCAAACTTGTGTATTTGATTTATCTAGCCATCTTTATCTTGAAGCTAATTTTTTTTCTGAGATCGGTTTCCGTTGCTCTTACTTTGTACGTGCATGATCCCCAACAACAACCCATCCTTCTTATCTACACAGCCTCTCTCTAACCTTAACTCTCACATCAATTTTCCCGAAACCTGTTAGGTCTTAGAAACTAGCTATATTATGTGATTAAAAAACAAAGGTTGTAAACTTTTTATCACTTAAGTATTTTGTTGTAAAAAGTTAGGTTTTTTTATTTGAAGTTTTCTGAGATCGTCACCAACCATCTTGGTGTGAATAATGGATAAAGACTTCAAGAACCAACCCGAGTGGATGTAGCTTCTGTAACGACCCACCCCTGATGACACAATATTGTCCGCTTTTGGCTCCCCCGAACCAGACTTTCCAGGAGGTCACTCATCCTGGTACTACCCTCGCAGAAGCACGCTTAATTGCGGAGTTCTGATAGGTTCATGGTCATCACAGCTTTAAAACGCGTTGTTTCAATAAGGGTGCGTTTATACCCACCCCCAACGACACAATATTGTTCGCTTTTGGCTCCCCCAAACTAGACTTCCCAGAAGGTCACCCATCCTTGGACTACTCTCGCAGAAGCACGCTTAACTATGGAGTTTTGATAGGTTCATGGTCATCACGGCTTTAAAACGCATTGTGTCAAGAATTGTGCGTTTATACATATAAGCACATCCTCATTCCCAAGCGATGTGGGACGTCACAGCTTCCTTTTTACATATTGCATGTAGATTTTCTCCAATCCTATAAATATAATAGGATTCCCATTGTGTTGGTGTGAAGCTTAGACAAAGTTTTAGCCTTAGAACCTCTTTAGAGGTTACCTTGCTTCACCTTTGTGAGCCAAGAGAGCATTTGTTGAGAGCCATTGTAGCTTTCCATCTCTTGAAGTTTTTGTTGTTTCAAACCGCACACCATCTTAAACCTTCAACTACTTGAAATCTACCGGGGGGTTGGTAAGGAGGTCATATATATAAAAGATTGGCCAGTGAGGAGCTGGAATGACGCTAGGCAAAACTAAGATTGCTCTGATAGCATATGATAACAGTAGAAATTAAGAATTGAAGACTGAAAAGGGAATTCGAGAAGAGAGAAAATAATGATCTGAGAAGAGAAAGACCCTAGATGCCCCTAAAGAAGCAAACATAGAATAACTCTGAAGACTGAAATATTATTGATACTCAAAAACTGAATTTCAAATTAATACAGACATGCCTTTATTATAGAGGCTAAGTTTGAGTACTTTCCAAGCAAATACTTGGAAAAAAGAAAGAAATAAATAAAAATACAAAAATATCCCTAAACTTGTAGACAAAAAAGTAAAATATATTATTCTAAAAATAATTTTCAAATATTTTGTATGATTCTTTCCATTCTTGTGGTGATCTTATTCCAAAAGCTTCAAACCTTATGCCTAATTCTCCTGCATCAATCTTCCCCGGGTCGGAAAGAATTTGTCCTCAAATCCAAATCATCTTTGCCTCGATCTTTTGGATGTCTAATCAATTTCTTCCATCCCATACTTCTCAACACCAAAGCAACTTGACACTGGAAGAGAAACAATTTGCAACCCATCATAACATTACTCTGAATATTAGATCTAAAGTTTCTCGCACCAACTTCAGATAAATCAATCTTCGCACGTCTTTTATTTATTTTCTCCAATTCATGCTCCATAAAAGTCTTCCAAAAAAGTATCAATTCTTTCTTGACTACCAAAATTAAAATTATCATCCAACACATCAAAACCAACATTCAAATTGTTATTAGGAGCATTTGATAGAAAATATTCAATCCGAAGGAAATTGACATAACTTATTTCCTCATAACTCTATTGAAATCCTTTATTTTGTGGACTTTCATCAAACACATGGTAGTCATTATTTTATTTAATAAATTTTATTGTATAAACCATAAAACTAACCTCATCCTATAAATTATCTTTATTAGGATAGTTATTACAGGTTGGTGGAGAGACCCAATCTATCAAAAAATCTTCCTCAGCAAATTCATCTTCCTCCTCCACATGAGATAAATTTAGTAAATGAAAGTGGGGCTTCCTAGCAATAGTCAATGCAGTGATAGTGCCATAAAATTCTCGAAGCTTAACTTTGAAGCTTAAGTCTCCATGCCGCTCATCCCGACCATACTATTCTTGAACCAAAACAGGATTGCGATACGGGCTCTCGAAATTGGATTCTGAATCACAATCCCCAATATCGCGATGCATCTCCAAGTTTTACGCTGCTAGACCATGGGTTAACTCCGCAATCTGCCTCTGGAAGTCTTCAATCATCACATCTTGTACATTGCGTTCATGGTATCGGACTTCCTCATTCGAAACCTGTCCATGCCAACCATAACCACAACCACTAACCATGAAAACTAATGAAACAGATTCACCCCTGGAAGATGCTAAGCTATGATACAAACTGACGCCAGACAGAACTAAAATTGTTCTGACAGCGTATGATAGCAGCAAAAGTTAAGAATTGAAAACTGGAAAGGAAACTCGGGAATAGAGAAAATAATGATTAGAGAAGAGAAAGTCGCCCCCGAAGAAGTAAAAACAAAGAATAACTTATAAGACCGAAATATTATTGATACTAAAAAACTAAATCTCAAAATAATACAAAGATGTGTTTATATAGGCTAAGTTTGAGTACTTTCCAAGCAAATACTTGGAGAAAAAAAATTACAAAAATAATCCTAAACTTGTAGACAAAGCAAAATATATTATTCTAAAAATAATCTTCAAATATTTTGTATGATTCTTTTCATTCTTGTGTTGATCTTATTCCAAAAGTAATCTTCAAATCTTATGCCTGATTCTCCTACATCATGGAGACTATTAGAGAGATAGGGAGACAAGTGAGGAGTTTATCTGCGTGCAGATTGTTTTAGTAATTTTACAAAGAGTTATAAGTTTTACTATGCCTCTGCATTGAATCTTTTATAGTCATTGACTTCCTCGGTTTGCCTATCTCGAAGTCGTTTTACCTATGAAGTACTCAAAGGATTTCCATTTTGTAATAAAAATATTTGTATTGATTGTTGGGCGTGATTATATTTGCAGCTTATTTATATTTTGTTTAATGTAGTAATTTGTTATTTTTATTACTATTTTTATTGTGCTTGTGTGCTGTGGGGTTGGATTCCAATCCATACAAAACCCATTTTTGTTGCTATAGATAATGGCTGCGGAAGAAGTTGTAAAGCTCTTCGATTCCTACTGGTTTGAGAGAAGAATTTTCTCAAGGAAGCCACTTTTCTTGTTTTCATAGAATGGTATTTTTTTAGGAAGAATGGTTGTTTCTTTAAATATAATGTGCTTGTTATTATAGTCTATATATAATGTGCTTGTTATTATATAGAACTATAGTGTAAGTAAATAATAATACTGACATATTAACTTAATATGTTAGTATATTGACTAACTAGTAACTAGTTAATGGTATACTTTAATATACATGAACAAGTAATAATCTAGCATGTTATATCACTATTCAATAATATATTAACAAGGGGAAAACTGCAATTTACCCCCCTGATGTTTACACGAATTTTCAATTTTGGCACCAATGTTTAGATTGCTTCAATTGCACCCAAGAAAGTTGAAAAAAATTTCAATCCACCCCCTTCCGTCCAATTGCTCCGTCTGATGAGACGGAAATGGACCCACGTGCGCGGCATGTGACTTATATGCAGATAACCGGACGAAAATACCCTCAAAAAATTGAGCCGTTGTTTTCTAAATTAAAAAAGACCGGTCCTGTGTCCGCTTATGCATTTAAAAATTCAGAAACCACTTTCAAATGCAAAGTAAAAACCCGAAAAACATCTCCGGAATCAACAACAAATTTTTGATTTAGGATTCCTTTGCGGATTATCATCACCAACAAATTTCAGCCGAAATCGACTTTGGGCTAAGGGTTGTCGTGATTAAACAGACCGAAGTGGGTGTTCGATCAAGGTATGTTCAAATAAAAAGACCCCTCTTTTAAATTTAGGGTTTTGTGCAAAAGTAGGTTACGTCGTTTTTGTGTTATGATATCTTTTAAATTCATTCGATAATTCCTTTATTTTGTCTTCAATGAAGCGAAAGAACCGAACTAAAATGTGCTTAGGGTTCCGTCGTTTTTGGGTTATGAAATCTTTGTTTTATTCAGAAGATGCTTTCAATGATTGGCTTTGTATATTTTTTATTGAAAAGTTGCTTTCTTACTGGGTCCGTGTGTTTTGTTGAATTTCAATTACCTTTGTGGCTTTGTATGATGATGGGACCATGTGCTTTGCTTTTACATGTGCATGATGTGCTGCTTTGTGTTGATTTGGTGTTTAAAAAACTGCAATTTACCCCATGAGGAGAAAATGGTACATGATTATGTCTGTGTGTGTAGTTAGTTGGTGTATTGTCTGTTTAAAAAACAACAGTGGTCAGATGAGAAAAATGGTGCCAGTGTGTGAAGTTAGTTGCTGTATTGTGTGTTCAAAAAAGAGTAGTGGTCCCCAGATGAGAAGTTGTGGTTGTGTATATTGGTTGCTGTGTTGTGGTCCCCATATGTCACTTAATGTGTTGTTGGCCTTTATTTAATTTTACAACATGTCACTTACTATGTTTTATTAAATTTACCTCGTAGGATGGCACACAATAAACTAGTGGTTGAGGTCCATTTTGGGGGTAGGTTTGACCGGAGTTTTGGGTGTGAGTATACGGGTGGTGAAGTTGAACTGCACAAAGATAGTGTTGACCTTGATAAACTATCTTTCTTTGAAATTGAAGATATATGTAAGGAATATGGATATAAGTTAGGGGATTTAATGTATTTTAAAGACCCCGTGAAGAGTCTTGCTGATGGGTTGCATTTAATTACTTCAGACCATGATGTGCTGAACTTGTCTGCTTGCCATGATGGGCATGCCATTTTGCAATTATATATTGTGTCTTTTGGGGATGGAGGAGGTGATGAAGAGGATAGTCAAGATGATAATGAATATAGAGGTAGGGCTGATTTGGATGATCCTTGGTGGGATGATAAGCTTAGTGATACTGAAGACGTATTTGATGTTGGTGTTGATGTTGATAGTTCTGGACCCTCTAATGTACAACATGATAATCCTAGGGTTGAACAAGGTAATGTAGAGGATAATGAAGGGGGTAATGATGAGAATAGTGAAGAGGGTGGTAATGATGAGAATAGTGAAGAGGGTGAAGAGGGTGATGAGAAGTGTGAAGAGGGTGGTGATGATGAGAATAGTGAAGAGGGTGGTAATGGTGATAATGAAGATGAAGTTGGTCATGATGACGATGACAATAACTCTGATATGGCTAGAAGTGACATACTTGTCTCACCAGTAGCTAATGATGAAGAAGTTGAAAATTCTGAGTCAAGAGGGTCTGAGTTCCATGCAGTTGACCGAGAGGATCCAAGTTTGGAAGTTAAGATGAGATTCCCAGATATACAGACATTTAGGGAGGCTGTTAGGGTGTTCAATCTGAAGAGGGGCAAGGACATTACCTTTAAAAAAAATGAGAGAAAAAAGTGTATTGTTGTATGTAAAGAACCAAAGTGTAATTATAGAGTGTATGCTAGACAGGTGGATGATGAAGCTACATTCCAGATAATCAGCCTTCAAGGTAGACATGTGTGTGGCAGGCAATTTAGGAACTCAATTGTAAACTCTACATGGATAGCCGATAAACTGATTGATAAGTTTAGAGTTCAGCCCGACATGCCATTACATGTGATACAAAATGAAGTGAAAGAAAGATGGACGATAGATGTGAATCCGAGCATGATGTATAGGGCAAGAATCAAGGCTAATAAAAAAATATATGGCAACCATGGGGGTCAGTATGCGGCCTTGTGGGACTATTGTGAGACCTTGAGAGCAACCAACCCAAGAAGTTGTGTTGTGATGAAAGTGGATAGGACAGTACCCGAGGCGAATCCAAGGTTTCAAAGACTGTATTGTTCTTTGGCAGCCATGAAGAAGGGCTTTTTGGAAGGTTGCAGGCCTGTGATAGGGGTGGATGGGTGTTTCCTTAAAGGGCCATTTAAGGGGCAACTTCTAGCTGCAGTTGGACGCGATGGCAATGATAACATGTATCCGATTGCATATGCCGTAGTTGAAGCTGAGACTAAGGACAGCTGGATCTGGTTTTTGGAAACCCTAGTGTCTGATCTTGGGAACCATGAGCGGCATGGCAGGCCAACATTTATTTCGGATCGACAGAAGGTAAGTCATGGTTAGTGCCCCGTGTGATCTCATTTTATTTTAAAATGTCTAACATTCTTAATCTAATGTTGTGGTTTTTTGATCGTAGGGTCTAATGCCAGCCTTTGATTATGTCATGCCAACCGTC
Organism: Alnus glutinosa; assembly: GCF_958979055.1. NCBI lineage: Eukaryota > Viridiplantae > Streptophyta > Magnoliopsida > Fagales > Betulaceae > Alnus > Alnus glutinosa. Next base: position 10,788,731 of record NC_084897.1, read on the forward strand.
GATCACAGGATTTGTGTAAGGCATCTTTATGCGAACTATAAAGACATTGGGGGGCATAGAGGAATTGCCCTAAAGGAGAAGTTATGGGCTGCAGCTTCTGCATACACTGAAGGGGATTTTCTAAGGGTAATGGGTGAGCTGAAGAGAATGAAGAGTGATGCCCATGAGTACTTGGCCAAAATTGATCCTAGTACATGGTCAAGAGCATGGTTTGCTACGGATTCAAAGTGTGACCTTCTGCAGAATAATATATGTGAGTGTTTTAACTCATACATTCTAAAGGCTCGCAATAAGCCTATCTTGACCATGCTGGAGCAGATACGAAAAAAGTTGATGAGGAGATACCAGGCTAAGAGGGATGGCATTCAAACTTTGACAGGGAAGTTAACTCCTAAAATACAAAATAAGTTGGATGCAATACGGAATGAATCAATGGACTGTGTTGCCCTATATGCTGGTGATGACATGTTTGAAGTGACTGGTCCAGATGGTAGACAATTTGTAGTCAACATGAGGAGAAAAAGTTGTGGTTGTAGAGTGTGGGAAATGTCTGGAATCCCCTGTGTGCATGCATGTTCTGCTATTCGACATAGTTGTAAGAATGCAGAGGATTATGTTGATGAGTACTTCACTGTGGAGATGTACAAGAAAGCATATGAGCCAGTTATATACCCAATGCCTAGTCAAGAGCAGTGGATACCAACCCAGCATGACAAGTTGGAACCCCCAGTATCAAGAGTGGCCCCGGGTAGACCAAAGAAGGTAAGAAAAAGGCAAGTTGATGAACGTAGAGATCCGAAAAATCCAAACAGAATGAGAAAATTTGGTGCTAGGATGAAATGCTCCATGTGTAAGGGCAGAGGGCACAATAAAAGGGCATGTCCAATGAGAAGTACCCAAGCAAGTGTTGTGCTGCCTACCCCACCTCCAGACAGTGTGCGTTTATTAATCTTTATTATCCTTTATTTTTTATTATGTACTATATGCATACTGATAGTCCCACACCTTATTTGACTCATTTGGAACAGACACAAAGTACCACCTCAAGAACTCCTACACAGGCTACAAGAACAAATCTGGTCTCACCGCCTCCACCAGCAAGAACAAATCCAGTCCCACCACCTCCACTAGCAACAACAAATCCGGTCCCACCTCCTCCAAGGAGACAGAAGACACAAAGGGTCGCGGCTATTTTTGGGAAGTCCAAACCGGGTCCCACCACACCTATTGATCTAACTGAGGGTGATAGTGATGAACGAGGTGGCCCTGCAATCCAAGGTGGCCCTGCAATCCGAGGGGGCCATGCAATTCGAGGTGGCCCTGCAATCCAAGGGGGCCATGCAATTCGAGGTGGCAGTGCGGGAACCAGTGGGACAGCAACTAATCCGGCATCCAAAAGCAAGGGCAAACGTGTGGTGGCCACTGTTGAAAAGGCAATTGAGATTGCTGAAGCGAAGAGGAAGAGAATGAGGCCAGAATGGAAGCGTTAATTAAATATGTGCTTGTATTTAATGCACATGTGCATAATCTGTGTTTGACAATTGGTAGTTATGTGTTTGACAATTGGTAGTTGTGCGTTTGACAGTTGGTAGTTGTGTGTTTGACAGTTGGTGGTTGTGTGTTTGATACAGTACTAAAAATGCAGGATTGGTGGTTGTGTTTGATAGACAGTACTAGCAATGCAGAATTGCTTATTTTTGTGTAATGATTACAATGTGTTTTATGATGTTGGAATGCATTGCAGGTTTTGACATTTGTGTAGTTTTGGAATGCATTGCAGGTTTTGATATTTGTGTGGTTTTGGAATGCATTAACAATATGAACAAGTCAACACTGATTTTGGAGAAATAAATTTTGGGTGTGTCATGCGGTTGATATGGGACAGGGAGAATTATATAATTACGCTACTTTGAAGAGAATGCTTTAAATTTATCTTTTGGACCCAATTGACAATTGTGTGCTTATATACTTCTGATTATTATATCTAATGTTAATTATGTGTATTGGGATCGGCTTAATTTGCTGACCAAATTGTAGCCAATTTATGAAACTAATGAGAAAGGGTTTCGAATGGGCTGTTTGGACAATGAGACTCCATTGAAATTAATCGTTCTTCATTAGCTGCCCAAATCGATTGCAATTCGGTTAGCTAAATTGCAATCATTAGCATTGAATATAATTTTACCTTTTGGGTCCAAATTGTGTGCTTATATACTTGTATTGTTATATCTAATCTGAATTATACGTATCCGGATTGATTACAATTAGTTAAAAATTGAAGACAGTTTAGGCAACTAACAAGAAAGGGACTCGGGGTTCATCGGCCCAAACAAATCGACCCCGTATTTTAAGATGCTCAAGCACATGAACTCCATCAATGATAGTGTGAAAAATATAATGGGATAAATTTCTGTTACTTTATGAATACAAGCAGCTCCAACTACAAACAATCCCACTTAAATACATGCAATAAGGCAACCAAAATACCACAACACAACTTAGTGCACAAAAAATGGTTCACTTCTAGCTTCTATGGCCCCATAGAAGTGCACAAAAAATGTCTAACAATACAACTCAAGGCAACCTCAAATAACCAACCCTATTGTCCTCCTGGTTTTTGGCTGCATGTCCGAAGAAGAAACACAATGCAAATAAAATCCACGAACACACAAGCATTGTGTGGTAATTCTTCTTCACTGCTTCAAATTTGATCCCCCAAATCTCAATTTCTTTACGGTATTGTGCAATTTCTGCGTTCCTCTCATTGTCAACTTCGGCCTTCACCTTCTCAATCTCTTTCTCTATTTCGGCCTTCACTTTCCCAACTTCTACTTCAACCATGGTTTCACATCGTTTAGTTTCTGCCACCAAACTTTCGTGCCACTCAACCAATCGACCAACAACCCTCTGACCATGTGCACACATTTTGGGATCAACCCACTCAAAGAAACCACAATCTCTGTGGATCTGCAAAACACAACAAATAATGAAAAAATTGCAACTTGTCCAACTTGTCTGGAATGCATTCCAGATTTTGCCACTTTTTAGCACCAACAATCCAACATCGAATGGTATATATGCAAAAAAGCCAGATTTCAAAAGCCGACTATAAAATTGCAAATTTGAACTCCCAAATACAAAATGAAACCCTAAAATCGATCAGAATAAGTACTACTTGCCTTCCAATTTTCACACCCCATAAACCTTCTTCCGAAATTTTTGCTCGTGTGCGCCGTTTTCACATTCATCGGCCGCTCGCAGTAGCATACTCATTGCCGTGAAAAAGTGGCAACACTCTGTGGGGACTCCGACCTTGCTTCCATCCTCTCCTTCGAGTGCCCAATCGATTGCCCAGAACAGACGGGTATCTGGCCAGGGGTCGAGTCCTGTGTCGAGGCGTCCATCGTCTCCGTCAGCCTTCAAATTCGAAACCCTTGTTTTTCCTGAAACAATATTTGAACCAAATATACATGAAACAATACGGGTGACTTAGAAAACAACGGCTCAATTTTTTGAGGGTATTTTCGTCCGGTTATCTGCATATAAGTCACATGCCGCGCACGTGGGTCCATTTCCGTCTCATCAGACGGAGCAATTGGACGGAAGGGGGTGGATTGAAATTTTTTTCAACTTTCTTGGGTGCAATTGAAGCAATCTAAACATTGGTGCAAAAATTGAAAATTCGTGTAAACATCAGGGGGGTAAATTGCAGTTTTCTCTATTAACAATATTAACCTATAGTTAGTATAGTTAATAAACATTAACATATATATCAAGATATTAACATTTAGTATACTAACTAGTTATGTACTTATGTTATAATTATTAACTAGTAATAAATTAACTAATTAAAAATTAATATTTTAATTTATTTATTTATTAACATAAGTTACAAACCTGTATAGTATGTTACGACTTACTAGTATAGTAAACTTAATAGTACATATATTATACATCAGTCAGTAGTTATTATAGTATATAATATGTATGGCCCTAGTAACTATATGGTACATATGTATATAGGTTACATAAGTTTATATATATAGGTAACAATATATTATTATATATAATTATAAGTAGAGACTATAGTATATGTATAATGTGAGTCTAGTATACTATATATAACCAATTAACTATAGTATAAGTGTAGTATATAACTATAGTTGACCATGTATGATGTGTCATATATTATATTATGTTCATGTATATAGTTATATACTTGTATACTTATAAACTAACTATTAAATATGTTAGTTAACAACTTAACCATATGTCATAATATTATATATCATAGTTTATAACTATAGTTGATATACACTATCACACTAATTATTAGGCAGATAGTTATATAGTTAAACATATTATAAATAGTTAATTGTATTAACTATTTAGTTAACACTTAACTATAGTTAGTATTTACTATTTAGTTCATTAATACTTACTTATATAATAACTATTCAATATAATTATATAGTTATATCCTAACTATTAAATATGTGAGTTATCAACTTAACCAATGTTATAATATTATATAACATACTTAGTTAATACTTAGTTATTTATATACTAACCGAAAGAACTCGAGGAAAAGTTCTAACCCCATAAACAACAATACAAGTAGTAATTATCTAAAATTAAACTTATTGAACAAAGACAACATGAAGAACACACCACAAAAATAATTTGCACATTCACAACACAAGATTTTGTTGACGAAGTAAAAAAAACCATTTGAACATATCAAAGGAAAAAAAACTCTTCGAGGCAATCAAACTCAAGAATCACTATAATAAAGAAGATCCAAAATACAGACAAAAATACTTACAACCCCTTTGTAAAACTAAGACTTCGTATGACAACAAGCTTACTGCTTGCCTCTGTGCTAGCCATTATTCTTTGACTGCCTTTTCTTACTGATCATTCGGTAGACTTCTTTGTAGTTAAAGGATGAGTATGATATGGTCTCAAAAATGAAATAAAAACATCAAGAGAGGGAAAGCTCAAAGCTTTCTACAAATCCTCTCGCTTAGCAATGGTGAGGTAAGGATGACTTCACAAAATTGAAGAGGAAAGCATCAACAGCTCTCTACCGAAACGGCTCACAATGGAAAGCATCAAGGGCTCCCTTTCTAATTTTTGTGCTAGGCTACTCTAAAAACCCAATGAGGGCATCCTATTCTATTTAAAGGATTGGAAAGAGTAAAGATTAAAAAGTTAAGGAAAACCCAATTTTGGTAACTTCGTGATAACTTTTTATCCCAAACTCCGATTGAGGCACACTTAGCAGCGTTGGAAAGCTGGTTCCTAGATCTATGACTATGAATTTCCAAATATTTTTCCAATTTAGACGTTTACTATGTCAAAACTGGCTTGCAAGTTTCTGCTGATGTGCCGCGATGTCATGATGACCTTCTAACATGGCAAAACAGAAACTATCTGTGGCTTTTTGTCATGTCCACGTCTTGACGTCCTTCGGACGACAAGAATAAAAACACCAAAAAAACATTATATTTTTCACACCAAACACTTAGAAAATGAAGATTAAAAAGTTGTTAAGGAAAACCCAATTTTGGTATCTTTGCGATAAATTTTTATCCCAAACTCTAATTGAGGTAAACTCAGCGGCATTGGAAAGCTGGTTCCCACATCTATGACTATGAATTTCCAAATATTTTTCCAATTTAAACATTTACTATGTCAAATCTGGCTTGTAAGTTTTTGCAGATGTGTCGCGACGTCATGACGACCTTCTAACATGGCAAGACAAACTCTATATGGCTTTCTGTCGTGTCCACGTCTTGACGTCCTTCTGACGGCAAGAATAAAAACACCCAAAAACATTATATTTTTCACACCGAACACTTAGAAAATGAAAAGATTTACAATTAAGATTTTGGACACTGAATGAAACCAATTTCAAAAAACTAACACTAACTAGGGAGCTAACGATTTGAGCCGAATGAGTTGAGACGATTTTTTTATACAAGCCAAGCTGAATTTATATGAGTATGTATAGTCTACTACTCGAGTAAATTTTTGTGTTCACGAACGACTTATTTATTTATCAAACCGAGACCAAATTGATTTTTTACGAGCCAAGTTCACGAGCAGTTTGTCTCATTTAACAGTCCTATCCACTCTGCTACAAACTACACCCTCGGTTACCGCTTAGTGTTAAAATGGATGGAAAATCCCTCACTTGCCCCACACGACTTTTATTTTATTTTTTTGCTTTAACGTTCCAAAATGCCCTTGAAAATTATTTTTAAAAAAATCCTCCTCGAAGTTGTAGGTTGAGCAGGCCAAGAAGAGTGCAAAGATCATCAATCTGAACGATCGAGATTGGACGACAATGGTCTCGTTGGCATGGACATGGAGCCTTTGAGAAGCAGAGATTGTACAGCCTGAGTAGAGATTGCAGAGATTGTAGAAACTACAAAGAGAGAGTAATGGAGTGTTGACAGCGAGATTAAGGTTCGACAAAGACGGAGAAAGTACAACACCATTACTGACACAGACGTAACCATAATTTTTCATCTGGAGGGGCCAAAATATGAACGAGATGTCAAACAAGTTTTTAAGCCTAAAATACATATATGTTCAACTTTATAAAAAAAATTAAAAATTAAAAGAATAATTGAAAACCAGGGGGGCCAGGTGTATTGATAGTTCTATCACTTATTACCAGTGCTGGCGATGCGCTGCTTTGGCCACGCTCCGCAGGGTAGGAGGTGGGTGCACTAATTGACCACTCAAACTTGTCAAGGGGTTGGCCGAACTAATCCTTTCAAGTTTTTTTTTTTTTTTTTTCCCCCAATTTTTTTAATAACTTTTAGGGGCATTTTTGAAAAGCTCACATAAGAAAAAATTCACAGGAGGCAGTTTTCGTCTCTCTTAAACTCTAAATGCTGACGGAAGGTGTCATTTGTAACAGGGTGGTAATTTAAAGGAGTCAAGTGTCACATTTAAAAATTTGAAATTATGAAATACCAAATGGGTGATAGCTTAAAACAAGCATTGAATTTAGAATGAAATTTTATTTAAGGTTAGCAACTTTTGACATGACCCGTAAATTTGATACCAACACAATACAAAATTATTGACTTAGGATTTAGGCTAAACAAGTTGACGGATTAACCCGTTTAGTGACACATTTATGACCCGTCAACCCGTTTATGACCCGATTAGCTAAACGGGTTGACACGCTAAACTGTTTAGCTAATCGTGTTGGGTTCGGGTGGGTCAACCCGTTTAGCTAATCGTGTTGGGTTCAGGTGGGTCAACCCGTTTAGCTAATCGTGTTGGGTTCGGATTGGCTTAAACAGGCTTGCGGGTCAACCGAGTCGACCAAAACCCGACACGATAACCCGTTTTGCTAATCCTATTTTTATTGAATTTTAATCCAATAAATGAGCTTAAAAGCTACATATTTAAGGTTAGCAACTTTTGACATGACCCGTAAATTTGACACGAATACAATACAAAATTATTGACTTAGGATTTAGGCAAAACGAGTTGACGGATTAACCCGTTTAGTGACACATTTATGACTCGTCAACCCGTTTATGACCCGATTAGCTAAACGGGTTGACACGCTAAACTGTTTAGCTAATCGTGTTGGGTTCGGGTGGGTCAACCCGTTTAACTAATCGTGTTGGGTTCGGATTGGCTTAAACAGGCTTGCGGGTCAACCGAGTCGACCAAAACCCGACACGATAACCCGTTTTGCTAATCCTATTTTTATTGAATTTTAATCCAATAAATGAGCTTAAAAGCTACATACGGGCGTGAGAAAATAGGTGTGAAAAAGTGAGAGTGTGTACCATTATTTATTCCATAATGGTCATTAGGATATAAAGTACACCACCACAACTTACTAATTTAGAATGCCAGAATAAGTCTAAAATAACAAGTTCTTTCTGGCTATAAATTAGTCTTCCTTGCCTTTTTTCCCTTCACCGCCTTTCAGGAACCGTAGGAACCAATAAGCAGAAGATTTTGGGTGGCGAGAAAGCCCATTCTTGTAATCCACGTAAACCAAGCCGAAACGCTTGGTATAACCTTGAGCCCACTCGAAGTTGTCCAGCAATGACCATGCGAAATATCCCCTCACATCAACTCCATCCCTGTCCATGCAACACACATAAACAACATTAAATTAATTATCTTTTCTTTTTGGAATATTACCTCTAATTCATCATTTATTCACAACTCACTCATTCATAAAGTGACAAGACAAGAGCTCAAGGGTCTCTGAGTATACAAACGGTAAGGGATCCTCATAAAGGTAATACCTATGCCAAGAGCCAATTTAAGACGAAACAATAATTTACTATTCAAAGTCAAAAAGACTCCTGCCAATATTATTCCATTGTGGAACCTCAGAGGGGGGCAAATGGGGATTCAAAGAATCAGTGCTTATTGCCCCCAATTACATCTCTCTGTCTCTCTGACCCAACCAATGTCCCAATGTATATCATTTAAATGTTAAGGTTGATAAAAGGTTCTAAGCATGCATGTATGCAATTCAGTCTTTGAGAGGTTTTCGGTTCACCAATTGCAATCTCTAACTAGTCATCTATTTCAGCAATGAACATCAAATTCAGAGGTGATGCTTTTATTTAGTAGAATAATAAATGATAGTTCGTAGAAAAACTTATTTTCTCTCTGTTTTTGTTTTTAATGTAGTGGTGGTGCCCTCTGTATGGTGGGCATGCTAAGATTTTGGATTGGTGAATTGTGTAGACAAGATAGGCTCTGTTAGAATGAAGATGAATGTCAATGCACATAGACCCAAATAGGAATCATTAGCAGGCATAAATTATGGTTTATAGCACAATTTACCCAGTAGTCAGAGGAAAGGATAAGAACGGACCATCTAGATATATGGAAGAAAATAAAAAACAATGATATAATGGTAGAAGTAACCCACTTGATTGCCTGAGCTACTGCAGCTAGGTATCCCTTATAGTAAACAACTCTCAATTTGTCATCTAGCATCCCATCATCAAGCGGGGAAGTGTCACTGTCTTCGTCATCCATTCCTGTAAGTGGCAGAGAAAAGAGTTGCAGAGAATCACTGCCGCATCATTAAGTGGCTTTTAACCACCATAATCTGAGCCCGACTAATAAAAAGAGATCTTGTCATCCCAAATTTTATTTCTTGATCATATCAACAATGCGCTCTTCGGGGAAGAGCACAGGAAGGTTGCTTCCTCTATTATGTTCACGCAAAGAACATCTAGAAGCTAGCTTTTGTCGTTGTAAGCAACCATGCCTATATAATGGAATTTTGCTTACCAAAGTGGTCTTACTAAAATTAAATAAGCAAACCAGTTCCGTTCCAAGTGACATGGCTTTCACTATTCCTTTCCAGAGGGAAAAAAATGAAAAAGTAAAATATTATATGATATCCTGGAAAGTTATGTCCTATATTGGTTTTTTACTAGGTGACAGTGAACTTTATAAATGATTTTATGGAGTTCCAATTGTAACCTGACTAGTCCTTTTGGATATCCTGAGTAATGATAAATGGTATTAGAGCTAGTCCAGTAACCCATATGGCACTAGAGCATTACAGCTTGAGGTGGGCCCTAACGCTCTCGTCAGGGATTTGAGCGAGGGAGATTGTAACACCCTATAAAGTTAAGTTCCACATTGATTTTTTCTATGTGAGATTGGGCTTTCTAAGTGATTTTAAAGAGCCCTAATTGTGACTTAACTAGTCTTTTTAAAGTGATAATGCAGATATGACTAGCGTTTTCTCTGTGTCGTGACAAATTGTGACATCCCATAAAGCTAAAACCAATTGCAACTTGATTAATCATTTTAAAGTAATAGCCATATATGGTTAGCGCTTTCCTTGGTAGTGACAAATGGTATCACAACATAGTAATACTATGTAGCGCTTGGGCACTGCATAGTGACTTACACTCAAACGAGGACGTAAGAGATTTAAGTAAGGGAGATTGTGACATTCTAGAAAGTTAAGTCCCGCATTGGGTAAGTGGATTGTAATGATGTTACATGGGTACTAAGTCTCACATTGGTTTCTTACTAGATGAGAATGAGCTTTGTAAGTGATTCTAAGGGGCTTTAATTGTAACTTAATTAGTACTTTTGGAGTGATAATACAAATATGACTAACGTTTTTCCTAGGTTGTGTCATATTTGGAAAGTCACCCCAAGACCACCAATTAGCAACCACGTGCATCTATACAAAATATACCAAAAACCATTGAAAGTATCAAACCATGTTTGTTTTGATTGCAAGAATCAGAGTGTACCATTCTCAGTAACATATATTGGGGGATTATTGTATCTCTGTGCTATGTAATTGAGAACCTTTCGGATGCCCCAAGGAACCACATAAAGCCATTCTGATGCTGCCTGCCACAAATAAAATCTTTCAGTAGACAAGAGACAATTTTTAGATAGGATCTGTAGTGTGTATCAGAGAGAGAGAGAGAAGATTCATACCCTCTCACCAATTACCTCACCCCCTTCCCATTCAACTGATAATAAAGCAAGAAATAGAAATTAGAAGAAGCTTTTCTATGAGACATTAATAGCTCTGGAAAAAAATTTAGGAAATGTTAACAAGCAGTGGCAGTGTTTTACCAATTCTCTCCATCTCTTGTGCTTTATAGAAATCACCTTCTTCAAGGCTATCTGTTGCATGAGCAATAAATCTCGATGTATAGTGATTTAGACCAACAAAGTCTATCGAGTTCCTAATTAACTCCTTCTCTTCCTCTGAGAATTTAGGAAGTCGATCTCCAAGTCTTTCACGCATAATCTCAGGATAGTCTCCATTGTATATTGGATGCAAGAACCTGTCCCAACATTAGCAGTATATCAATAATAATGCTAAGGGCAAGAAGAAAGGACCTCAGAATAGTAAAAATATACTCAAACAAACATAACCATAGCTGAAAGCAGAGTCAGCTACTAGGTGAAACCCAGCACAATATGACTTGAAATTGTCCTAAAGGGGTTTACCTCATGCCAAAAGAACCCAACTAGTGCAACTTATATATTCCATCATTATTTTCAGCATAAATTTTCATCAAACAAAGGGTCCAAACAGAATATTTCTTCTTAATCTCTCCAAAATGACGACAACTTCACATACCTTCTATGAACATGAGAGTTTTACATTTCGTGGTCTACCACATGAAAGTTACAATTGAAATGATTCATATGTTGCCCAAAGATAGTATAACATTCAGTTATGTTTGAAATTCGGGATCTCTGAAGTAAACTATTGTGTCGTATGATGTATGACAGATGTGTAGTATGATATATGACAGACACTCAGTAATCCTAAACATACTTGTAAAATTACTTGTCTATGTCTTGTCATTGATTGTGGGTAATCTTGTCATTTCATCCATTTTAATCTATGAATGAAAACTGATCCTTTCGTGTATGACATTGTATTCTCTCTCCAAAGTAACTGTTAACATTACAAGTCCAGCACTCAAAATCCCTTGAACTGTTACTTCTTTAGGTGATCCAATAAAATTATGAAGGTCTAATATGTAGAGGGGAGGCTTTATTCATCATGCAGATTAATGTGTTTGTATACGCAAATATGTATGCATGTCTTCGTGTGTGTGTGTGTGTGTGTGAGAGAGAGAGAGAGAGATAGAGAGAGAGAGGAAACGGTCGTTGCAAACTACAATATCCCATAATTAATTTAAAATTCATGTATAATATCACTACTTAGGTAATTGATAAAAAATAACACAGGTTTTAAGAAGTTTTACATATTGTACATTACGAATAAGTAAATAATGTTTCATATGTATACCGAGAACTTAAAATTGTTTCAAAAACTTTACTTCATTCAAATTTTTCCATGAATTTTGGTTTCATATCTGTGTAAACATCATCATCGTACATGTTTTCAACTAAGATGATACATCACCAAGAAGCTGCAATAAGAAGATTTTGTGAGACAACAATAATTACGGGGAACTACCATCCAAGCTGAAAATCAAGACGTGTTGCTGCAGCAGTTTTATCTTCAATTTTATCTGAATTAGCCTCAGCCCATTCGCAATCTAGCACCAAGCCTACTTGTCCCCCTTGCTTGTCCTGGGACAAGAACAAGGATGGCAAGAGCAAGAAAAGAATGTTATTCTTGTAATGATTCAAGAACACAAATGAATATTTGATTGATGAGTATAAAAATAAGAATCCTACTAGTAGATCATGTATTCAGGATAAGATGAATCTTTAGACTGACAACTCCACTTATATATGATATTGTGAAACATCTATATCGGTTAAACACTAGGAACAAATCAAAGCATAACCAATATAACTATATAGTTGTGTCTGGCAAACTAAGTTATGTAGCATCCTGACTTTAGTTCAATTATGGTGAATTGCCTGGTGCTAAATCTCTCAACAGAACACTGATCATTTTGCATAATCCTTGCATACTCTATTAAGGATTTAAAAAGATGTGTTTTAAAAAGTGAAAGTGACATAATTAGCTAAATTTTAAAAATATAGTGACTAATACATTAGTTACCCTGCAAAGATCCATCCTTTGATAAAATGAGGTGTGAAGTCATTGAAAATACCAAATGACCTCGATCTATGATTAGCCACAGGTGTATAAGTGACAGAAGGAAAAGCCTAAACTTAGTATGCAGGTAACCATGAAATCTCGAAGGCAAGAAATCAAGCAGCTTCAATCATTTCTAATGCGTGATAAATTTATTCACATTATTTAATAGGCCGTAACACTGGTATTAATGGAAAATTGAAAACACTAATAATTAAGAACTATGATTTTCTTTCACAAATGACTATGTAAACCTTGTAAATAAGCCTACCAAAATGAAGACTCTGTAACCCTGGATGGTACAAATACACTGCTCTAGTTTCTCACCATAAATAGTATCATGATTTACACAAAATTGAACAAAACCTGATAAGGTGATAGGCCAAACAAGAACCATATTCTGTAATCCCAATATCCTTATTTAGAAGGTAAAGTAATTAATTAGTAATACAAATGAACAGTATACCTTATACTTGCTTCGGTATATTGAAACGGCTGCCGCATGGGCCAAGATCTGGTGGTGCGCAGCCCAATATGGTTCTGTTGATGACTGTTGATGTCTTCCTGGAGCAAATACCCCAATATCGTATCCATTCACAGCAGTTTGAAGGGGCTCATTAATTGTAATCCAGGTCTTTACTCTATCACCAAAACTGGCGAAGCAAGTTTCTGCATAGACTGCGAAGTAATTTCTGGGTGCAAAAAATGGAAGCCGGATTAAAAATTAATACACAACAAAAACGCATACAAAGGCAAACACATGTGTTTGTGTGTACTTATGCATGTAGACTCACGCATGTGCACATGTATACCAAACAAAAGAAGGAAAAAAATTTCCCTGATACTTTGTATATGGATGATGTAAAAATTTAGTAAATTATAATGTTGTTTTCCCTAAAAGTCATTAATGTCATACCAATATTAGTCTTCTTATGACTCTCCCTTCCACTATCATACTATAATTTCAAGAATATACAAGCAATTTTTCAACTAACTATAGAGAGAGGTACACACAGCATGCAAGCCTAATCCCACATATTCGGAGCACGTGTTCATGGAGGGGCAGTTACCAACCGAAAGTAAGCACAAATGCATCGTGGATGAAGGAAGCATGTTGATAAGTTCAGCACGTGGAGCAGTTAATTGAGATGAAGGGAAACAGGGGAAAGACAGTTAACTAGTAGTGGCCAGTTGATTGTATGTCAATAATGCTGTACTTTCTGTTTTTATTTAATCTATAAGGGTTGTAGTATTGGGTGTGAAGAATCTTTGAGTTGTCTTGTATTGGGTGTACTCCTACCCGAAGTGGAGATTTATCAATTTCTTTTTTTTGATAAGTAAATGAAATTTTATAAAAGCGTAAGGCGCCCCTCTAAATACACTGGAAGTATACACACGGAAACGCCTAAGAAGGCAAAGAAAACGAACAAGAAAATCAGAAAAGCTAATACACACGGGAGACAAAAAAGCCTCCGTCCAAAGATACAACGTATGAAAAAACGAAGCAACAAAATTCTCCATGAAATTCTCCAAGTCTTCAAAACACCTAAAACTTCTCTCCTTCCAAACACACCAAAGAATGCAAATAGGCACCAGCTTCTAAACTGCAGCACTCCTTGACCTACCCGCCTTCCACCAACATGCGAATAAATCGACAACTCTCGTAGGCATAACCCAAGACATACCAAACCTAGAAAAGACATGATTCCACAAAGTAGTAGCCACATCACAATGAAGAAGAAGAAGATGGTCTATAGTTTCCCCGTCTCTTTTGCACAAGTAGCATCTATCCACAATGATGATCTTTCGCTTCCTGAAATTATCCGCTGTAAGAATCTTTCCAAGGGCTGCCGACCACGCGAAGAACGCCACCCTCGAAGGAGCCTGAGTCCTCCACACACTCTTCTAAGGGAAATGACTGCCCTCACAGCCGGCCAAGGAGCTGAAATAGGACTTAACCTTGAACACCCCTTTCTTGGAAAGGACCTACCTAAGCCTATCAGCACGATCTCTACTCACCCTGGCTAAATGCAACACATGAAAGAAGGATGCAAAGACACCCACTTCCCAGTCATGTGCCTCTCTAACAAAGCTCACATTCCACTGTATAGGGCCGCCCAAAACCTCCATATTATCCGCAACGGAAGCATCCTTCATCCAAGCTATACCAAAAAGAATAGGAAATGCTTCCTTCAACACCCTATCCCCGCACCACAGATCATGCCAAAATTTTGTCCTAGCCCCATCCCCCACCTCCAATCTAGAGAGACCAAAGAAAATCCCCCACCTTTTCTTGATATTCTTCCACAGCCTCACCCCATGAGCACCAACCGGCTCGCGAGAACACCACCCACCCCACAAACTACCAAACTTGGCATCCACCGCAACTCTCCACCAAGCTTCTCTCTCTATCACATACCGCCACAACCATTTACCTAACAAAGCATGGTTGAACAACAACAAATTCCGAATACCCAACCCTCCATCTGAAATTGGGGAACAGACTTTCGACCACCTCACCAAGTGAATTTTAGATTCTTCACCCAATCCACCCCAAAGAAAATCCAATTGAAGCTTCTCTAAACGAGCAGCAACACTCCTCGGGAGATGGAACAAAGACAAAAAGGAAGTAGGCGCATTGGCAAGGGTACTCTTAATAAGGGTTACTCTACCACCCTTAGAGAGATACATCCTTTTCCAACTAGCCAAACGATTCAGTACTGTTATTCCTTGTTCAATCAATTTTGTTACCAAAGAATCCCATCATTTGGTGTCAGGGCATGGGTACGAACAAAGGGTGAATAGAGAAACTAGAAACCGACTCAGAAGGTTCAGGATGGCATAAGGCGAATAGAAACAGAGAGATTGCAGAGCATAGAGGAATCCTTGAATGAGATTAAGAACATGATATCGGTGAACAATGTCTTTTCTGAGATGGCTACCACATATTCCAAAGAGAAGGGCTCATCTTTCCAATCCTCCCATAATCGTGATTACCATCATCAACCCATGTCGAACATGAGGCAACTCAAGATGGACTTCCCACCATTTTTTGGTGATGACCCAACTGAATGGCTCAACAGAGCTGCTCAGTTCTTTGAATGTCATGAACCAGTCCAGAGCAGCGAGTTGCCCTCCCTCTTTTCACCGGTGGGTTTAGAAGGATGAAGGCATGGTAATTACATGGGAATTATTTGAGCAGGAGTTAATCACTCGTTTTAGCCCAACCGACTATGAGATCTTTGATGAATCTCTTTCAGGGGTCAAACAGCATGGTTCTCTGCGAGGCTACCAAAGGGAATTTGAGAGGCTTGCCAATCAAGTCGTAGGATGGCCACTTTTCTGGCTGGTCTTAAAGAGGAGATTGCTGCTGAAGTGCACATGTTCAGGCCAAGAACGTTTCGGGAAAGGATCAGGCTAGCTCAAATGTGCAATGAGAGGCTGACCCACAAAAAGAAGTTGTCCAAATTGGACATACAGAAACCAAGTCTGCCCTCGGAATTCATCACCACAACAACCTCAGTTGTGAAAACACCTCAAGGGCCACTGATAAGGAAGCTTTCTTGGGAGAAGATGCAGAGGAGACGAGAAGGGTCTCCATTTCAGCTGTAATGAATGCTTTACTCCAGGGCAACGCTGCAAGACTCCCCAGATTTTTCTCACTGAGCACGAACCAACAGAGGAAGCACCAATCCTCATCTAGTCCACAAGGAAAATAAAGGAGCCGCAACACAGGAGAATGCAGAAATTTCCTTACATGCGCTAGCAGGATCCACGGGCCCTTGTTAACAAGGAGATGGTGGCCATGTTGATCGACAGTAGATCATCACACAATTTTATAGACAGAGTGGCGCAGATGCTTCAATTACAAGTTAAAGCTACGGAAGAAGTTGCAGTCAAGGTGGCTAATGGTGATCGATTAACCAGCCATAAAAAATACAAGATGGTCCGTATGACCATTCAAGGAACTGTGTAAATTACGCTGTACTCACTCACCTTCATAGGATTGGATGTAGTCTTGGTTATTCAATGGTTACAGTAACTCAGACCAGCGCTTTTCGGTTGGAAGAAACTTACCATGAAGTTTGAAAGGGACGGAAAATCTTGCGTTATTACAAGGCAACCAATGGCAACATAACAATAGGTGAGCATTTAGACACTTGCACGTAAAGGCAATTGGAGAGGAACCTTTTTTGGACTTTGTATCGAACATTTGAGGGACAACCACAACAACACAGCTCCAAAAGCAACAGAGTCAATTTTGGACTGCTATCTACATCTATTCGAAGAACCCAAGGAACTTCCACCATCTAGGGAGTTCGACCACCGCATTCATTGAAAGAAGGGATGTCGGCTATCAACGCGAGGCTGTACCATACCGCAGAGTACTATACTGGTACTCTCGTATTAGTCTCTATACCCAAAAGAATATGAGCCACTTGTTCCAACAGCTTAACTGGTTTGCTCCTAGGAATTTGTCTAACTAGCTGCCCCTTTACAGTCGAGAGTTCTTTTTTTTGGCCCCAAAGGCAGGTCTTAAGTCAATTGCCAGCCACGCAATGAGCCGTTTAAGTGACTTTATGTACAACTAAGAATATGTCTGCATAGCTCTGTTTGAGTTGTTTGTGGCTAAGCTTCTGGTGTTGTGTAGTAGTTTAAGCTGAGTCGCATTATAAAATTCAGCCAAGAATTAAAATTTTAAGAGTAAAGGGAATACCTGGAAATTTAAAAAAGCAATGCATGGCACATAAAACAGTTTTTAAGAGCATAAATAGAGAGATTCAGCAATCCAGTGAGGACATCATTACAACATCCTTTTAGACACAGTTGTATGTTGACTACATGAGTGTCTACAGCTTAATTGTTTGTCCATGAATTCTATATCCTTCATAGGATCTCCAAGGCTGCTGCCAACATTTCTCACATATTTAACAGGAATTACAGCAGAATCTAAAGGTGGTATCATGTACTGTAATTAGAAGCACACATAGGTGAGCTTAAAGTGCAAAGTGCACGAGGTTTGCACTCCTCACCACTAAAGCAAAGCATATGTAATTAACGACATCTAAAGCATAGATAGAAACCACATACTTTTCATGAAACATCAGGCAGTAAAAAGCGTATTTTTATTTCTATTAAAAATTATGTATTCAATTGAAAATAATGGTTGCATCTGAAGCCATATAAAAGTTTATTGTTGATTAGTTATACCAACTCTATTCTTACAATATAATACACAAAATTAAAGTATATTTTCCTCTGTATTTTTAAATCTGTGGAATAAAGTCTGAAAAAAAAAAAAAAAAAAAAAAAAAAAAAAAAAAAAAGATAACAAAAGTTTAGGAGACCATATCAACAACCCTTCCCCCTCTCCAACTATCCTATCTATGGGAAAAAAATCTTAATTTTTTATCCTCGGCAAATTTTGTTTTTTTAATGAATATTATCCTTGGCAATTGACAATTTTTTATGAGAAAATAAACCAAAAACGATGTGACACTTAAAACAAAATGTCTACTATGTAAACAAAAGGACATATTGCTTAGTCGAAATGACATGCCACTTACAACAGAACATTGATTTTGCTTGCTTTCTGTTTCACCCAAAACAGAGTAATGATTCAGGTTTTTTTTCTTTTTTCTTTTTTCTTTTTCAATTGTTTAATAATGAATAGGTTAATTATACTAAATTTTTAATAGTTTCATATTCAATATATCATTTCAAAAATATTCAATTTACTTTGATAAGCCTTGCTCCTGGTGCATTTTTAATAACACTAATATCATTGTTTGGCATAGAGAACCTTTAGAAGGGCTAAAACTTGTGAAAACCTGGATTCTATAGATTTTTATTTTTTATAAGTAGGATTCTATGGATTGTATAAGTGTTGTATAAGTATGTGCAAAATCTCATATTGGATGTGTACTAGATGGATTTAAGCTAAGTAAGTGATTTTAAAGGAGCCTTAAGAGTGACTATTCCTTTTGGGATATTTCTTTTTCTTCTTTTGATACAGGGTGTCCCACGGTTTTTAAGGCGTAGACTAATCCCTGGCCCAATGTCTTTCGCCACTCCAGGGATTGGGCTGTTAACTCGCGGGCTATGCCCGGGTGGCTGGCCCCAATAGGTATGCCAAGGTGGTTGGCTCCAAGAGGGAGGTAGCACTTAGGTGGATTCGAACTCGAGACCTCAAGAGGTAATATTCCCTTGAAGCCGCAAGCCTAACCACTAGGCCACCCCCTTGAGGTTCCTTTGGGATATTGCACAAGATGACCTTAGGTCTTGATAAACGATATTTAAACCAAAATAATAATGCCATGTGGCACAAGGATACTAAGTGTAACATGCAACATGGACCCTAACAAAGAGGTCAGGGATTTGAGTAGATTATTATGCCCCAAATTGTCTAAATTGTGAAGACATTATATGGGTATTTGCTAAGTCCCACATTGAGCATGTAATAGGTGAATTTGAGTTACAAAAGTGATTCCAAGAAAGCCTTAATATTTGACTAATCCTTTTGGGGTATCACGTATGTGACTAGTACGTCTTAGCGTTATGACAAAACTTGCACCTTTTTTGAGATGAGATAAGGGATGGAAATTCTCTTGCTTATCCAATGCCTCATGGGTAGTTATTAGGTTTAAATTTCCCATGAATAAATCAACAAATGACTATGATTTCCATTATTTAGACTACGAAAAGAAAAGGGTCCATGCAAAATTGTAGTGCCCCTTAAATGTTTCTTTTCTAACTTTCCCAAAGAAGGAATACTTGTAGTTAATGACCCCTGTGTGCTTTGGTGGGTTGTGGGTATTCTCTCGGTTCTGTGGGTTTTTTCTCTTGTCAGGTTGGGCTCTTTTGTGGGTTGTTTTGGGCTTTCTTTCTTGGATTCTGGGGTTCTTTTTCCGTTTTCTATCAGTTGTTGTAGGTTAGCTTTTGGTGTACCAAGGGGCGCCTTTACGCTTTTTTAATAAATCTTTTCTTACCTATCAAAAAAAAAAATGAACCTTGTGAACAGTAAATTTTTCTTTTCTTCATTTCGCATACTCATTGCATACATTATTTATTCCTCAGTATGACTATACATTCTTTATTCTTCAATATGGCTTCAAAATTTATGAGCCAAACAAATATAGTTATCGAATTCCTCAAAAACCCTATGTTTTTGCAGCTTCTAACATGTTTCTTCAAATAAGCTTCAATTTAAGAACTATTAATGTATCTTAGTTCTTGATGGTAACATTTTCCCTCAAGCCTAAGATGTTAAGCCACAAATTTTCTGAGCTTCTCTGAGCTTAACATAAACTGAAGAGAAGTCAGAAGAGACATACAAAAAAGAAAGCCATAATCAACGCACTAAGAGAAAGAGGTCAAGTCAGCATGTGTAGAAGTTTGACAATATTTAGAACATATATATTCAATTGAAATCAACATGAGAAGTATTGCTATTTTTCAAGATGTTTGCAAAACTGAAGGTTCAATTATGACAATACTTACACAATTTGTTTATTTAACCACCCGCCCAGTGTCTCATGAAGATGCAAAGGAAGATCCCAGTGGTACAAAGTTACGCAAGGCTGGATACCTGCAGGAATAAAACTGTCAAATATGCATTGTTGGTGCCACTAAAAGGAAATTATGTACAATTTCATACCCTTTTCAAGAAGAGCATTAATGAGATTGTTATAGTAATTAATCCCTTCATCATTGACTTTGGTTCCCAAACCATCTGTAATCATAAGCAAACCGTCAAAGAAGATCAATTTGTCAATTTGTCATCATAATTAATTAAGCTCAGGCAACACAGTAAAAACAGAATTTCTGTACAACTGTACCTATATAAGGGGAAAACTAATTGACTTAGTTTTTTATATCAACATTATAGTTCAGGACAAAAACCCAGGATTGAAGGTGTCAACACCACCTAGTCCTAAAAGGAGGACATTTTTTTTTTTTTTATAAGTAAATTTAGTTTTATTGAAAGCGTAAGGCGCCCCTACGTACACTGGAAGTATACAACAAGAAACACCTAACTAGAAAAGGAAAAAGAAACAAGAAAATCAACAAAGCTGATGGATAAATGGTACAAAAAAGCCATCAACCAGAGATACAGCATATGGAGAAACAACTCTAACACCTCCTCTAGGGAGCTCTCTAGGTTCTCAAAACACCTAAGGTTTCTTTCTCTCCAAATACACCAAAAAATGCAAATAGGCACCATCTTCCATGTTGTAGCACTCCTTGATCTCCCAGACTTCCACCAACAAGCAACTAGGTCTAGCACACTCCTAGGCATGGCCCAAGAAATACCAAAGCGAGAGAAGATGTTTCACAGAGCGGATGCCACATCACAATGCAGAAAAATATGGTCTACTGATTCCCCATCTCGCTTGCATAGGCAGCATCTATCTACAATGATTATGTGCCTCTTCCTGAGGTTGTCCAGAGTAAGAATTCTACTTAGAGTTGCAAACCATGTGAAGAAGGCTGCCCTCAGGGGTGCCTGAGACCACCACACACTCTTCCAAGGGAACCAAGTTCCTCCAGAACACGTCAAGGAACCTAAATAAGACTTAACCCTGAACACACCTTTCTTGGAAGAGACCCATCTAAGGTGGTCTGCCCAATCTCTATACACCCTGGTAGAGTGTAAAACCTGGAAGAATGAGGCAAAAACATTTACTTCCCAATCATGCACCTCTCTAACAAAGCTCATGTTCCATTGAATGGACCCGCCTAAATTCCCATATTGTCAGCCACTGATGCATCCTTCACCCGAGCAATTCCAAAGAGATCAGGAAACACTTCTTTCAGAACCGTATCTCCGTACCACAAGTCATGCCAAAATCTAGTCCTACTCCCATCCCCCACCTCATATCTAAAAAATCTGGAAAAGGTCTCCCATCCTTTCCTTATGTACTTCCACAACCCTACTCCAAAAGCCCCTGCAATCTCATGGGAGCACCACCCACCCCACATACTACCATACTTGGAATCCACCGCAACTCTCCACCAAGCATCTCTTTCCCTACCAAAACGCCATAACCATTTTCCTAACAACACGCGGTTGAACACCAAATTTCTAATGCCAAGCCCCCCTTTTGAAATTGGGGTACAAACCTTCGCCCAACTCACCAAATGATATTTAAATTCTTCGTCCATTCCACCCCAAAGAAAATCTCGTGGTAGCTTCTCAATGCATGTAGCAACACACACCGGAATAGGGAACAGAGACATGTAGTAGGTAGGTATGTTGGAGAGAGTACTCTTGATAAGGGTAACCCTCCCACCCTTGGAGAGGTATAACCTTTTCCAACTAGCCAACCGATTTTCAACCTTTTCGATAACTCCATCACAAATACGAGTGGACTTGTAGGAAGCCCCCAATGGAAGACCCAGATACTTCACTGGCAAAGAAGCAACCTCACACCCTAAAATGTCGGCTAACCTTCCCACTTGAACGACATTCCCCACTGGAATAAGATTGGATTTGGCCAAGTTGACCTTTAAACCCGAAACAGCCTCAAATAAGAGAAAGAGACTCCGCAAATACCGCAACTTGGAGGAGCGAGCATCACAGAAAATCAAAGTGTCGTCAGCAAACAAAAGATGCAAGAAAGAAGCATTACCCACTCTGAAGCCATCCAACAAACCCCCACTGACCGCTGTTGTAATCATATGACTCAAAACCTCCATAACAAACACAAACAAAAGAAGAGACAAAGGGTCCCCTTGCCTCAAGCCTCGAGAGCTACTGAAAAAGCCGTTGGGCGAGCCATTAACTAGCACCAAAAACTTCGCAGAAGAAATGCAACGAGCTATCCATGAGCACCATTTACCCCCGAAGCCACACCTCCTCAACATATACAGGAGAAAATCCCAATTAACATGATCATAAGCTTTTTCCAAGTCCATTTGAAGAAATGATAAAGATAAAGATGTAATGTTATCTTTATCTTTGAAGAGTGAATATATGGACTAAATGATAAAGATGTAATGTTAGCCCTTGTTTTTCTTTTCTTTTTGATAAGTAGTGAATTTTATAAAAAGCGTAAAGGCGCCCCTAAGCATACAGGAAGTATACAAAAGGACACCAAAACAAGAAAGAGAGAGGAAGGGGAAAAACACCCAAAAAACCCAAACAGAAGGAAACCCAGAAAACCCCTACAAAACCAGCCCACAAAACCCCTACAAAACCAGCCCACAAAACCCTAAGACTAATACATCACATTAGGCCGCTTAGCCTTGCCCCTACTAGAACCAAAACGCCTAGCATCATAATTAATCGAGCACTCTAAATTCTTCACTTCACAACTCCCTTTAAACTTAGAAGAGGAAACTGAAGCCTCTAGACGATGCTCCGCATCAATTAGAGTCATGAAGTCTAAAAAGCCCTTCACATTCCCCTCGTGAGAGACCCCTAAAGTATTAACACAGAAGCTAAGATCAATCGCTGCCCCGGGAGGATCACCAATCTCTTCAAAACCACCTCCCCGCAAAGATTTACCCACTTCTGAGAAAGACCTTAAAGGCGGGCACCCAAGCAGAGACTGGACCGAAGAGAGTGGAACCACTCCCACTTCTAACGGAGGAAGAGCCGCACCGCTTGGGAGAAGGAAGCCACGCCGAAGGATAGGCTGATAGCCCTCGTCTTGAGCAGCCGTAGCCTTTGCAGGAGCTGACAAGGGCTTGGAGACAACCCCACAAACCGGCCTGGAAAGCTCCTTGGGAGCACTGAAAGTCTCAAGAGCCTCTGCAAGCAGATGCTTATCCAATTTGCCAACCTTGTTCTTCCAAGAGTATGAAAGAATCGACTTGGAAACTGACGGGTAAATAGGCTCGCCAGACTCCGACATCACAGGGAGGGAGTAACGCAGCCTTTCACCTAGAGCATTCGCACCTGAAGAGCAATCATCGAGAGCTGGATCAAACCCAAAGAGAGCCGAAGAAGGAGCCATCTCAGACGAAGGCGACAAAGGAGGATCCCCACCTAGAGCTGACCTCACCAAAGTAGAGACACCAAAGCCCTCGGAAACAGAAGTAACGGTCGACGACGACACTTTAGAAGCTTCAAAACTGGACGGAGTAGAGGACTTTTCCCCGAGAATCTCCGTGGCAGAAAAAATTTGAGGAAAGGGAGAGGAACGCTCTTTTAACTCCGGAAGAGAGGCTGAAGAAAAACCCACAACTTCCGGCGCCGGGGCACCCAAGCCGGAAGGAACAGAACCCATACCCGCGTCAGATCCATGAACCGGAGCTAACCCGCATTTCATAGCCTTCTTAAAGTAATTCAGTCTTCTAAGACCCGACTTCCTGGTCTTTTTAGAAAAAGACCTACAGCCCACCCTTCTTGACCTAGCCCTAAAACGCATTCTGCCCAACCCAAGGCAACATTTAGTCCTGCCCATGCTCCACTTCAGCCCATCAAAGGAAACCCAACCCAAATGAGACCTATGCGCACAAGCCCAAAGAAGCCACTTTTCAAAAATATCAAGAAGCTTCCTGAATATCCTCAACTCCTGCACTGCAACGTCACCTGCAGCCTCAGCAGCATCCCGCTTCTTGGAACACGCAAGAAGGTCCTTACCCAGAGGACTGGGAGAGAAACTCTCCAGAGCGTAGCAATCGACCGCAAGGCCTTTACCCAGAGGACCGAAGGACCTTTCCAGATCGTAACAATCCACCCCCTGCCGAAACGGCTCCCGCTCCCGATCCAGCGAAAAGATCTTCTCCGCCTCGCACCAAACCACCGCCGCCTTCTGAACCAGAGGCTCGCCAACAATCGGCGAGCCCACCACCTCTGCGAACGACAAAACACCCGCGGCCTTGCCCAAACTCTTCCCCACCGGGACGCCACTAAAAGAAGACGACACCACCGAGGTACCAAAGAAAGCCAACACTTTGCTCAACTCCCCAGAAACTCGCCCCCAACCCCGCCCGTCACGGCCTTCAGGAAAAACAACCATCCCTCTCCGGCCACCCACAGCATACACCGCCACCTCCAAGAACCGGCCGGAGCTATTCCCACCTCTCCGAACGATGGTCACCTTCAAGCCCTCTCTGAAAGATTTAACAAAAATTTCAAAGCCCGGATTTTGCAACACCTCTTCCACCATCAACAGTAACCAAGCAACGCATCCCGAGCCTAGCCGAATCCACCCTGAGAATCCTTTCCTCTTCTCCGCCACCCTCAAGTCAAATGACCCTTCCACCACCGAGAAGATAAAGGACTTAGCCTCCACAAAGAACCGGTTCTCCATGCCTGACCTCACACGACAACCCCCGAAGGGGTTCGCAACAGCCCACCGCCACGCCTCACATGGCTGAAATCCAGAGAGATGCAAGCTTTCCTAAAAAAAAGATCTCTTATGTATGCAGAACCTCTCTTATGTCCAAGATGTGAGGTTGCTTTGATTAAAAATTCTTCAGCAAGAAGTAAGATTTCAGTTTGAAAAATTATGAAATGGATTTGTTTTTCTTTTAAAGAAAGAAAACAAAAAATGCCCTCCAATGGTTCATCATCTCATTTCCATGAGCACTGTGAAACTCATCATTTCAAGCCATTCAAAATGCCACTATTATACAGCATTAACCCTATAAATAGATCATAATAGTCGTTGGCACACAAAGTTACCTACAAAGGAGATAGACGTAACCTGCAAGTTTTCCAAAACCGACCTGAATAGAATTGTTATTTTCCAAAAATGCTTGCTGAAAATCAAACCTAGCCATACTACATGTCCTCACTAATGAAAGGGGGCTGGCATCTTTATTTCAACTGTTTAAATAATAATTGTGCCTTATAGACCCAAGTAAGGCATATAGACTATGTGGAAAAACAAATTACAAGATATGATTTCTGAATTAGAAAACTATGCACCATGTATGACAGCCAGGTCCAACTCTCTTTTATACAAAAAATAAAAATAAAAAGGAACCATGTCCATGTCTATTTTGCACTTATGTAAAGATGCATTGAAAATTGTCAACTTCTACCAGATCTTCTATCAAAAAGTTCTACCTGAACTCTTTGCTCAGGAATCTCAATTATAGAATATCTCAAGTTCTAAATGCTTTCAAATCTTAGAAAACTCTAAAAGTTGGCCTATATGAGTCAAGAAAATTGACAAAAGGATCCTTTGTGCTGTCTTATGTGGACCATATGAAGAAAAAGGAATACATGGACGTTTAATGGGGTTAAGCTAGTTGGACTACACTAAAGTCTTCATTTTTTTTAAATCGTTGTATGACTGTATGATTGTGTTAGGCTATATCCATGTCTCCTCTTTTCTGGGTTTTATTCGTCTTTTGAACTTTAGATCGTAGTGACTAGGGAACCTTTTGTATGTTTTTTCCTTAATTAACTATTCTCCTTTCTCTTTACGATAAAAATTTTGACTCTTAAAAAAAAAAAAAAATCAACTATCAAATTCCAGTCCCAAAAATGCTGCTGCAACATTAGAGTTGACTCAAGTTGTGCCAAATGCATATGGATCGTTGCAGTCTTACAGACTTGGTTTCTACTTAATTTTTTAGGTAAGTAGGAATTTTTTAACAAAAATATGCAAAAATTGTTTCATATACTTTGCATTCCCAAATGGATCAATCATGTATATGAATCTCATATGTCATCCAAAATTGTATAATTGTGGTTCAAATTGCTAGGAACCATCCATCCCAAGAGCTTAAGCTCTCAGGAAGTGGCCCAACAATGTATATCAAGAACGCAAAATAAATCTAACACCCACTCACAGGTAGACTCACCGAAAATCACTTAACCAAATGCAGACCTTGCATGTGTAGAAACAAACAGCTACAAATACCCAAAGAGAAATTGAAATAACAGGAACTTAGGATTAGAACACAAGACATTTTAGTCAAAACAAGGCTCTGATATCATGTTAGGAACCACCCATCCCAAAAGCTAAAACTATAAACAAGTGGATTAGAAATATATATCGAGCTTGCAAACAGCAAATCTTACATAAATAAATAAAACTCTTGCTTACTTCTAGACAAAACTTAAAAAGGACAAGGATATGGGAAGAAGGAAGGTAAAAATGACTAACTGAGAACTTAATACAAAGGAAGAAATAGTAATTAGTAAGTTTCAACACTAATCAAATAAAGAATCACAATGCTCAGATTGTACTCTTTTTGAATAGTATTGATAAAGTGAATATTCACGACAAAATGCACTAAACATATTCTACACAACGTACCAGGGAAGATACGCGACCATGATATGGAAAAGCGATAAGCATCAAATCCCAATTTGGCTATAAGCTCAACATCTTCCTGAATATAAGTATTGAATTAATCACCTAAGCCTAAAAAAAATAAATAAATAAAAAAAAATCGAAGAAGAAGAAGAAGAAGAAAAAAGACAAACCACAGAAGTGATATGAAGAAAAAAATGTTTTCTCTATACCAAAGGAAAAAGGATTAAATTACACATACAAGAAGTAGATATGCATTAAGTTCAAATCAACTTAACAAGCCTTTTTCAAACTAAATTTGAGGTAAACTCCATGGATCCTTTTCCAACTAGTTGTTATCAGGTACATGTATCTTTTCTCACCATTCTATTAACTCTTTTTTTTTTAATATAAGTAAAGGAAATTCATTCGACGCGCAAGGCCGCAACCCAAATACATAAGAAGTAAACAGGAGACAACACCCAACAAATCAAGAACAAGAAAAAAGAGATCAAAAATTTGAAAATATAGAGACACGGGATTAAGTGGTAGTAAAGCTCCACTAAAATAAGGTTTTGAGAAGATAGGTCCATAGACCCGCTCTCGTTCTCTCTTGATCATTGAAGCTTTGAGCATTTCTTTCTCCCCATATGCACAAGAATAAGAAGGAAGGAATTGCATTCCAAACAATAATGTTGTCATTCCCACCGACCCCCCTATACCAACACGCCAAAAGGTCCACCACCCGTTTAGGCATAACCCACTCTACCCCAAACATCTAAAAAACCATAATCCACAACTCTCCAGCGACATCCCAATGAAGAAAAAGATTATCCGGAGTTTCCCCACTCTTTTTACACATACAACACCAATCTATTACCATGGTGTGACGCTCGTGGAAATTATCCAAACTGAGAATGTTTTCAAGAGAAGCTGTCCACGTAAAGAAAGCTAACTTCAAATAGGCCTTAGTCCTCCAAACACTCTTCCGAGGAAAAGGGGAAACACCATTAGGAAGGAGAACTTATAAAAAGTGGACCTCAAAAGATCTTTTTTTAGGGCATTCAACATGCCTATCATCACCCTCCCAACCCACTCTAGCGGAGTACAAAACATTGAAGAATGAGAAGACGGAGTCCACCTCCCATTCATGCACAACCTGGTGAAGTTAATGCCCCAATGAGCTGTATCATTACTTGTTACTCCTGAGGTTAGCCACCGTTGCATCCCTATTCCTAGCAAGACAAAATAACTCTGGAAAAGAACCTTTCAAAGGATGACCTCCACACCATATATCATGTTAGAACCGGGTACGAGAACCGTCAACCACCTCCAAACTAGTAAAATTATAGAAGATACCCCACCCCCTCCTAATGTGTTTCCAAAGGCTCGCCCCATAAGCTCCATTTTCCCCCTTAGTACACCAACCCCCCGCCAAACCCCCATACTTTTTATCCACAATCTAGCTCCAAAAAGCCTCTCGCTCCACAGCAACCTCAACAACCACTTACCCAAAAAGGCTTGATTGAATTTAGACAAGCTCCTAATCTCTAACCCTCCTAAATGGATAGGAGAGCAAACCTTCTTCCAATTAACAAGATGGAATTTTGGCTCATCATCCAAACCACTCCACAAAAAATCCCTCTACAATTTTTCTAACCAATTAGCAACACTAACTGGGATAGGGAAAAGGGAGAGGAAATAGGTAGGAAGGTTGGGCAGAGTGCTCTTAATCAATGTTACACGGCCACCCTTAGACAAGTAAAGTCTTTTCCAACCAGCTAATGTTCTCTCCATTTTCTCAATGATAGAATCCCATGTAGACTTAGCCTTAAGCGGAACACCCAAAGGGAGATCCAAATGTTTCAAAGGCAAGGAAGAAACCCTACAATCCAAAACTAACTCCAATTTAGCTAAGTTAATCTTCAAACTAGAGGCAGCTTCAAAACATAGGAGGACACATCTCAGGTATTGAATATGGTTTGGAGTAGTCCCATAAAAAATGAGGGTATCATTATGGATACAGAAACAAGATCATCACTCCTGGCCCCCATCGAAAACCAAAAAAAAAGCCCCCATTCACCGCAACTACCATCACCCGAGAGCTAATGCAGAACCCACTGGACATACCATTAACTAGGATAGAGAACCAAACTATAGATATACAATGAGCAATCTATTTCCGCCACTTCTCCCCAAAATCACATCTCCCTAGCAAGTAAAGAAAAAGGTCCCAACTGACATGATCATAAGCCATCTCTAGGTCCAATTTACACAAAACTCCCGGTTCGCCTAATTTGAGACGACTATCTAGGCATTCATTAGCGATGAGAACCAAGTCTAAGATCTGACGCCCTCTGATAAAAGCGCTCTGAGAATTGGAAACGATATTCTCCAAAACATCTTTCATTCTATTTGCCAAGACCTTTGCAATAATTTTGTAGATGCCACTCACCAGGCTGATAGGACAGAAGTCTTGGACCTCAACAGACCCCACTTTCTTTGGGATAAAAGTAATAAACATAGCATTCAGACTTTTCTAAAATTTTACCCCGCTAGTGAAACTCAAGAAAGGCTTTCATTACCTCTTTTCTGAGAACACCCCAGGAGGATTGGAAGAAAGCCATTTGGACCCAACGCCTTATCCCCCATTCATGTCTTTTAAAACCTCATACACTTCCCTTTCCTCGAAAGCTCGTTCCAACCAAATAGCCTCCTCCTCACCAATAGAATGAAAAGGGAGACCATCCACATCCAAGCACCAATGCTCACTCTCGGAGTAGAGCTGAGAGTATAAGCTCCTTAATAAACCGATGGATTGAAGGAAGTAACGCCATTGATAACCAACTACTCCATAGCGTTGCAACTTCTGTTAGAATTAGCAATCCGGTGGAAGAACTTGGTATTTTTATCCGCCCCTCTCTTAGCCAAAGCGCCCTCGACTTTTGCCTCCAACACACCTCCTCCAACAAAATAGTTTTTTCCAACTCCTTTGTAACCACCACCTTCCTCAATTCCTCTTCCCCAAACAGGGGCCTTTATTCCTCAGCAACATCTAGGCCTTGTAGCTCATCAATGAGAGCACTTTTCCTCTTATCAACATTCCCAAACTCCAAGTCATTCCACTTCTTTAAATCAGCTTTTAGAGCTTTTAACTTCTAAGCTAAAACAAAACTGGGGCATCCTTGAAAGCAGTAGGAATTCCACCAATGTCTCACCTTCTCAACAAATCCATCAATTTTCAACCACAGGTTTTCAAATTTAAAGAACCTTCTACCCCTTTGAGAATCACCACAATCAAGAAGAATAGGGAAATGATCTAAAAGAAGTCTGGGTAGCTTGCTCTGAGTATTGACTGGAAAATGAGCCTCCCATGCAGGAGAAATGAACAATTTGTTAATTCTAAACCAAGAGGGGTAGACCCGGTTGTTGGATCAAGTAAAACCTTCACCATGTAGAGGTAAATCCATAAGACCCTGCTCAAAGATAAAGTATGAAAATTCTTCCAAAGCAGGAGAGGAATTAGTCCCCAATCTCTTACCAGGGAAACGATAGACATTGAAATCACCCCCAATATACACCAAGGGATATCCCAACATGAAGCCAGACCTGCTAGCTCCTCCCAAAGCAATCAACAGTCAACATCTGAATTGGGCCCATAGACATTGGGGGGGCCACTCAAATTGGTCAATGACACTTCTGAAATTACAAGCCACCACAACATTCCCCACACACACTTCAATCTTTTCAACAACTCTCATGGCGCCTTACGCTTTTTTAATAAAATTCTCTTACTTATCAAAAAAAAAAAAAAAAAAACAACTCTCATGTCCCAAATCAAGAGAATGTCACCTGAAGCCCCCCTAGAATCCAATTGACACCAGTCATAGTGTTGACCATTGCACAAACTACGCACGATGCTCCTAGAAAACTGCTCCAGTTTAGTTTCTTGTAAGGCCACTAAGTCAGCCTTCCACACTCTGAGTAAATTCCGAATACACATGCATTTATCCACTTCATGCAGCCCTCTAATAATCCACGAAATGATTTTCAACTTCATAAAGAAACAAAAAAGACACCCACCCATGTATACCTCCAGATTTGGAGAGACTATCCCTTGAGGCGTAATTAATGGAACAGTCCAGTCTTTTCAATTCCCTGCTGCCTTTGCAGCTTTCAGGGGTCAGCTTATAAGAGCTAGAAGGAGAGCCACAACTCACATACTACACTTGAATCGGTTGGCTTCAATATAAGTAAAAGGGGTCATAATCTCTTTTTCAAATTTGTGACAAGACATTCCAAAAAATTTGTTAAAACCCTTGATCTTTTTCAAAACCCACTTTGAAGTCTCTTTCGTAGAAAAAACAGCCTCCTTCGAAGCTTAAGGAGGGTAAGCAATCAGAGACTCACAGAATAAAGGCTCGTCAAACTCACGCTCAAACACTCCTCCCTCCAAAATCTCCACATCTAGACAAGGAGAAAAGTCATCACAAATACTAATACCCTTATTCTCAGAGAGCACAATAACGGACTCCATCCTTGCTGAACCCACACCAGCTAGGAATAAGTTGGTTGGGGGTAGCCTGAGAAAACTGGGAAGCTTCATGGGGGAAACTAGACAAAGACCCAGCTGCCTCCACTTGAAATCACCCCTCAAAAGCTACCTCCATCCCCAAATAGCAAGCTTCCCCACAACTCATAGGGACAAACAAAAACCCCGGGTCTAAACCTAGAACAAAAGCCTGCTTCCCATTCTTCAGAATGAGTGCCCAATTAAGAGCCTCATACAGCATGGAGTCTGCCTAGTTAAGATCCTCCATCACCCTTGAGACACCAACAATAGATGAGTTCGAAATCGAAGCAGAAACGGCGTTGTTACCTGGAATCTCCCCAAACACAATGGACCCAACATTGACCGGCATGGAGCACGAATCTACCTTCACAAGCAGAGCTGTCTGGGTGTCGGAGCATAACGGTTGTGGTAAGGGACCACCTGGCCAGGAGCACTTCAGTACTTCTCTCAATGGAGAAAATTGGTCACCCTTCAAGAACCCCTCTGAAATAGCCACAGGTGCCTTGGGGGAACTCGACGGAGCTAGCAGTGGCTCCATGGTCTGAGCTGACGAGCCCCCAGCCACATGCTTGCTTGACGAAGACACCCCACCCCTTGATGTCGCTCTCCACATCAAAAAGTATCCATGCCTAGAGTGGGTCAGGTTATAAACCCGGAAGCCCCTACCACGGGCTGGCTTTCCTCCAATGCCCCTTGCTTTAGAATTTGCCAAGGGGCTCGGCAAAGAAGATGCCTCAATAATAATGGGCTTTGGCAGGCCCAAGCGCAGCCCATCAGAGAGTGTTTTATTAACAGGCTTCAAATGGGTTTGGTCAACACTTCCATCAACCGTGGGCTTCGACAAACCCACAATATCCTTATACGCAACACAATTCAGGCCCACCTCAATTTTATCTAGCAACAAAATACCTATATCAACAGCTGTGGCAATAGGCGCGTGATTGGGTAATACAGTCGATCCCCTCTCTGAAAAATACCAACGTGTTCGTTAAGTTACGCAGATCAATACAGGCGGCCATTCCCTTCTTCGAGCCCCCTACATAGTTTGCCACCCTGACCTTGTTGGCAGAAAAAATGGGAAAGGTTGAATCCGCATATGCAACCAAGCTGACTATGGGACAGCCATACTTCGGCTCTAACGCCCTGGGTATGCCATCTCTACTCTCAGAGGTTTCTGCCACGGACTGCCTCATATCAGCCACCATCTCCGCAAAGGACCTCCTACCAACAGGCCCTTCCTAGCCTTGCACCCCTAGCGCTGAAGAGATATCACCCATACCAGATGAAGAGTACCATCATAACTGTCGTGACCTCCGTGACTGTGACTGGACCTGGCGATCTTCGCCTATTACATGAGGACATACTCTCTATTACCTTCCTATTTAGCATATCCTTCTTAAACTACTACCTATGTTATTAGATGAAATAGATAATGATACCATAAGTATAAAAACATCAAGAAGAAACAAGTATTGCTAGTGATCAAACTACTTGGTACTTCTATTTCACAAACAAGAATGCTTAACAGGTCATGAAGCATGCCACTAAGGCCAAACTGCATGTCACCAAACCTATCAATTGCTTCTGCAGGCAAGTGTGCTGAGAACTTTTATATGTAGATCTGGGAAGCATGCACTATCTAATACAAATGATTTTCTTTTTTGGTATGTTTTACGAATGATGATGATTCAGCACTTCAATATTGACACATGTTACAAGCGTTCACAAGAAACAAATAGAAAATGGCGATATGTGAACATTTTCTGGCTTTTTCTCCAAACTCTCTATGCATTAACAACAGTTTAATGATATTACAGATTCACACAAGAAAAAGAAGAAATAATTACTCGAGCAATGCTTTATCCACCAAGGAATGGTGTTTGCTCTTAGAATTGGGATTAGGACTGAGCCATACAGCTCATAATTACTACAGGGTATAGTGCATCCACCTGATAATGAAGTCACATCCCAAACTTAAGAATGGGCTACTTACTACACAATCATTACAACGCCAAGCAATGACAACGGAACAAACGGGAACGTGAGTCACTCATGGCTAAAGCCAGTGTTGCTGACCTTGTATCTATGATATTGATCCACTGCAACGTCAGCATTGCTTTTGTCAATGATCTTGCCTAACATAACAAAAGAATGCACAAATAAGATTCAAAACATGCAGAAGAAAATGTCAGTCCTGTCAAGACAAAACTTATCATGGGAGAATTTCTTATAAAATTGTGGAAGAAAAAAAGAATACCCTCAGTGTGTGAAAAGGAATCCCAAATACTAGGACCCCTACCACCCTCCTTGCAGGCTCCTTCCACCTACAAATAAACAACAAGGAGACCAAATTCCAAGTTCAGTAAGTTCTCCATTATTTTTTATGGACACTACATGAACCAACTCAAAAATTAAAAAGAAATAAAAAAAAATAAAAAAATAAAAAAATAAAAAAACATATGAGTTACCCTTTCTAGACTAACATTTCCAAAAGCGACGTTATGCAACTCTTATTTAGTTTCACATACTTTATTTTCCAAAGGTGATTGATCTCTATCTCTTTTATACAATTTATTTTTCTATGAAGAGGCATACTATCAAACCACTTACCAAAAAAATGCATATTATCAGACCTCCATTATATATCAAGAAAACATTTTGTAAGATGAATATTGTGCATGAATTTGTCTCATGCATCCCTTCCTCCAATTTTCTGTTTCATCTTCTTTCACTTCTCTTTTTAATTTATTTTTTATTTTTCCCTTTTTTACCGTAAAACAGTAGAATGAAATAACATCTTTGGTGTTCCTTTGGTGTCCATGCCCATCCTCAAACCCTTGATAAAGTGACCACAACACAATCATTGAACCACAGTGCTGAGAGGCAATAGGCAACCCGCCAAGCTGGTGTTAAGCAATCAACTGAAAAACCTTTTTTCTCCCTCTTCAATTCCCGGTCAATTAAAGAAAGGCCAAATGCGGGTTGTTCAAAAAACCAGCAATATGGAGAGGACAGATGCCAATCTTCCATAATTAGACTATGAGGAAACTTGTGGTAAAAGTTTGAGTTGTTTTAAAATTTTGATTAAAGAAAGATGATTTTATGTACAGTTCATTACCTATCCATTTGAGGAAGGCATAATTCATCACTCATACCCCTTGGCCTTCGGTCACAAAGAGACGATCACAATATCAAACTACGGCAATACCACAAGATCCTTTGTAGTATATTTCAATATATCAAGGATAAGGAAATCTTTAAAATATTTACCAAATAAAAAATCACTTAATTGGATGATATGCAACAAAAACTACACCGAAAAGGCCAAAAAAGAAAAAAGACGAAACAATGGGAGGAACCAACCAAAACCAATCAATGACTACAAAAAGAAATTCATGGAAACAACATAACAAAAGAAACCCAATTTTCTTTTTTCGAAGGAATATATTTATTAACAAGAAAGACTCAGCAAAGTACAGCACTACAGTAAACAGCATGTTCAAACAGCAAAAGCCCAGATCGTAATTTATAAGAAGGATAAGAATCTCATTTCATTATATACATAAATGTGTACATTAGAAAGTGAAAATTAGCAAACACACAGATCATGATTCGTCAGAAATGAAAAGTAATACCATGTACGAACATTAAAATGTGCAAAGCACGGTGATGGTAAAAAGAGCACCTGATGGGCAGAAGTGGCCACTCCAAAGACAAAGTTTGGAGGGAAGTCGCTGCGAGAGACTTCCTTGTTGGAATCATCAGCTTCATATTCTTTCAACAAGTCCTTCTTCGCCATTGTTACCGTCACCTGGGGAGAGATAAGAGAACAAGTGGTCTCGGATGTCAGAAGGACTGCATAAATATATGGATAGAGGTAAAAAGTACATAAATTTACTTTCAATAAATACTACTTTTTATTGATAAAATTAACTACTAAAAATATTTACCGCATTCCATTCAAGGTAAGACAAACCTTTTGAAATTCAATTAAGAGATATATAGAAAAATGACACTAAAATATATCTTGAGTAAAAAATAAGAGAAAGGATTGCATTTTTTTAGTAATGCTAGATAGTACCTTTTTATTTCATATCTACTCTTTATTGTTGACATAGAAGAATCAACTAAAGATTATTTCTTGCTAAAAAAAAAAATTCAATAATTAGTTAAAACTATAACTTATGCATTATGAAATAATTGTAAAATAAAAATGTAAAATCTTTATATATATATATATATATATATATATATATATATATATATATATATATATATATATATATATATATATATATATATATATATATAATACTATTTAATGGATTATTTTATTACTGTTATATAACTATATAATGTGACAGTAAAAATCGACATTTGATTATCACTTATAAATAAATACCAAGTTTAGATCTCAAAAATAATTTTTATTATCATATTATCTAGTTGTATGGCAGCTCTATAGACAAAGTCTACTAAATAAAATTTTATATATCTACATTTATAATTTGCGTCTCACTCTTATTTTACTGTGTTTTTGTGGCTTTGTTTATCAGCTAGTTTATCATACTTTCCTTCTTTTTTTTTAAGAAAAAATTATATTTTTATGAGGACCAAATCAGGTCAATAAAATAAAAATGAAATGGTAGTTAAAGCTTTTTAAAATTATCTATTTCTATAGACAGAGAGAATTGTAGCCACGTGAAGTCGGTGTACTATCATTCGAGAGAGACACAACAAAAAAAAAAAAAGTAGTGTGATTGATGTGTCAGACAGGTACTGGTTTGCTTTTTTTAAAAGAAACAATAACTTGGATGAGTAAAATTATTGGATAATTACATTGTTGGTCAATGTGATATGTTATAATTATTTTTTACTCCCTACGGTTTAAAAAGTTTATAGGAGATCCTCGTGATATGCATTAATTACAAATCGATCCCTAGCGTCAAATTCTGTTAAAATTTTTAACAGATTCCGTCAAATGCCACGTCAGCGACACGTGTCCATCGTAATAAAAAAATATAAATTTATTAAAAAATAAATAAAAATACTTTTTTAAAAATAATAATAAAATTCAAAAAAAAAAAGAGACTTTGAGCTTTCTTTTCTTTTTTTTTGAATTTTTGAATTTTTTTTTTAAAAAAAAAAATTAGTATTTTTATTTATTTTTTAATAAATTTTTATTTTTTTTATTAAGATGAACACGTGTAGCCATTTTATTGGCGACACGTGTCGCTGACGTGACATTTGATGGAATCTGTTAAAAATTTTAACAGAATTTGACGCCAATAATCGATTTGTAATTATTGCATATCACGATGACCTCCCATAAACTTTTTAAATCATAGGGAGTGAAAAATAATTATGGTATACCACAAGGACCAACGGTGTAATTATCCCTAAAATTATTGTGAAGTTTCTTTTCTTTTCCAAAAATAATAATAATAATAATAATAATAATAATAATAATAAAAATAATAAATAAAAAAAGGAAAAAGGACTGCTGCATGATTGATTATCATTTTTCTATAACCAATTAATTTTGTGGTTAATATATTTGCTTTTTGTAAACTGAAATTAATGGGTTGGAGAATTGACTCGTAACCCATTGAAAAGGAAAATTTAGGATCCACCACTGTTCTTGCGTGACTACCTTTAATCTGATTTGAAATGGCACCTACCATCGCCATTTTTCATTCTTAACGCGTGACTTCTCTTCAATTAGACTTTGAAATGACAAGCTACCGTTGTTGCTTTGGCCAAGTGTCCATCTTTCAGCGTTGCCTTTTAAGAAAGAGTAGTAGCCAATTAAGTGGCAACTGGCAAGTGTCCATTCCTCAACCTTAGCTTCTTTCCGAACGCAATAACATGAGAGAAATGCTAATTATTGGAATGGAGGGCCATCTCGAAGCCTTGCACTAAGGCTTAAAACATATTTTATTTGGAGCACACGTTCAAAACATCGTATATGAAAAGTAATGTATAAGAAAAATTATAGAAACAACCCATTAGTGGGTGACAAGATTAATGATTATTTCCTTATGAAAGCAAATGATCAAGACCTTACTTGGCTTATAAAAAAGTCAGTAAGAGATTATATCAGAGATGCTTCATGCCCTAATCTTTATTTATTTTCTCATAATTACTTTTATTCTCTTACTGACTTAAGCATCGAAAATAGTGTCATAACTCCCTTTCACTTGGCGGTGTACCGCTCTGACCTTTGGCAGTAATGTACAAAGCAAGTTTAGCTAAACAATTTTCAAAATTATCAATCAATTGATAATCTAAATTTCTCTCTATTTTATTAAAATAATTATTTTTAATTTTTTTTTTATTCTTTTTTGTTAAAAAATCATTTCCACACATCTCCACATACTCAACTCATCTCCATAGGACCGCATGAATTTTTAATTTTTAATTTTTAGCCGCCTGCACATCAAACGAAGTTAGACCATGCCAGAGAAAGAGATCTCTGCACATAGCTTTTGGTCATTTTTAGAAGCTTATTCCAATGTTGAATCAGACCAGAACGAAGTCAAAGTCTACACATCAGACAGATCTAATTCTCACCGGAGAGAGAGATTTGTGACAAATAAAACGATGAACAAGAGAATTTGAGTCAGAGAGAGAAGGAAAGATTGGGACTTTGCCTCCTGATTTTTAGTAACCCAGCATCAAGCTTACCCCCGCCTTCCCTCTGATTTTCCAACCCAGCCCTGGTCTCCTTCCAGACCCATCCACTGTCTTGTCGCCTAGCTCTTTTGGCTGGGAGATTGATGATGAACCGTTGAGGAAATGGGAGAAAGAAAAGAAAAGATAAGGGGAACCGTTTTGAATTCCTTTAATAATTATTTTGCATTTATTTCATATTGACAGCTGACACAATATGGGCTGTTAGATTCAAAGAAGGGCTAAGATTTAACAATTTGATATCTCAAATTGTCAAAGGAAATTTGAAGGGATCCTGATCCAAAGATGAATGGAAAAAAAAAAAAAAAAAAAAAAAAACAACAACTGTCCCCTGCCCATCCCTTTCCTACGTGGAAAGGGACTTTTATTAAAAAAGAAAAGAAAATCTAAACCCAAGCGACTCACCCTCCACCGGATACTCCACATCATTGTCACAAGCGTCCTCAGGCGGTGGCATTTAGTCATCATCGCCCTCACTTTCGGTTTCCACCTCTCCATCAACACGTGCGATCATGGTCCTCTTATTTGGGATTGTGAAGTTATGTGACCTACTTCCAAACAACAAAAACACTTAATATCACGATTTTGAGTTTGGGATTCGGTTTTACCTTTGTTGACACTGGAAATTTCATCTCTCCTTTTTGGTGGTTATGTTTTAGACTTTAAAACAACCACTTCGTCTTTCCTCCTATTCGACCTCCATGAAGTAGAGGAGCCTGAATTTTGAAATGACATAATTCTTTTCTTTTAAGATGTCGTTCCACCTTTATTGCCATGTGCACCATGTTCTCCAACTCCACGTAGTGTTGTGATGTGAAAATTTTATAACTCGCAAGCGCATGAATCGTATGTAGCATAGTACATGCAAATGCGAGGTCGAATTCGCAGGGAGGTGTGTGCAAAGAAAAGAAAATCAATTTCTATTTAGATTAATTCTATTTCAACCTAGAGCTAAAGATTTGAAATTTTGGTAAAAAAGAAAAAAATGATAAACAAAAATGAAATAAGTAAGAACAATTTATAAAACAAACACTAAGGTATCGAAATTCACCAAACCAAATCAAATACCCTACTCTTGCATTTTATTCATAAATTCAATTTAATAGGCCCGATATTCAAATTCAAAACATGAAAATATTTGAATAACTCAACTCAATAAATCACAACGATTATCCATTTTTAATTGAAATCATCTATTGTATCTGAAAATCACAATAGATACCCCAATTTTAAAGAAATCAATTGATGTATCCATCGATTGAATTACACAAATATATATATAAAAAAAAAAAAAAAAAATCATCAATCTAAAGAGATTGATATGGAATTTGAATATAAATAAATATTGAATCTATGAATATCGAAGGTGTTATCATTGATGAGGTTTCATCATCAACCTTAGTTGAGGATTTTAGCCTCTCATGACTAAAAACACCGAGTGATCTTGAAATGAAATCATAATAAAAAATAAAAATAACAAGGAAAAAGAAAAAGGAAGAACAAAAAAACAGAAATAAAAGACAACATCTAACTAAATAATGGAAAAGAAAGAAAGATCGAAAAATTAAATAACAATAAACTAAAAGTGCTATGAATTAAAATGATAAGGAAGAAGAAAAAGAATTGAAAATTCAAATATCATAAAAATAAGGTGAAAAAAGAAAAAGAAGAACTAAAAAACCAAATAACTTTTAATTAAAATAAATAAGAACAAAGTAACACTTACAAAAGAAGGAACAAGACGAGAGCTTAAACAATGCTCTGAAGAAAATTTGTTATGCTCTAAGTGGTACCTAGCAGGGGGTATTTATAGCAGAAGATTAGGTTAAACCAATCTTTTACAAAATGGCACATCTACCCCTCTAAACCCTAATAGGAGAAAAGAACGCTAGGGTTTATGGCCATATTTTCAAAATGGCACCTCTACCCCTCAAAAACCCTAATAAAAGAAAAGAATGCTAGAATTTTGAGTGTCTACAGCCGTCAGGAGCAAGGAAATTCGCGTTCTTATATTGCGGGACATTTATGACGTAGCAGACATTCAAATTAGGAAAATTCTATTTCACAATTATTTTTATCATTTTGAATTTTCTTTCCAACGCCACTAATTTCAATTCAATCCGATACTTGAACTGAAAGTTATGATCAAAATACTATGACTTGTGCAGAACTTGAAATTTAATCCAATCCGATTTTGACTTCCAAAATTTGCATTTTTTTCACTTTAAAACTACCGTTTTCTCTCCATGATCTGCAAAATACCAAAATACAAAAACTAACCAAAAATATTAAAAAATAACAAAACTAAAGGTCTAACTAATGCAAATTAAGGGGTCCAAATATACAATATTTGACACTCATCAAATACGCCCAAACTTACATTTTGCTAGTCCCTTAGCAAAACAAAATGAATAAAATAAAATACAATCAAAGCAAGAAACATAAATCCGCTTTCGTGGGAGAGATGATTACATTTAGCGTATGCAATAAGCCTTTTAAACCTCTAGGACTCTCTAGAGGACGAGTGAAGTCTCGTGAGGGTTTGTCAGAAATGATACCCACAAACATTTTAAAGCACTATATTGTTGTTAAGACAAAAACTTCCATACAAACATCTGGTTCTTATATCATGAGAAGACTTAACAAGGTGAATATCACAATCACATCAGACATCACAAATCCATTAACTCATAGCTGGGAAATTGAGACGACACATGCTCCATCAAGTGCAAAGTGAGATTTAACATAGATCCATGGGGTTTGTGTACCTCAAAATTCATAGGAATTATATCAGATGAAAACAACCAAGGCTTAAGTTTCTTTTCTTTTTTCTTTTTTTATGTAGGCTGTGCAATGCTTGACTCCCTTAAGCTTTCTAGTTGACCTATGTAGTGAGTGTTGGACTAGTGACTCCCAAACCAGATGGTCTTAGGGCACTAGATGTAGAAACATCCCTAAAGGCTTAATTACTCAAGTCAACAAGGCTACGAAGCCAAACTAGCCATACAATCAATCAAATTTAAATTCCGCATCTTTTTACGCAAACACTCAATGCTTAATGAGGCAAGAGGTCCGGTTACTCAATGAGAATTCAAATTGATGATTTTTTTTATTTTTTTTTATTTTTTTTATTTTTTTAAAACAGCCAAGGTTTCATCAACAAATCATCCTACAAATCTTATGATACACATTCCTCAATACAAATTTCATGTCCCACAAAACCAATGCAAATGTGCTTGTGAATTTCAATTAAAACAAGTGAGGTCTCTCAAATCCAGCAGATGAGTCAACAAATTCAAATTTCTGATGATATGCAACGTTCAGAATGTTAAGCAAATCAATTATATGCAAACCATAATAAGATGTAATCATGCTCAATCAACAAAAAACAAATTTCAATTTTTTTTTTTTTTTTTTTTTTTTTTTTTTTTTTTTTCTGACACAAAAGCAATAAAACTAACATCCAAAAATGTCTACCCCACCCCCAAACTAAAATAACACATTGTCCCCAATGTGTCCAGAAATACAATACCAAATGGGCGATGTAAGTCAGGTGTACCATAGAAGAACTTTTTCCCAAATGTGAATGGCAGACACTGTTCCTAAAAAACAAAACAAACAAACAAGATCAAGTGATAAGTAAAAGAATGAGGGTTGCCTCCCACAAGCGCTAAGTTTTTAGTCTTCAGCTAGACTTCCCACAAAAGACGATAATCACTTTGAGTAGCCAGAATCTTCCAACAAGGTCGTCTCAAACACTCATGCCACGCCAAGTACTCTACCATTGGATCAATGAATGGGTGTGAAAAATAAGCCTTCCTCGTGGCGGCATGCACTTTGCGGTAGTCTATCCATGCTCTCCATCCTAACTGAATACGAGGTGGCACAAACTTGTCATCCTTGTTTTTTACTACAGTCAAACCAACCCGCTTAGGCACGTCATGAATCAGGCTCACCCACTTGCTATCATCAATAGTCCAGCCGTTATCTTTCATGTGCTCTCTTAAAACATCTGGTAACTTTTCCGCTGGAGCATCAAGCAAATCCAAAGCTCTACTCACTGGTAAAACATCTTTTAGACCTAGGAACTTATACTTAACAATGTCTTGTAGAGGTGTAAGTTCCTTCTTGGGAGGCTCAGGTAATGTTGCCTCTTCATTCTCACTGCTCACCAGAGGAGCAAACTCCAAAATGGCATCAGCTTGCTCAAGTAACTTATCCAAATCTTCTCCAGATTGAGCGAAGCATGCCTCTAAGAGGTCCTCTATGTTTGATTCATCTATGTTCTCCTCATTCTTACTGCTCACCAGAGGAGTAGACTCCAAAAGGACATCAGCTTGCTCAAGTAACTTATCTAAATTCAAATCCTCTCCAAATTGAGCAAGACATGCCTCCAGGGGGTCCTTAATGCCTGATTTATCTACAGTGTCCTCCTTGATCTCCTCAATCAAACATACACTTTCGACCTCATCATACTTTAACGGCTGATTGCTGATATCAAAGATATTCAGCTCCACTGTCATGTTGCCAAAATAGATCTTTATTACCCCTGTCCTACAATTAATCAGGGCATTAGCCGTAGCTAAGAATGGTCGCCCTAGAATTACCGGTATCTGAATCCCAACATTCTGAACCGGTTCTGTATCAAGCACAACAAAATCCACGGGAAAATAAAATTTGTCCACTTTTACCAAAACATCCTCAATGATTCCCCGTGGTCTTTTCATCGACCTGTCAGCCAATTGAATTGTCATGGATGTAGGCTTTAATTCCCCTAACCCCAATTGCAGATAAACCGAATAGGGTAAGAGATTCACACTTGCTCCAAGATCTAATAAAGCCCTCTCAATTCGGTTGAGTCCTATCATGCAAGAGATAGTAGGACACCCAGGGTCCTTGTGCTTTAATGGCATCTTGCATTGAAGGATTGAGCTAACCTGCTCGGTCAGACAAACTCTCTTTGGGACATTGGTGTTCCTCTTAACCGTAATCAAGTCCTTCAAGAACTTGGCATAAGATGGAACTTGTTGGATGGCATCCAAAAATGGGATATTAATCTGAACTTGCTTGAACACTTCCAGAATGTCCTCAAACTTCCTTCCCTTCTTAGGCGCTAGTAATCTTTCTGGGTATGGCGCCTTTGGCACAAATGACCTAGGAGGATCATCAACAATGGGTGTGGCTTTAGATGGCTCCTCTTCTGTCTCCTCATTGTTGCCATTATCTTGCCCATGAGGCTTAGCAGGGTTCTCTTCATGAAGAACCACTTGGTTGTCCACTTGTCTCCCAGACCTTAGTGTGACAATAGCTTGTACATGCTCCTGCCTGTGTGCATAAGAACTTTCACCAGTACATTGTAACTTTGGATTGGGCACGGGCTGGCTAGGAAGCTTTCCCTTCTCTCTCTCACCCAAGTGATTTGCGATTTGATCAATTTGAACCTCTATCTTGGCAATCGCTTGGGTGTTCACCATGGTAGCATTCTTCACTTCATTGATGGACTGGCCTGTAAGCTGCATGAAGGCCTTGAGAGTGTCCTCTAACGTAGACTGTGAAGAAGAGGCTTGGGCTTGAGTAGGGGGTTGGTATGTTGGTGCTGGCATTGCTTGGAGACTATGATGATGAAATCCGGGGGGATATTGATTATGGGCTTGATGAGGTCCTCCCCCTTGATTCATTGGTGGGCTCTGCTTCCACGAAAAATTAGGATGGTTTTCCCACCCAGGATTGTAAGTCTCGGAGAAGGGTACATTGGATTGCTTCCTAAAGTCATTGAAAGCATTAACTTGTTCCATTGATGACTCGACAAAGGTTGGCAAAGAAGGACAAGTTTGTGTTGAGTGAATGGGGCTAGCACAGATGGAACAGCAATCCACGTGGAATGGGTTCGCCGCATTGATGGATTTCCCTATGACGAGGGCATCGACCTTTTTAGTAAGGGCATCTAACTTCATCTTTAGCTCCATATCTTCCTTCACCTCGTAGATGCCTCCATTCTTTTGGATGCGAGCTGATCTATCCCGATAGCTTGAAAAATCCCACTGTTGGGAGTTGTCGGACAACTGATCCAAGGTCCGATATGCTTCTTCTCTGGTCAAACTCAGAAATGCGCCTCCATTCATTGACTCAATCATGCTGCGGCTGGATTGAGTCAATCATTGGTAAAAGAACTGCACGAGTCTCCATTTCTCATATCCATGATGAGGGCACTTGATCAACATTTCTTTAAATCTTTCCCAACTCTCCGAAATTTTTTCATCATCCTCCTGAGTAAAACAGCTTATTTCCTTTCTACATTCATTCACCTTGGACATTGGGAAAAATTTGTTGTAAAACTTGTTTAGCAAGTTATCCCAAGATGTGATAGAACCAGGCATATTTGAATCCAGCCATGCCTTGGCTCTATCGTGAAGAGAGAATGGAAAGAGTTTAAGATGTACAGACTCCTCAGAAAAGTTCTGAAATTTGAAAGTAGCGCAGATATCTTTGACCTTTTTTACATGGCTGTAAGGATTTTCGAGGTCCAAGCCATGGAATGAGGGCAAGAGTTGGTTGACATGCGGTTTTATATCGAAGTGGGTGGCATTGGTGGGTGGCAAAACTATACATGACACAGAGTTCGTCGCAACGGGTGCGAATAAATCCCTGAGTGATCTAGTGTAGTCCACATTTTCCGCTCTTGGCTGCTCAGGCTGCTCCACATTTACATTGGGATTTCCTGCCATGTTGTCTCCCATCTCAGAAGTTGTTCTCCGCTCAACTTTTGCTCGGACAGGTATTTTGCGCTTTTTCCTAAACACCCTATCTATATCGGGATCTAAGGG
The DNA here is from genome assembly GCF_958979055.1 of Alnus glutinosa. Classification (NCBI taxonomy): domain Eukaryota; kingdom Viridiplantae; phylum Streptophyta; class Magnoliopsida; order Fagales; family Betulaceae; genus Alnus; species Alnus glutinosa. The sequence goes on from NC_084897.1 coordinate 10,833,602, forward strand.
TAACAATTCTAAGTTCAAGGATCTCCGACCAAGCATACACAGAATTCCAAACAAAATTTAACCACAAAACAAACAAGATAGAAAAAAAAAGAAGGAAAAATAAAAAATAAACAAGATGGAGAAAAGAAATTGCAAGTAGGGTAAACAAAATTCTCCAATGTGCAATCCAGGTTAGTTTCCAGGAAGGTGAGGGGGGTCACACCGGACACACTTAAATCCCAAGACTTTCCTTGCCAGAATTTGCCTTGATTTTTGCCCCTTAGATAGTTCTGTAGACCCACATTAGCAAAGTCTTCTCTTTTCTTCTCTTTTCTCTTATTATTTTTAATTCTTTATTTATTGTTTTTTATTTTTTTGAAGATTAAAAGAAAAATAGCACAAACAAAATAAATAAGAAAAAAAAAAATCCAAGACTTAACACAAATGCATACAATCAAACAAAGACACTGAAGATGCAAGAATTGAAACTTACAGGTTTGGACCAAAAAAATTTTGGCAAAAATTTTCTGCTATTGAACTTCTCCAGGTAACGCCTCCTGTGTTGGTTCGATCGATCAACTTTGACGGTTGCTCGATCGACTTCGCAAAAACCCTTGCTCTTTTCTTTTGTGTGTGTGTGTGTGTGTGTGTGTTTTTTTTTTCTAAAAAAATAAAAATAAAAAGATTGAGTGAGAGAAAAAAAAAATCTAGTAGAAAAACAAAATTAAAATAAACAAAACTTGATTTCTTTCTTACAAATCAGCACCTCCCCGGCAACGGCGCCAAAAAACTTGATGTGAAAATTTAATAACTCGCAAGCGCACGAATCGTATGAAGCATAGTACATGCAAATGCAAGGTCGAATCCGCAGGGAGGTGTGTGCAAAAAAAAGAAAATCAATTTCTATTTAGATTAATTCTATTGCAACCTATAGCCAAAGATTTGAAATTTTGGTAAAAAAGAAAAAAATGATAAACAAAAATGAAATAAGTAAGAACAATTTATAAAACAAACACTAAGGTATCGGAATTCACCAAACCAAATCAAACACCCTACTCTTGCATTTTATTCATAAATTCAATTTAACAGGCCCGATATTCAAATTCAAAACATGAAAATATTTGAATAATTCAACTCAACAAATCACAACGATTATCCCTTTTTAATTGAAATCATCTATTGTATTCGGAAATCACAATAGATACCCCAATTTTAAATAAATCAATCGATGTATCCATCGATTGAATTACACAAATATATATAAAAAAAATCATCAATCTAAAGAGATTGATATGGAATTTGAATATAAATAAATATTCAATCTATGAATATTATGACAAGAGCGAATGTGTTATCATTGATGATGTTTCATCTTCAACCCTAGTTGAGGATTTTAACCTTTCCTGACTAAAAACACCGAGCGATCTTGAAATGAAATCATAATAAAAAAAAAAAACGAAAAAGAAAAAGGAAGAACAAAAGAACATAAATAAAAGACAACAACTAACTAAATAATGGAAAAGAAAGAAAGATCGAAAAATTAAATAACAATAAACTAAAATTGCTATGAATTAAAATGATAAGGAAGAAGAAAAAGAATTGAAAATTCAAATATCATAAAAATAAGGCGATAAAAGAAAAAGAAGAACTAAAAAAACAAATAACTTTTAATTAAAATAAATAAGAACAAAGTAACACTTACAAAAGAAGGAACAAGACGAGAGCTAAAACAATGCTCTGAAGAAAAAAATTTATGCTCTAAGTGGTACCTAGCAGGGGGTATTTATAACAGAAGATTAGGTTAAACCAATCTTTTACAAAATGACACATCTACCCCTCTAAACCCTAATAAGAGAAAAGAACGCTAGGTTTTAAGGCCATATTTTCAAAATGACACTTCTACCCCTCAAAAACCCTAATAAAAGAAAAGAATGCTAAGGTTTAGAGTGTCTGCAGCCGTCAGGAACAAGGAAATTCGCGCTTTTATATTGCGGGACATTTATGACGTAGCAGAAATTCGAATTAGGAAAATTCTATTTCACAATTATTTGTAGCATTTGTAATTATCTTTCCAACACCGCTAATTTCACTTCAATCCGATACTTGAGCTGAAAGTTATGATCAAAATACTATGACTTGTGCAGAACTTGAAATTTAATCCAATCCGATTTTGACTTCCAAAATTTGCATTTTTTTCACTTTAAAATTACTGTTTTCTCTCCATGATCTGCAAAATACCAAAATACAAAAATTAATCAAAAATATTAGAAAATAACAAAACTAAAGGTCTAACTAATGCAAATTAAGGAATCTAAATATACAATATTTAACACTCATCATGTTGCAACTCCACCATGTTGGCAATGTCTCGATTTAGCCCATTCGAAAACCTTGCCATAGTAGCTTTTTTATCCTCCTCTATATTAGCCCGAATCATGGCGATCTCCATCTCCTTGTAATAGCCATCCACGCTCCTATAGCCTTGAGTAAGATTTTGTAATTTCTGATACAAGTCCCTATAGTAGTGACTAAGGACAAACAGCCTCTTCATGATGGCCTTCATTTCCTCCCACGTCTCAACAAGCCTATCATTTTTCTCCTCCTATTCATGACAAGTTGATCCTACCATATAATAGCATAGTCAGTAAGCTCAATGACAACAAGTTTTACCTTTTTCTCCTAGGAGTAGTTGTGGCACTCAAAAATCAACTCCACCTTCTTCTCCCATTCCAAGTATGCTTCAAGATCATTTTTCCCTTAGAACAACGGTATCTTCATTTTGATGTTTCCTAGGTTTCTGTTAGTTCCATCTCCCAATCTCGGATCTCTTCGGAAACCTCTACCACTCCTTTCTCCCATTGGCATGAACTTGCCCTCATCGTTCAATGAAGCTTGATCCTCTTCATCTTTGAACTCATCCTCATGGTCATCATCAGAATCATCCACGGGCGCACGTCGTTCTTGCCTTCTAGCATTAAAGACTCTTTGGGTCGCTCCTCGTGCCAAGTAGCAATAATAGCGCCTTGCCTATTCATCCGATCCCGAATCTCATTAAACACCACGTCCATGCATGCAAATTGTTGTTGCATAGCCTGCAACACAAAGGACGACTCTTCCCTTCCTTCTTGGTTCAATGTGTCACCCATATTTTTGAAACTGTAAAAAAATGTTAGAAATAATTCCTCAAAACACTCCCTCATGTGTTTGCACTCAAATTATGTCACTCACACTCATGTTTTACTCTTAAATTGGCTTTTTCCTGATATTAGTCCCACACTCTCTTGCCTTTTTCCACTTGTAGTTTCCCCTTTTCAGTTCTTTATGAAACTAATTAATTTGATCTAGAAATTCAACTTGTAGTATTTTAAACCAATACTGACGGCAATAAAATATTATAGAAACAACGAATCAAAGGAAGAGGAGAAAAATCAGATTTTTTTTTTTTTTTTTTAGAGAAACTAAAACTACAAAAGTCACAATTCAAGAAAAAATTAACTTTGATAAGCACGGTGAACGATAATATCTGTTGCTTCAGTAACACATTTTTTTTTTCACTCTTTTCGCTCTCTCTCTCTTTTTTAAACTTGGTGCACGAAACAAAACAAGAATAAGGAACAATGAATACAAACGGAACAAGATAGGATGATAACAAGAATAAGAAATAATGAACACAAACAAAATAAGATAAGATGATAATAAGAAACAAAAGATAAAAAGATAGTAAACCTGATTTTAGAACCTTTGCTCTGATATCAAATGATGCGAGCCTCAACCGACACGCTTTGAGACCTAACAAACAATATTGAAATATTTGCCCAAGAAAGCTAAAATTCAAATTTTTGATAGAAAATCCCGACCCAACATTTATAAATGAAATGCGAACCAAACGTATAAAGTAACAAACCCTGACCTAATGATTATAATTGAATCATTAACCGAAGGTATAAAATTTAAACGCCACAAGGATGAATCCTTGATAAGTTCACAAGTTCTCTGAAGAACCAATAGAGGAAACAAACCTCATGTTTTCTTTTATTTCCATTCAATGATACTTCATTACAATGAGTGCAGACTATTTATAACATTTTCAGCCCTACATGCCCACTATAAGGAAAAGAAAACTAGCGTATTTCGAAAATAAGAAAATAGATAAAAAAAAAAAAAAAAAAAAAAAGGAAAAAAAACATAGGAGCCTAAAATTTAGCACTAATAAAAGGCAAGTCAATCAGCCAATTAATTAGTATAGAATTGGCAAGTCAATCAACCAATTAATTGGTATGAAATAGGCAAGTCAATTAGCCAATTAATATGTATGGTATTGGCAAGTCAATTAGCCAAATAATTGGTATGGAATTGGAAAGTCAATCTACCAATTAATTGGTCTGAAATTAGAAAGTAATCAGCTACTTTCTCCTTCTAATTCCACGCCCACTCAAGCCATAATCAATCATTAATCCACACCATTGCTAAGGAAATTATGCCCATCAATAGCTTGGATTAAATTTATTACGCCTTCATCTTTCTTTGGGCCAAACTTGGAATGCCCCGTTTTAGAATCACCCCAAATATCTTGAATTAGCCTATTAAGTGCTTCTTTGATCTTCTTGGATCTTGCTCTAGTAGTAGGACAAACTGGAACATGCAATAGATCCTTTAATGGTGCTTGTTGATTCTCATCACTTCAGTTATTGTTGACAAACAATGTGGTTTGAGTGAACAACTCCAAGAGAATAAGAATGAAAACCTCACAACATAGATATCTCTTGGCACAAAACAAAAGAACAACCAAGTGTTATGCATGAAATATATTAATTAAATTACTCTCATAGGTACATTATTAGTCTTCGATTTATGTTATTTCATGACTAATTGTAAAATTATCTATGCTTTATAAGTAATAGAGGCTTAATATGCTAATGGGCTTTCTTCGAGGAATGAGGATGGATCCCAAATCAAGTGGGCTGAATCCAATCCAAATTAGAAGATATATAGGATATGGTTAAGCCTAATCAATCAAGGAAATCAGCCAATCAAAATTTCATTAATTGGAGGAAAAAATAAGATTTGATTCAATTTTAGATTGAGACTCATTATGCGCATGTCTCAGTGTTTTGATCATAACTTTCGGTTCAAACATCTAGTTGCAAAGAAGATGGTGGCATTAGAAAGCTAATTCAAAATCTAACATATTTTTTTTGAAGTAAGAGATTCCTGATTTAGATGTTTATTATACAAAAATTGCCCCACAGTATGAGTCCAAAAATTTGGGTGAATTCCATTCGAAATTGCCTTCTCATTTTAGGATTTCTCTTCTAGGGCTGGATTATAAAAGAGACCAAAAACGTGGAGAAGATGATATATACAGTGGAGGCTAGACAAAATAATTTAAAAAAACAAAAGGAAAAACATAAAAAAGTCCCCTGAACTAATAGCCGATTTTAAAATAGCACACTGAATTTTCAAGTATGATAAAGTGACCCATCAAACCACCAAAGTGCGCCCAAAAGGCCAATTTTATCAAAATATTCCTATAATACCCTTACCACGTGTCATATATTCAATTAAAAAAAATTAAAAAATTAAAATTAAAAACCAAGAAAATATTAAAAATATTAAAGAAAAAAACTAAAAAAAAAAAAATCAGAAGGTGGGCCGAAACCACCCCCGAGGGCTTGGGGGTGGCGCAGCTACCTCCGTTTGGCCTGGGGGTGGTTTCGGCCACCCCCTACGGCCGGTCTAGGGGTGGCTCGGCCACCCCCATGGCCCATGAAACCCCCCCCCCCCCCCCCCCCCAAAAAAAAAAAAAAAAAAAAAAAAAAAACCAAAAATTGGTAGGGGTTTGGCCCATCAATGGCCGAACCACCCCCATGTCCCTTAGAGATGGTTCAACCACCCCCCAAAGGTCAAAAAGAAAAATAATAAGTTGGGGTTTGGCCCTTCAAGGTTGCCAAACCACCCATAAGGGCCTTAGGGATCTTGCTCTAGTAGTAGGCCAAACTAGAACAGAAATTTAAAAATCAAATATATACAATTTCCTAAACTTAAAATCAAATTAGATTTAATCCCAAAAACTTAACGACATAATCGTAACAGTCCTCGGCAATGGCGCCAAAAATTGATGTGGTCTTGAGTGTATCAATAATAAAATAACCACTCGCAATAGAACAAATCTTTGTAGGATAGGTCTATGTGAGGGTGTCGAACCTCTACGAGTGCTAATTTGGTTGTTAAGTTGCTAAGAGTAACTCTAATCTAATTCAGAAAAGAAGTTTGATTTTTAGTTTTATAATTGAAACTAAATAAAAATATAAAAGTAAAAATAAGATAGTACGGAGAAGTTATAGGGGATTAACTTCACCACTAACCTCATAATAATGATAAATTGCATTTAACATGGAAATTTCACTTACATGAATAATATGACTCGTTTGTGTTTGTCAAACACTCAACAATATCGTCAAGAAATTTCTTTTATTAAGAAATAAGCATAGCTCATATTTTGACAAGGTATGAATGCTCTACATAAACTAAGGTATAGAACAATTTATCCTTCCTAGGCATGGCCTATCAAATCTCCTAATTAGCACACACAACTAAGGAATAAACATAACTTATCTTTCGGCTAGCATAAATTGATTTACCTAAATTAAATTAATTAGGGTGTAAAATAATTTGTTCTTCTTAAGAATGACCTATCAAACCCTCTTGAATTGTGTCAATTCATACCGTTGTGAAACTATCGTTCACATAATCATGGAAAATATGAGCGTTAAGTTTACTCAAGATAAATAATTTTCTAAGATAAGATAAAAGGTTTATCAAAATTGAATATAAACATTAAGGAATAAGGTTCGGCCACCCCACACCAGCCATGCGGATGGCTCAAGCCATCCCCTATTTTTTTATTTATTTATTTATTTTTTTCAGGAAGTATTTTTTTTTTTAAAAAAAAGAAAATATTTTTAATGTTTTTTTTTTAAAAAAATTGTTTTATTATTAAATTTATTTTTAATGGGACATAGGACACGTGTCATTTTTGAAGAGTGCTGACGTGGACATCCGTAAATTTTTGGATAGAAGTTGGACGGAAGTACTATCTCCTTCTTTAGCCATAAACGAGTTACTATCTATGATACAAAATGAAGCATAAGCACCAAAAAAGTAGTCTTTAAACCACGGGGCAAAAAATAATTTAACCATTAAAAATATGCATATGCGTATACTTAGCATGTTTAATTATGTATGTTTCTGTGTTGTCTGTGACAATTATTTGATGCACCTAAGGTGCATTTATCTTGTAATATAAAACTAAGCTATGTCTAATATATTTTGATGTATTTCAATCAGCTCTGGTGCGTTATATACGATCTATTTTGAAGACTTTAGAAAGAAAAAATATTTATATATATTCGGTTGTGAGAGTTTTATATCTAATCTAATAATGTCAAGTGAAAACCGAAAGTTTTTACTTACGGTTTTATTGGTTCAAATACCGGAGCGTTATAGTATGGTACCAAAGCGTTTTTGTTCATATGGCCATCGGAATAGACTCTACCTAAAAACTAGTGTATAACAAGAGCTACTTTTAATAAATGATTTATAAACCTCCAAAAAAAAAAAAAAATTGTTTGAGATTAGAAATGTTGAAATATTGTACGGCTGATATGGCATAGAGTAGCAACCGTCATACGTTGGAGTCCTTGTTTAGAGAGCAAAAGAAAGCAATTAGGACCATACCTACGAACATAGAACCCTTAAGAAGAGAGGCCCGTTTGGTAAGCTCAAACAGCTTAAGGCGCAAAGGGATGCTCTCAACGATCAAATTCAAGCGCATATATATAGATGCAGGGACAAACAAAAGGGTCATGGAAAATTGCTAACATTGGCAACGAGGAACAATGAGATCTAGAATAGTTCTAAGCAGCTTCCTAAAATGGAAAACATAATAAGTTAAAAGCATTTTTAGTTAATTACTAGTAGACGGCTTTGGCTCCCAAAGAAAAAGGGAACTGTCAAAATTCAAGAAAGAAAAAAAAAAAAAAAATCTTTACATATGGCTGTTTTGGATTGTAAACCATATTAACAGAGCTAGTCGGCTACTAATGTGGGACCTAAAAGGATCATAATCATCACAGATCCTCAAGTACTAGCATTTTACAAAGAAAATTTGGTATCAGAAGCATCTATTTAGTAATTTAAAGCATCATTAGCTTAATCAGCTTCAAGTTCAGCACCAAACTGCTCCAACCGTGCAGCATCATAATCTAAATCGCGGACCAAAGCATGGTTGACCAAACCATCATCCTCACTAGCATGTATCTGTCTACCACCAAACCTGAATAGAAACAAGAACCTTGACCAAAATGCAAAATGCAGAATGCAAAACAGAAAAACAAAAAACCAATAACCAATAACACTAAATCAATGTGGCAAAAGATAGCTAATGAATGCATCTTTAAGTTTCTACAGCAACCCATGCAGGAGGGCAGTGATACTCAGTGTATCAGGAAAGCACATATACCCATATTTTGGTATGACTTTACTGGACGATGTCTTCTAGGTTGGCTAACACAAAGTGCGGTTTTCTAGTATCTTAAGAATTGCAAATGATATGGCAAGGTAACAGACTGACCCCTCAAACATTATGAACCCATACTTAAATATTGGTCACCATGTAAATTAAACTTAGGTACTGCCAGAAAACATCTGCCGTTTGCTAAAGTACTCTAAACCAAAGAACGGGATATTTTCCTTTTCCACTTTTTGTTTGTGTGTAATTTAGCACGGATACATGGTCACCACCTTCTTAACAATTCAGAAAGTAGATAGTTAGCCAACCATTTATAGTACATTCATGAAGATATTACTGACAAACTAGTTTTATTAATTATAGATCGAAGACGGGACACTCATGTCAAGAATGCCACCGTGTAAGTCCATTGAGTGACATAGAAAGAGGCTATTGGGTAGGCAACAGAGTAATTTGCACTCGCATCAAATAATGAAGAAAAATTTCAAAGGGTTCTATCAAGGTTTTCATCAATTACCATCTTCCATCCATTAACTCTATGCACTTTTGAGCATCCTTCCTATCCTTGAATTTGACCAAAACAACACCTTGTGGATGATTCTCGCAAACCTGAAAGCAAAATCCAAAATAAGCATGAAAAAGATAATAAATAAATAAGAATTTCAAAGAATAAGAAACAAACAAAATCCAATCAGCGTCCAAAAATAAAACCCCAAGCTAGACAGGCAAGTAGCAGAATAAGGCTTCCATGACCATTGTCACAACTACTAATTAAAAGACTTAAAGAGAGAAAAAGTAGTCTAGATACAACCATCAATTTGCTTGGTCAAAATGTGAGAAATGACAAGAAAATACATTTTATTTATAAGTAATCACAAGTATTATTAAAAAGCGCAAAGGCACAAGTACACAAGATATATATACAAGAAGAGAAGATATAGAAAAGCTTGATAGCTAGAAATATTAAAATAAAAAACAGCAGCTCATTACAAGAAATATTAAAATCCTATGATTAAAAAAATCCATTTTCATGCATTTAGGTAATGTTTGTTAAATGTTTTTTAGAGGTGTTTTCTGTTTTTAAAAACAGAGAACAAAAACACTAACGGTTGCCAACAACTTCTGTTTTTGAAAACAGGCTGCCCGTTTTCCCACCGGTCACCCAGCAATGCATTCTCAAACATGTTCTTCCACACCCCACGGTACACTTTCAAGGGCAATCTCCTCTAAGTTCTCTCTCAAGGCAATCTCTAGTGCCCACAGTGGTCAAGGTACCCAATACCGCTCCCTGAACCCGCTCCCAAGCCCAGGTTACTGATCATTCTTCCCTTCTCAGCCAGCCATCGTAATGGGTGGGTAACACCCAGCCGCGGTGGGTGGAGTACCTTGCCACTGAGATGGCTGGCCTCTCAGCCACAGATCGCAGATGAGGCGCAGTGCGGGGCAGGCTCCGGCAAAGGGAAAGGAGTGTATGAGTAAGAAAAAAAAAAAAGTGTCAAAGAAGACACAAAGGGAAAGAGAGAGAGAGAGATGTGAGAGTGACACAGGACAGAGGGAAAGAAAAAAGCATTCACAGAGTTCAACGCCAAAATTACCACAGCCCTCTCAATTTCGAAACCTAGTCGAGGAACCTCACCGAAGAACCACCGTCAACACGCCATGAGCTTGGTGACCTGGCGCAAGCAAGGATTACCATAGCCATACCTTCCACTGAGGACACCCCTCGCGAAGCCCAGAGATCTCGAAACTCTCCAGCCCATCCCCATCAACTGCAGTGTGTGCACAGAGAACCTTAGTACTGCTGGCTCCCCCCTCTGAGAGTCTTCCATCACACAAGTGGAAGAACTCCACGTTGCTGAAGCAGACACCGCAGGACTGTGTGGAGGTGAGGCAGGTCAGTGCAGGTCAGACAACCGTTTCCCCATGTAGTTCATCTTCAGTCTCTGGGAACTGACCGAAACGACCTCGAGATATAAGTCAGTGGAATTACTGACACTGGCTTTGGTGAATCTGTTCTGAAGAGAGAGAGAGAGAGAGCTGGATTGGTATGGGTGCATGGGGAAATTTATTGGGAGAAGAGATTCTTCAGCCTTTTAATGGAGGGAAAAGACAGTTTGAGGGGTCACGTGAAGACGAGAAAACACCCCAAAACAGTTTTTAAGAACAAAAAACAAAAACACTGGAGAAAATACATTAACAAACATACCCTTAATTTCCTCTAATCACAAAATATCATATCAGAGAGCACAGAGGGAAGAAACTTAAACCTAGTCACAGTAGTATAATATAGGGGAAAGCAAAAGCACTTCAGTCAAGAATGAAGTGGCGAGGACAGAGAAATCTTAGCAATTAAAAAGTAGTTCAATAAAGAAGGAATAGAGGATTTAGCTAAAACAAAACATATAAACAGAAAACAAATTTCTTTTGTTCTTACTGTTGCTAATTTAGTTCTAATATGATCCCACCTACTTTTTCCAAACTAAAGTAACATAAGTGGAAAACTTTCTTGAAAGGATCATGAAATAATAGAGTTTTGGGAGTTGATTATCTATGCAATTATGAAAATAAAATATATGTATAGAAGTTTGTGTGTGTGTGAGTGTGCTTTCACTAGGCTTGTCAAAGACATGAGCAAACAAAGAAACACTCAATAGCAATAACGTGTCAAACTGCACCACTAATATGAAAATAAAGGTGTCAAGAAAAATTTAAAGAACAAACTAGGATTCTCTAATTATAAACACATTTTCAGTATGAGATTTATCTAGGCAACCATCTCGGTCAGTAAATAGAAGCTAGAGTAGAAAAAAGAAAATCAGCACAAGTTAGAAGAATCTGCGCAACAAAGCTTGAGAGCAAATATTGGTAAAGATTATGGCGATAGAGGAACTCCATGCGTTAATATCTTGTATCAAGTTAAAAAAATTCTAGAAACATTTTTTTATTTTGTATCAAGTTGAAAAAATTCTAGAAACATTTTTTCAGAGCCCTTCATCTTAACAACACCTGAATACAGAAGTGACTGGTTAGCACTTAGATATAAGTTTGTGGATCATCATATATATCCAAAGAAAGATCAATATTTTATGAAAGAAACAAAACAACCACATATCAAAGTTAAATTACCTTGACCGAGTCCACTGGTCCAAGCTTTACGCATTCCTCCTCAACATCTGCTTCTAATTCCAAACGTAAATTTTCATCGGCCTGTGAACATTTGTATAAAGTCAAATTTTCATCAGCCTCTAATTCCAAATGTAAATTTTCAGTGAGCATAGATTATATAATTTTCTATCATCAATTAAAGATGGAAATCAGAATAAAACTATGCTTTTGTCTAAATTTTTAAATTGGAAAATTATTTTAATAAACAAAGCATAATTATTCATAATAAGATATGGTTACAAACAAGAGCCGCTACAACAACTATGACAGAAATATCAGCCAAAACTTACCTGTTTTTTACCCCCACCCCCGTGGAAACAAAATAAAAAAATAAAGGAACAGGTGGCTAAAAAACTTGTTGGTATAGTTCTAAATTGTTACAGGACAGTGTACTAGTGACTTCATCATTTGGAAACTAGACCGGTAAATAGGATAGTTTCCTAAAATATGTGAAAATGAACAAGCAAGTATATTTCATATTTCAACACAGACATGATAATCCTCATTGCCTCCCCAAAAGGTAGACAATGAAACACAGCTATATTTGTTTTAGTAGATAATCTACATTAACAATTTATGGTGGCTACAGAATTGTGGAGGACGATTCTGCAAATGTTTGGGGTGGAGTGGGTAATGCCGCAGTCGGTGAAAGATATGTTGGGGAGTTGGAGGGGGCAAAAGGGTAATCAGACTTTGATACCGATTTGGTGCATGGCTCCATTGTGTTTGATGTGGTGTGTTTGGAGGGAACGAAACGCACGCTGTTTTGAAGATTGTGAGATTGATTTGATGAACTTGAAGAGAATGATGCTATAAACGATGTTTATGTGGAGAGAAAAATTTCAGCTTATGCATGGGTGTTCTTTTTTTGAATTTATAAATAGGTGCTCTCTTTTTTCTTTGAATTAGGGGCTTCTTGTATACGTCCTGTGTATTATGAGTTGCGCCCCTTTGCGCCTTTTGAATATACTTTACTTATCAAAAAAAAAAAAATATACACTTTAATCTTTAGAAAAGGTTCAGTGCATAACTTTCTCCGTATGGTAAGAAAGCAACTTGAGAGATTGAATAGTGAATAATCTCAACTTTAAAATAGGTCAATAAGGGTAGTATTCACTTTCTCAATCTGCACATTTTTTTGGTAAGTAAAAGCAGCTTCTACTGCCAGTGTCTGAACTGGAGCCGGACAGGTATGGTCACAGATGTTGCAACAAGTTCCTAACAACAACCACTTGGGAGAAATCCTGTAAACCATGGGTTGTTCAGAACTTACCCTCATTTCAGCAGACGTGAACATGTAGCGAAGAACAACAGTAGCTGGAATTGAAACCTTTGAATCATCGAGGCCAGCTGTGCCGCATAAAGAAATGTCATGTTATTTGTCAGGGTACACCAGCACATAAGCTAATCAAAGTTGAGATTTCAGATAAAAAAACTCAAACAAAGATGATGTCTCCTAGATGTCATAAAATCATTTTCAAAATTTGTAGGAGTATAACATGTACTTTCAAGCTTTCATCCTCACTGATTCACATAAAGAAAGGATATAGTTATGCTCAACCAAGGTCAACCAATAACATCTTAAATATATATCAGAATCGGTCTGTGCAGCAAGATGACTAAGCCAAAAGGCACCGAAATCTTGGTTTCGGTCAGTTTTATCACCTGTATTGATACCGTTTAGAGTAAAAGATTGTACTGAAAATTTCAATTTGGCACCCGGAATTTAGGATATGAAACTGAGTCTAAACCAAACCAATATCACCCTCACTGTGGACCTCACCACAAATGCCCTCGTCATCATTGTGGGATCCACCACCAAAATGACCATTTATCTTCCCCCCATTACAGAACCAACATAAATCACCCAAATCCTCCATGAGTCCAGCAAACATAAGTTACAAAACCCTAACACTCAAAGTTCTTGAAACCCCATTTTATCAAACTTCAAGATTCTTCCTAGTTCAAAACAAGGGTTCCTCTGAAATTTCTAGGCATGAACTTCGTTTTTTCCAAATTAGGGTTTCTTGCTTAAATTTTTTATTGAAGGGCTTGGGGTTAACTTCATTCAAGGGATGCAGTTTTGAATTTTGAAGTTGATGAATCGAGTTGAGTAGGTTGTCCCACTTGTTATGTAATCTTCACATGATTAATTGGTTCTGTGAAGTAATGTTAGTGTTCTGCAAGTTGTATTTGCATGTAATTGTTTTATGTATCTGCTGTACCTTTTGTTTATGCTGCTCTGTTCCTGGACTAGCTTCTTTAAAACGACTCACCGAACTGATCCAAATCGCCAAAACTGAGACTCAATCGATTCGGTTGGTGGATGTTGATCAGTCTCAGCTTTTGTTTGGGAAAATTTCAAACCAAAAATTTCAGTTCAGTCTGTAATTTCTCCCTTCAACCAATAATGCGTACCCCAAGTTATGACAATACAAAGAAATGCAGATTCAGAATCTACAAACATTTCATTTTCAAATTTAGACAGATCAAAATAGACCAAACAGTAAGTTTAAAAAAACAACAAACAAAGAAAGTTAAAATAAGGGGTAATTACTTTTTCTCCTCCTGAACTACCAGCCATTGTCAATATGTCACCGCGAACTAACACATCGACCAGAAGAGAGCATGCAACTACAATTTGTGTACCTTTACCCCCTTTCCGTTAGTCAAATTAGTGAAAAGACTCAAATACCCTAACTCAAGTTTTAAATTTACATATAATACTTTAAAATTAAACAATTAAAAAAATAAAAAAAAGGAAACGGAAAAGAGGGGGTGGCTGACATTTTTTTATTAAAAAAAAATATTTTTTTTATTAAATTATTGTTTAAGGGTATTTCTGTCTTTAAACAAAATTTAATGTCTAAAATTCGAATATTCCATCAAATTTAACAAGATTCCCTAACGGAGGGGGGTAAAAGCACAAAAATGGTAGTTACATGCTTTCTTTTAGTCGAGTTGTCAGTTCGTGGTGGCATGTTGGCAATGACCAGCAATTCAAGGGGGAAAAATGAATTACCACTTAAAATAAAAAAGAAAAGAAAAAGGATCGTATACTTCCTTAGTCCCAAGCAATAAGCCGGTGTGAAAGCAATTAAAATTAATGCATTTTTTGTTTTCTCAAAGTGGTTAATTACTAGAGGATGGAGAGGCTATAAGGCAAGTGCATAATGCAAACAATACCCTCCTTTCCCTAACATAGATCGATAAACTTCTTCCTTAGAAGCATTTTTTTATTAAGATGATTCACTACATCCATTAATCCATACTATCCATAAGAGAATCGTCTCTAAATCCCAACTTTCTTTTTAAATTTGGTAGAGAAAAGAAAGAGGACAAAAGAGTCTGTAAGTCATAAGTACTTCAATAATTTATGCATTGTTAGACATGGGCGTAGTTGTGGGTAATGGATTTTATTTTATTACCATGTGAATCTAATTTAGTTATTGGGCCTTTGTGTGTGACTTTTGGTTTATGTTAGTAGTCAAACTACAATGTAGTTTTTGGAGTCCTGGGCCTATTAGGAGAAGTCAAGAATCAAGAGTGCTTATATATATATATATACACACACGCGAGCGCGAGTCTTACTCAAACAATTTCAGTTTTGATGACAGGAATTGAGTGCTTTGGTTCATGGAAGACATTCATGTCCTAGTTTGAAGCGCTCTCTCCTTTCCCTTCCTTTCCACCTCTTTTTCCAAACTACTGTTCACTGCCTTCACAACTTGGACGATTTTTCTTTCTTACAATCTTGATCTTAAATCCTCAACCATTTTCCTAGATATTTTGAAGCCTTAAATCCTAAAAAATTTCCACACCAAAACCACCAAATAAAACATTCAAAACACACGAAAAATATCAAATCTGCTGCTGCCAGAAAAATCTCCGCATGTTGTTTGCATCAAGAAACAGTCCTCTTTCTTCACCCTTTAGATCCTATCTTATCCAAACCTAATTCTTTATACAAACCCCAAAGACATCATTCTATAATCTCAAGCTCTAAAGCCCCAACTTTCAGCCCTAAATCCCACCACACAAGTAGGTAGATTGCCCCTAATCTATCCCACATCATCTCCTTAAGGATGCCCATGTCCTTAAACTTAAAAATCTTGTTACAACACCAGAGATGCCTATTAGGTGGAATAGAAACATTTAGATGGTTCATTTCCCCAGCCCTAAATAAACTAAATAAAAGGGCCTTGATTTTCTTTCAGCAATTTCAATCCAAAAATGATCATCAAGAACAGCACACCAAGCACTTCTCCTTTTCTATTTCCCAACAAATAGTCCAAAATGTGCAAAAAGATAAATAGATTTTTTTTTAAAATATATATATAGGTAAGCAAAGAAATATATTAAAAAAGCGTAAGGCGCCCCTAAGCATATATGAAGTATACAAATGAAACCAAACACGAGCAAGCCAAAAAACAAAAAAACAAAAGAGAAAACCCACAAACAGTCGAGAACCCAAGACCCAAAGCCCAAACTCTAAACTCGCCAAAAACACTTTAGACTACATTACATCAATAGTCCTTTTGCCTTTACCCTGGCTAGAACGAACACCCCTAGAATCAAAGTTAATGGAACATTCTAAGTTCTTAACCTCTCTACTCCCTTTAGTCTTAAGAACAGAAGCATGATCCTCTTGATACAGACCCTCATCAATCAAAGTTACGAAATCCTAAACCCGAGCTTGTGCAGGATGCAAAAGTGTGCTATCACACTTGCAAAAGCGTCACTTTCACACGCGACCTCACCCTCTGAAACCTTACACTTCGAGAATGCCTTCCAGCACCCTCTGCAGCTTTGATCCCTGGAGCCATCAGCATGACAATCTTTACCCAAAGGACCATAAGGAGTCCTCTCCAAGGTGAAGGCTGCGTAGGCTGGATTCACTCCTCTACAATCAAAACATCAACAAGTTCTGCCAATAGTTACCGCAAACCTAAATGATTGTGGCAAAATCATGATATATAGGAGCATAGATACATTTCAGAAGAGGAAAAAGAATCATGTACAGTACAAATATAAACCATATCTAGCAATCTAAAAGTTTGATGCATCAGACAAAAGAATTGACTAATATATAATACAAGACAGATAAATCACTGAATTTATACTAAAAAACTAGATTAAATAAAGAGAAAAAGGGGCTACAAATAAAGATCAATCAGCACTCAATTGAAAGGTCATATCCTTCATCAAGCTACTGCAGAGTTCAAGGTGTGAGATGAGAACTCACCCCAGCCAAGCATTTTCTCTTGCACCTTCTTCAGCTTCTTCTTCTTCTTGCTGTCAGCTTGTTTGGCAATAAAAGCATCACCTGTGTGAAGTGTAACAAAAGCTCATTAACTACTCGTCTCAGGCAATATCAGTGATAGCCAAAAGTGAGATCAATGACAGCCAAAATACTTCAAATTTGAGGGATCACATGCATACCTTTCTGCTCAAACTTAGCCTGGGTGACTGACATAGGACTCTTGCCACCAGGACGCAGAGGTGTTCCATCCAAAATTTGTAGAGCCAGAGCAACAGATGGTTCCTAGTTTAAACATACAAATATAGATGCCCAGATATGGATATGAAAATGTTAAATGTCACAAGCATGGCAACATGGAGAAAAATTACCTTCAGATACGTTACTAGTGCATCTCCCTTTTTCCTTCCTGTCTGTTTGTCAAAATATAGCTTCACACGCGGTCTTTTTGTTTCAGGGTCCTACATTTTTCATGTTTCATGAAATGTTCAATATAAAATGCTAAAAAACAATAAATCAATAAACAAACAAGATTATCTCTGAGTGTGTGATGTACAATAACCGTGACATAAAATTAGAACCTTCACAATTGGTTTCATTGTAGGAAATATGATTTATGAATATCACTTCAGCACTAAATCACAAGTTATATAAATGACATGCACAATAAAATATAAGAGAGTAATTTCATACGCCAGTATGAAAGTGAGAATTTGGCCCAATAGACCCACCAATCAAGTAAACGATATTCAATCATGATGAGGACTGAAGCAAGAATAGTGTCTCCTCTCCTCTTCTCAAGAATAGTGCAACCCATTCAATTTCGTACTCGACATGACAGCGACTCTAATACCAAATGATACAAACCTTAGGTAGAGAATTCACACTTGAAAACTGATTTCCAAAGGGAGGCCAAGAGCCACATGGTTAAGATTGCACTTAAGCCATATGGGATGCTTAAGATCATAACACACACCAAGTGTCATGCCAAAACCGAGTCCAAAAGCCATCACCCACCTCGATGGTAACAAAACTAGAGAGAGTAGCCCAGCCCCTCGTAATATATTTCCATAGACTCACCCCATAAGGTCCAGTAACAGCTTTAGAGCACCATTTGCACACCAAAATTCCATATTTTTTATCCAAGATCTGTCACCAAAAAGCCTCTCATATGCGAGGGTTTTAAGATGGGCCCAACCTGAGTAAAAGCATGCGGCCTTTTGGAAACAAACAGGCCTTCATCACTTAAAATCCATTCTCCATTTGGCCCACTTCAAAAGAACTAAAATCCTTAGAAGGTTGGGCCCCTCCTGAGGGGCTGGGCTTTGAACTAACTACAGCAGCCCGTGAAAAGTTCTCAGGCTTCTTCAATCCACCTAGCTCCAAGCCCATATCCACCTCCCCAATTAACTAATCCACGTCACCCATTCTCCAGCTGTTTCTTCAATGAATGAAGGACAGTAGGAACGTTGTTGCCACTGCCTCGTGCATCCTCTGCAACACTGGCACAATCGACAGAATTTCAGGGAGCCTCCGCATTCCTCACCCACTAGGCCGGCGCTCTAGGCTTTTGGTGATGACGTGTCATGACCAGAAGAGCTTCCTCCACGCTGTCTCTGCCCAACCACCACCTCTGCAAACAACCTCTTATCAACCACTATGGCCAGCTCACACCTTACCAGCGTCGAAGGCCTTTTTCCACCGCCATAGGCCATCTGGAAAGCTTCAAGGACCCTCTGCAGCTTAAGAGCAAACCCCAACCAGTCTCTTCCTCCTCTGCCTTCTAGAATGATCACAAAGCCTCTCCTACAGCCACCGCCATACTCCACAACTACCAAGAAACGGCCAGAACGATTCAAGCCACATTAGCAATGAAAGGTCTAACTCCTACCCTCAAAGACCTCAAGAATTCCTTTTGAGCTCTCACTCTGCTTGTAGCAACTCCCTCATGGTATCCAGCAACTATGAAACACTGACCTTCCCCAGTTATATTGATCGAACGAGCCCTCGGCATCCTCCATACACCCATAAAACCGAAAACCCCTCCACCATGACAAATTAAAAGGACTTGGCCTCAACCAGGAACCATCTGGAAGAAGCCATATCGACCCAAGCCCAAAAAACTAAGAGAAAATCTTACTGCCAGAGGAAATGGAACAGACCCCACTCATACACCACTTCAGACTTCATCTACATCTCACCCCATACCACCCAAGCACCCAAACAGCATCCGAGAAGCTAATACATGAAGAGAATCAACATACCAGCAGAGAAACAAAGGAAATGCGCCTTCACGCGCCACCAAGGGGGAGAGAGAGTGAGAGAATCAAACAAAATAACCTACATCACCCACTACATTTTGTTCCTTGTTGCATTTGATTTCCTCTCTGTTATGTTATTCGGCATTCGCTTGACACACTGAATGACCTAAGGCAAAGATTGTGTTTTATTTTTTGAAAATTGGTTAGTGTCTTGTGTTTTGAAAGTGTTCCATTAGCTAACAGGAGGACAGCGGCTCTTTTAATATTAACAAAACTACCGAAGTGGGGGAGCAGGATTCGGGAGTCTTGCTGGATCATCTGGTTACCAGCTGCACGTGTAATGTGATGGATTTTCCTGCTGTGGGTTCAAGTTCAGTGACTAAGATGCAGGAAAAAGATAATTTGCAGTTGGTGATATGTGAACCTGTTTTAGTGGGAAATCAAGTGGAGAGCTGCCTTCGGGAAGATACAGGTGTAACTGATGAGGGAGAAGCTCTCTTTGACCGTGGTGCACAGGGTTTTAGAAGCGGCCTCCTGTTAGAACTTGAAGTAAATAATTCTAAGGAGGAGGGGGAGAGTGGTGCACCGCTGGAAATCACTCCTTTGGCAGCAAAAGGGGGAGAAAAGCACAAGGTATCACCTAGATGGGTGGTGGAAAAAGTTATGAGTTGTTATCAATCTATCGGGTTATCTTGCGAAGGGTTTGAGGACAGAATGCTAGCTATATTTGAGGAGATAGAAGCTGCTGGAGACAGATCCTTGGCCAGTCCTAAGACTTTGTATCCGTCTAATCAAGGGGCAAAAGGGTAGAGAGAATTAAACAGATTGGCTTGGTCCATTAATTATGAGAAGAAAGGGGTTCAATCGGCTAGAGGTCGCACTAAGGGTAGGGGTTCATCTTGCATTTATGAAGCCTAAATTACTTTCGTGGAATGTTAGAGGGCTTAATGAGATGGATAAAAGACTGGAAATTAGAGGGCTTCTAAGAGATTGGAGGGCGGATATTGTTTGTTTGGTGGAGACTAAGATGGCAGTAATCTCAAGGGAGGTGGTGCAGAGCTTATGGGGTTGTAATCAGGTTGATTGGTGTTATTTGGGAGCCAATGGAGCGTCGGGTGGGATTTTACTAATGTGGGATAGAAGGGTGGAGGAGAAATTGGAGGTATGTATAGGTAGATATACGGTTGCTTGTTCTTTCCGTAACATTGGCGATAATGATTATTGGGCATTTGGGGGGGTATATGGCCCGAATGATGACAGGGATAGGAGGGATTTGTGGGTTGAGTTAGATGGATTGATGAGTTGTTGGGATTTGCCGTGATGTATTGGGGGAGATTTTAATGTGGTTCGCTTTCCTAGTGAGGTCGGGCAATGCCAGTTTTTTAGCTGCCATGGAAGAATTTTCAGACTTCATTTTCATGCATAATTTGGTGGACCTACCTCTTCAAGATGGCCAATTTACATGGTCTAATAATCATACATGGTCTAGAATTGATAGATTCTTAGTTTCTGTGGAGTGGGAGTAACGCTTTCTTGAAGTAACACAAAGGAGACTACCAAGACTTCTTTCCGATCACTTCCCTTTGTTTTTGGATTGTGGGACACCAAGAGGAAGAAAAAGGTATTTTAAATTTGAGAACATGTGGCTGAAATATGAGGGTTTTGTTGAGCAGATCAAAAAGTGGTGGTCGTCTTATGAGTGTTTGGAATTACCAAGTCACATTTTGGCGTTTAAATTGAAGGCCTTGAAGACAGATTTGAAGAATTGAAATGCTGAAGTGTTCGGCGATGTAGGGAAGAAGAAGAAAGAATTACTGGAGGGTATTCGTGAGTTGGATTCAGTTGATGAAGGCCGAGGCCTAGAGGAGGAAGAGAAGGTTCGCAAGATAGATATGTCAAGAGAGCTGGAGAAAACTCTTCTCTTTGAGGAAATAATATGGAGACAGAAATCTAGAGCTTTGTGGTTGAAGGAGGGGGCCAAGAACACAAATGTTTTTCACAAGATGGCCAACTCGCGTCGTAAATTTAATCAAGTGGATTCTCTAAGCATAAATGGTGAAATCTCCAAGAATCCAGGGGAGATTCAGGAGCATATAGTTCAATTTTATAAAAACTTGTATTTTGAGAATCGTTCTTGGCGGCCAAGGGTCGAGGGCCTTTCTTTTCTTTCAATTGATGCAGATGAGAGTAGTTGGCTAGAAAGAGAGTTTGAGGAGGAGGTATGGGATGTCATTGGAGACTTCAACGGAGATAAGGCACCGGGCCTCGACGGCTTCACTATGGCTTTCTTTCAGAAGTGTTGGGATATTCTTAAACATGACATTATGGCTGTTTTTGCAGATTTTCACTCTCGAGGCAAGTTTGAAAAGAGCTTCAATGCTACTTTTGTCTCTCTGATTCTAAAGAAGACTGATGTCTTGGATGTGAGAGACTTTCGGCCTATCAGTCTAATTGGGGGAATTTACAAGATTATTTCCAAAGTCCTTGCGAACAAGTTTAAATCAGTTTTGGGCAAGATTATTTCAAACACTCAAAATGCGTTCATAGGTGGTCGACAAATCTTGGATTCAGTGCTTCTTGCTAATGAATGTGTGGATAGTCAAATTCATTCGGGGGAATCTGGGTTGCTGTGTAAGTTGGATTTGGAAAAGGCTTATGATCATGTGAATTGGGATTTCTTGCTTTACTTACTGCAACGATGTGGCTTTGGGGAGAAATGGAGGGCTTGGATTCGTTTTTGTATCTCTACGGTGAGATTCTCCATCCTCGTCAATGGAACTCCGTCGGGTTTCTTTACTAGCTCTTGCGGGTTGCGACAAGGTGATCCTCTGTCACCTTTATTATTTGTGGTGGTTCTGGAGGCTTTGAGTCGGATGTTGACTGCCGCATTGGATCAGGGTAATTTGACAGGGTTCTCAGTGGGTTCCAGAGATTCAAAGGCCTTAGTTGTGAACCACCTGCTGTTCGCTGATGATACTTTGATTTTTTGTGGTGCTCAAGAAGAACAAATTCGACATCTGAGATGTATCTTCTTATGCTTCGAGGTAGCTTCTGGTTTGAGAATTAATTTACGAAAATCAGAAATCGTTCCAATTGGTGCAGTAGAGGATGTCGAAAGATTGGCTAATCTTCTTGGATGTAGGGTTGCCTCTTTGCCTATGACTTACTTGGGTTTGCCGTTGGGTGCTTCTTACAAGTCCAACTCTATTTGGAATGGTGTTATTGAAAAAATGGAAAGGAGGTTGGCGGGTTGGAAGCGGATGTACTTGTCGAAGGGTGCCCGGTTGACTCTTATTAACAGTACGCTCTCCAACATTCCCACTTATTACTTATCTTTGTTTCCTATTCCAGTGAGGGTGGCTAATCGTCTTGATAAAATTCAAAAGGATTTTCTTTGGGGAGGCATTGGTGACGAGAAAAAATTCCATCTAGTGAATTGGAACAAGATTTGTACACCTTTGTATGCAGGTGGGTTGGGAGTTCACAATCTCATCCAGTTCAATCGAGCGCTCTTGGGTAAATGGTTATGGAGATATGGTAGGGAGAGAGAGGCTTTATGGCGTTTGGTGATTGATGCCAAATTTCAGAGTCTAAAGGGCGGGTGGTGCTCGAAAGAGGTTTCGGGTTCTTTTGGAGTGGGTGTATGGAAACATATAAGGAGGGAGTGGGAGAAATTCCGCAATTTTGTTCGTTTTGAAGTGGGGAGTGGATCTAATATTAGTTTTTGGCAAGATTGGTGGTGTGGGGATAGTTCCTTAAAGCAATGCTTTCCAGCTCTTTTTTGTATAATAAGGAACAAAGACACGTAGGTGGCGGATAATTTGGTGGTCCATAATGGTGTAATTCAGTGGAATGTTCTTTTCACACGACAAATCCAGGATTGGGAGATGGATATGGTCCTTTCTTTCTTCGACCGATTATATTCCACTTCGATTCGTCATGGAGAGGGTGACAGATTAGTGTGGAATCCCTCTAAAAAAGGTTTATTTGAGGTAAGATCCTTCTACGAAGAGCTCTTTAGGAAAGATGGCCCATCTCTTCCATTTTTTCCTTGGAAGAATATTTGACGTGTTAAGGCTCCAACAAGGGTGGCTTTCTTCGTATAGTCAGCAGCTTTGGGCAAAATATTGACGCATGATAACTTGCGTAAGAGGAATGTAATAGTAATGGAGTGGTGTTGTCTATGCAAGAAGAGTGAGGAGTCTATTGATCACTTGTTGCTTCACTGCGAGGTCGCCCGGGCTCTTTGGAGCTACGTTCTTATTTTATTTGGGGTTGAGTGGGTTATGCCACGAACGGTGTTGGAGTTATTGAATAGTTGGGGGGCGGCAATTGGGAGTGGTCATGCTATAGAGGCTTGGCGGTTAGCTCCTCTATGCTTGCTGTGGTGTATTTGGAGGGAGCGGAATGCTCGTCTGTTTGAAGATGTAGAGACACCTATGGTGGAGCTACGGAAGCGGTTGCTCAATACTTTATATTCTTGGACAGCGCCACATCATAGTTTAAGTGTCTTTACTTTTGTAGATTTTTTAAATTTATTTTCTGTTCGACCCTTTTAGGGGCTCTCTTGTATACTTCCCGTGTATAAGGGTTGCGCCCCTTTGCGCTTTTCAATAAATTGCTATTACTTATCAAAAAAAAAAATGAAGGCTTTGAACCGAATGCTGGTTGCTGCGTTGGAGCAGGGTTCGATGACAGGTTTTGCAGTGGGACCTAGAGAGTTAGAGGCAATAGTAGTAAATCATTTACTTTTTGCTGATGATACGTTGATTTTTTGTGGGGTGCAAGAAGAACAAATTCGACATATGAGGTGTATCTTTCTGTGCTTTGAGGCAGCATTGGGCTTACGGATCAATCTAGGAAAATCAGAAATTGTTCCTATTGGTGAGGTGGAGGATGTTGAAGGGTTGGCTCAGCTTTTGGGTTGTCGAGTTGGTTCTTTGCCTATGACTTACTTGGATCTGCCTTTGGGTGCCTCTTACAAGTCCGTATCTACTTGGAAAGGGGTTGTTAAGAAAATGGAAAGGAGGTTGGCTGGATGGAAGCGTATGTATTTGTCGAAGGGCGGGCGGTTGACCCTTATTAAGAGCACGCTGTCCAATCTCCCCACGTATCTTCTGTCGATGTTCCCTATTCCATTAAAGGTGGCTAATCGTCTTGAAAAAATCCAAAGGGATTTCTTATGGGGTGGCATAGGGGATGAGGCCAAATTTCATTTAGTGAAATGGAACAGGATTTGTACTCCGTTGCATTCAGGTGGGTTGGGAGTTTACAATCTCATCCAGTTTAATCAAGCACTTCTGGGTAAATGGTTGTGGAGATATGGTAGGGAGAGAGAGGCTTTATGGCGTTTGGTGATTGACACCAAATTTGGGAGCCTAAAGGGTGGGTGGTGTTCTATTGAGGTCTCGGGTTCCTATGGAGTGGGGGTTTGGAAATATATCAGGAAAGGATGGGAGAAGTTTTGCAATTCTGTTCGGTTTGCGGTAGGGGATGGGTCACATATCAGTTTCTGGCATGATTGGTGGTGTGGAGAGAGATCTTTGAAGCATTGTTATCCAGTTCTGTATAGTATTGTGAGGAACAAAGCTGCAATGGTGGTGGATAACTTGGCAGTTCATAATGGAAATATTCATTGGAATGTTCTCTTTACGCGGCAACTCCAGGACTGGGAGATGGAGATGGTGCTTTCCTTCTTCCAGCAGTTGTACTCCACTTCGATTCGACAAGGAGAGGGTGACAGGTTAGTTTGGAATCCCTCTACAAGGGGCTTATTTGAAGTAAGGTCCTATTATGAAGTGCTTAGTAGGAAAGAAGGCCCTTCATTTCCGTGGAAGAATATATGGTATGCTAAGGCTCCGACAAGGGTAGCGTTCTTTGTATGGTCTGTAGCTTTAGGAAAAATACTGACCCATGACAATCTGCGAAAGAGGAATATTGTGGTTATTGAGTGGTGTTGTATGTGTAAAAAGAAGGGGGAGGCTATTGATCATCTGTTACTTCACTGCGACACCGCCCGTGAGCTTTGGAGCTTTATGTTTTCTTTATTTGGAGTTGAGTGGGTCATGCCACAAACGGTGCTGGATTTGTTGACTACTTGGGGTGCGTCTTTTGGGCATGGCCTAGCTAAAAAAGCTTGGCGGTTAGTTCCTCACTGTGTTTTGTGGAGCATTTGGCGGGAGCAGAATGCGAGACTTTTTGAAAATGTAGAGACTGTAATGGTAGTGTTAAGGAAGCGTGTGCTTAACACGCTATTTCTTTGGTTAGCGTCCAGTTTTTGCCACCTAGGTGTTTTTACTTTTGTAGACTTTCTAAATTTATTACCTGTTCCTCCCTTTTAGGGGCGCTCTTGTATACTTCCCGTGTATTAAGGTTGCGCCCCTCTGCGCTTTATTGATGAATTTGAAATTACTTATAAAAAAAAAAAAAAAAAAAAAACTATTCTCCGAATTGTGTGTTTTGTGTTTGAGAAAAGTGTTTTCAGAACGTTTTACCGAAAATAGCCCCCTTGTCTTTCTTTTCCCTGGCTGTCCGGCCTAGAAGACAAGCCCTTTGACTGTGGTTTTGATCTTTATTGTTTTCTGTGTTTTCTTAATATCTCTGATACAACAGGATGTACATACATCAATCTGGTATTGTTCTCCCGACTGCATCATGCAGTTTCGTCATTGAAACGACTCTGCTACCAAAACTTTCAGCTCAAATCAAAACTAATCAATCCTAAGATCGTTTTCCAATGCAATTTTAAACCATTCTCTAAAATCCATATAATTTGGTTAATAAATAACTCGTGGTACATGTGTCAACAAATGGTCAAAAGTTTTTAAATTTCAGGTATAAATCAACAGTAATGCGCTACATTTGTTTATTCTATACCTCATTTTTTCAGAAATGCTATCCAGTTTTTCTCCTGCACCCTGCCTCCATATTGTATTTATATGCTAAAAATCATAGTTCAATATGTCTCATAATAAGAACAACTGGAAATCTTGAATAATTACCCAAGAAGATTTCAGGATAATGGGATAATAGTGCTAAATCTTTTTATATTCAGTTGGATGTGATTTAATGGTGGCAAAAAAGTTTCTTGCATTCCATAAAAAAAGCAAGATCAAGTATAAGATGATACAAAACACCTTAAGTAACCCAAGCCAATCATACTTATCAAAAAAAAAAAAAAAAAGTAACCCAAGCCCATCACTCATGCTCAGATATTACAAAATTATTTCATGTAGTGAACTATGTAGGAGTGAAATCCTACCTCCTTTATTATCCCACACTTGGAGAACGCCTCCACCACCTGCAACATATTCCAGATTAGTGTCTTACCACGACAAATACTCAGACAGGAAAAACAAATTAACCATGACTTACTTCATCAATAGTAACATCATCAGGCAGCCCGGTCACATAAACATGTGTATTCACTTTTAATTCAAACCAACTATCAGGAGGTTTATTAGCTTCCTGCAAGGGTATAAAGATAGGAAAGGGAATCATAGCCACAATATTCAGCATCACTACAATCCTAATTCAGATTAACAAAAACACAATATAGATGTCCATTTAATATGATTAAAAAAAAATAAAAATCAGCAGCTGGACAGGTAAGGAAGAAAGAACCTTCTTTTCTTCTTCCTTGTCCGATAATTTTCTCTTGCCAATTGGCTTTGCCTCAACTACCTCACTGGTAACAGTATTTTCTTCCTTTCCAGAGGTGGCAGAAGCATTTACCATCACTTCATTTTCTGATGCATTAACTTCTTCTATGGCAGGGGCATCAGAAACATTAAAAGTTGGAAAGATTTCCTCTTCTTCTAAAAAGGTCATCTCTTCTAATCCATATTGCTCACTTCTGCTAGATGTGTTACCCTATTAAGCATTGAAGATGCATTCAAAATTGATAGAAGGTAAATAACTTGTAAGAAATGGCATAAAATGACAAATGTCGAATGTTAAGCACTGTAAATGATAACATAGGTTTGAATAATAACAGTGAAATGAGAACATAAAATCTTCAACAAAATGAACTGAGAATGTCACCCAAGGCCAATGTCACATGCAGCCATGCAATATTTCACGAGGGTAGTCATTGCGGTGCTAAGGATATTCACAAAGTTCCTATGCTAGGTAAGCCAATGTAATCTTAGCATGGTATATGAACTAAATCAACAGGCAGTTAACTTAAAATTTGAATATAGATTCAGAGGCAAAAAAAGAAAAAAGAAAAACTATTGCTTCTGCCTTCAGACTAAATCTATTTGAGATTGCAAGAGCTCGGCTTCAGTTAGTTAAATCCAAAAGTTTGGTAAGCCACCTTCGAATATAAGTATACAGGAAAAAAAAAAAAAATATATATATATATATATATATATATATAATCAAGAAAGTAAAGTGGGACCCCCTGGGCAAGTTAGCGGCGGGCCTTTTTTTTTTTTTTTTTGATAAGTGGCAGCACACCCATTATTCAATGAGAAATGATATAAACAAATCTCCTACACATCTCATTTTCAAATCCATCATTAGATTTATGAGACCCAATTCAATAGTGGATTTGAAACTTGGTTGTATAGAGATGTGTAGAAGATGCATTTATATCATTTCTCTTATTCAATGGACCAAATAGCCTTCAGTTTTAATTACCTCAAAGATATATGGTGAGGGCTTTTCTTTAATTTACTGTTTTATGTCTCTTTTTCCTAATTGTTAACTTCCTTTTTCTGATCAGACACTGCTTTATTTATAGTAGTAGCGCTGCCAGGTAGATCAGCAATCACTCAACTACATCAGAATCAAACAAAGAGAAGAAAATAAAAAAGGACACAGCACTACATCAGGAATCCAAAAGAGGACGTTGGGTAATTGCCTCCACGCAAACAAGGAAAAAAGGGAAATGATAATGTTGGCAATAAAAAGAACATTGTGGTAGTGGTGGTGCAGCCATGTGAGAAAATCATGAAATAAAACATAGGTAGAAGGGGAAGAGAGAGAGGATGGACGTTTAGTGAGCATACAGGGTTCCAACGAGTTCCAAAGGGGAAAGTACATGAATTTGGAAACATGGTAATGGTGGTGAGCAAAGAGAGAGTGCCTTTCCCAACGAATTTGCCAATGAGAGAGACAGTGGCAAAGAGTTGGAGGTTAAGTGTGAGTGTATGACTAATCATATGCCCTTATAGACCTTTAAAGTATCCATGCTCAAGATGTATAAAGACATAGATGCAACTAAATTGGGGTGAAAATGACAGCACTTTATGCGAAAGCTAAGACATGTACAAAAGAGAAGCAACATAAAATTCTTCAGATCAATTAATGCAATTAAAATTCTGTTGTAGGACAGATTCCAGGTCGGGATAGAATGGCCTGATCATACCCACATTAGAAAAGGAGTACAATCAATACATTCGGAAGTAAGGGCAAAATAGCCCAATCACACTACGTTCCAATGACAGTGGGATTGTGGGCTTTGGGGATGGAAAGCTGACTCAAACAACCGCATCCCATTTGAACGGGGTTGCGACCGGTCGTCCCTGGAGTCTTCGCAGAACTCTGGCCAGTTGCACTCCCTTTCGAACAGGAGTGCGATCATGAAGAACAAAAAGGCATAGGAATGTGTGGAAATCCCGACGATATTGTTAAATTTGGGCGGCAATGGATGTGTGTGAACTTTTCCCTGGTTGATCACAATCCCAACAAATTTTCTTCCTCATTTAGCATTAATCTTAGCATCAATAATTTCCATAAAAATTAGGACTAGTCATTTTTATTTCCTCTTTTCATCTTCAGTTGATTTTATTGCCTTTTAAGATTTAAACTTTTGTAATGTTTTTTCCTTTTTGATGATTTACTTACTCTTTAGGTTTTAGTTTCCATCTCTAGGTGCTTTAGGTGCATGTTAAAAGAAGACTGATGGATGTATTACAAATCAGTTTTTTTTTTTTGATAGGTAAGAAAAGATTTATTAAAAAAGCGTACAGGCACTGGAAGTATACACAAGAAATATCAAAAGCTAACCCGCAACAACTGACAGAAAACAGAAAAAGAACCCCAGAACCCAAGAAAGAAAGTCCAAAACAACCCACAAAAGAGCCCAACAAGACACGAGAACAAACCCACAGACCCAAGAGAATACCCACAACCCACCAAAGCACACAACCCTACAACATGCGGGCTTTTCCTTTACTTCGCCTAGAGGAGACTAAGACGTCGCCATAATTTATGGAGCATTGCAGATCCAGTAGCTCCCTCTTGCCTTTTGACTTTTGGCGTGCTATCATCTTCTCTCGCAAAAAATCTTCCTCCATGGCGTCTCGAATAACCAAGGCCTCCTCAAAAGAACCATCCAAAGCCCAATCAAAGGGTAAACCATCCCAATAGTCTTCGTCCTCCTCCCAAACCACAATCTCCCTATTATGATCAAAATCGACAGGCCAATTTCGAGATTGGGAAAATCCATTTCCTTCAGTGGAAAAAGGAGATAGGCAACCTCTCGGGGGGGAGGAAGGTCCAACCAACCTAACCTCGACGACCTTCTGCGGCGATGTGAAAATAACTGGCACCTTCGGGCAAGGATTGAGAAATCCCCTTCATAGACCCTGCTTCACTGGAGGCTCTGTAACCTTCTTCACTGGCGGCTCTGCACCCGTAACCTTTTAACAGCACAGCCAGCAGACATCTTCAGCTTTTGAAGATGAAGTATTGAAATTTTAGTGAAAATTTTCGGTTTCTTTGTTTTTCTAAGCTAGTTAGCTTGTTCCTTCAAATAGAAGACATTGTTGCTTCTATTCTTTATCTTTCTCGGTATCCACTATGACAAGTGGTATCACAGAAGGGTTTTATCCCGATTGATGGCCAATCAGCATAACGGTAGCAATTTCTGTAACAACATTGCTTGTAACGAAGGGCCACTTTCAAGAGCCAAATTCTGGGCGTACAAACATGAGTGCTAGCAAGCACAGTGCGAGACACGGTAGATATTGCGGGAGTTACGCAAACTCTGGGACACTATTGTTAGACTGACAAGGAAACAGGTTTAGGTTTGGCAGTGTTGACAGGTTAATTAACAGCGACGGAATTCACGTTCGATTTGTCCATAACCATAATCATTAACCTCTGAATCGGCAACCAACCTACGAACAGAAATTCAGTCACAATGAGGATGATGCGGAGGCAGAACTGCCATCAGAAAAACAACCACTGCAGCCACATCCATTTGAGTTGTCAACCGAGCTAAGGGAAGATTACCCACCACCTCCTCAACCATAATTGCAACTTGTCAATTCCATCAATGTGACAGAGGAAAAATGGAGACGCTTTCAAAAAAAGCAGTGTCATCAGTGCAGAGCAAGTTGAAGATCACCCTCCACCTCCTCAACAACAAGTGCAGCTTGTCCATGAAATGGAGGAAAATGGCGACTCCTTGTTCAAGTATCAACCCCCGAAGGAGACACCATATCCAAACGAAAACTCGAGGACAGGTTTCTCTGAGTAGGATGTCTGATGTAGGACAAATTCTAGGTCAAGGCAAAATGGCCGATTGCACCCACGTCTCAATGGGAATGCAACCGGTACATGCAGAAGTAAGGGCAAAATAGCCCGATCACACACGTTCGAATGAGAGTGCAATTGGGGGCTTTCAGGAGGTCAGGCTGACTCAACTGGCCGCAACCCATACAAACTGAGTTGCGACCAATCGTCCCTAAAGTCTTGGCAGAACCAACCGGTTGCACTCCCGTTTGACGGGAACGGGAGTGCGATCGCAATGAATAGAAAGGCATAGGAATGTGCAGAAAACAAGCAATCGATCAAAAAGGAATGTGCAAAAATCCCAATAGACAACATTGTTTGATTTCTTGCAGATTTGGGCGGCAATGCACATATGGGAACTTATTTAGCATTAAGCTTAGTGTCAGTAATTTCCATAAAGATTAGGACTTGTCATTTTTATATAGTCTTTCCATCTCTAGTTGATTTTATTGCCTTTTAAGATTTAATCTTAATGTAATGTTTACCTTTTAGATGATTAATTACTCTTTAGGTTTTAGTTTCCATCTTTAGGTGCTTTAGGTTGATGTTATAAGAAGACCAGTGGATGTATTGCAAATCAGGTTTTGAGAACGAAATATTGAAATTTTAGTTAAAATTTTCGGTTTCTTTGTTTTTTCTAAGCTAATTGTTAGCATGTTCCCTTGAATAGTATACATTGTTACTACTATTCTTTATCTTTCTTGCCATCCGCTACATCATCTGTACAGACTACAAAACAAATCAAAAGTTGATTCAAATGAAAGTGTACAAGTTTTTTGTTCTACTTCTAAAAAATTTGTTGCTTTCCGGCTCAAGCTTTACCAGATTTCTGCAAAATCAGGTAAACCATAAAAAAGATTTAAAAGCTAATGAATATCCCTAAGCACCAACCTGAGGGACCCAAGCTCTAAGACCACGATCCCACTTGTACGTAGTCCCATCATCATCAGTGAATTCTTCCTCACCCTCTGGTGGCGTTGAAGGTCTGTCATAATCAACTTCCCCCAAGTCAACACCAACATTTCCAGAAAGAATTCCGTTCTTTAAAGCTTGTGCCTCTGCCAATGCTTCCGCCTCTCTAACCTCCTTCTGCCATTTCTCAAACTCATCATCATCACAAGCAGACACTGCACAATGCATCATATGGTAAGACCTATAATTCAAAAGAAAATCAAAAGCAGTAGTCAAACAGAAAATGAAGAGAAGACTACACCTGTAGTTGAATCATCAGCTCTGTGCTGAGAAATTCCAGTCAGCAGCCCAGGGATTGAGGACAATGGCTGCCATTCGCTTCTGCCTTCAGACCAGGCAAATGTACTTTCGGAGAGGTACCCATTTAAGAAATGCTCTGTCCAGGCGAAGTAAATAAGCTAAATAGATGTTTCAATAGCTCGTAATTACCAATTCAACATGATAGAGATGGAACAATTGTCCTGAAACCGTGCTATTGTTTACTGGTAGAACTGAAATTCAAGAGAGAAGGAAAAAAAAATTAAAATCACTAAAAACAAAAAGCCATCCATTCACATTAGCACTAGTTTTAAGACAACTGACCCATATTTCACATGCCCAGCAGTTCTCCAGAAGAACCACAACATTGTCTACTAATACAACACTTACCACGCAACTCAGAAAAAGCATAAGGGCCAACATGTTGTTGATTTTCACCAAGAATATACCATCCAACTTCAGTAATTGCTTCACAGTTCCCATCAAAACTGTGTTCCGCACCTGCAAAATCCAGGAAGACAACATTATGTTATTCTTGCTTTTCTGGAGCCACAACACGCATTCAAAGATGCATGCATGTATATCCGCAACAAACACATTCATACTCACAGTTAAAATCAACCAACAGAAAGTCAGCCGGAACATCTATTGCAGCAGGGTACTATATAGATGGACAATTGACCAGAAAGAAATTCAAACTCAACACATATTCTAAATTGTTATCTGGATCCTGGGAAATAGTAGATAGAAGCTCACACCATCCATCAAGTATACTGGAAATTATCCAGCAATAATATTCATTTTCCAAAAACAAAGAAACTTAAATTCTCTCAAGAACACATATATGCATGTATGTGACTCTGCAATTTTTTTTTTATAAGTGATTTTGCATGTTTATTGAATGAGAAATGCTACATTTTTTTTTATAAGTAAGAATTCATTAAAAAGCGCAAAGGGGCGCAACCCTAGTACACAGGAAGTATACAAAAGTGCCCCTAAACAAAGGAAATGAAAGAACAAGAAAGTAAAAAGTCAGCGAACAACAAACTACCCGGGCTATGCGCCGACACCCAAAGATATAACAAATTAAGCACCTTTCTACAAAAAGCCCCAACCGAAACCTCCACATCCTCAAAAAGCTTAGAATTTCTCTCACGCCACAAGCCCCACAAAACACATAAAGGAACCTACTTCCAAATACGAAAAACAGGACCACGACCCAGCAAAGTGCTCCAACCACTCAATAAATCCACGACACTACTAGGCATAACCCACTCCACCCCGAACAAGCTATAAAAAAAACTCCAAACAACCCGAGCCACATCACAATGAAGAAGAAGGTGATCAACGGACTCCCCATGCTTTTTACACATAACACACCACTCAACCACCACAATACCACGCCTACGTAAATTGTCATGAGTTAAGATCTTTCCTAAAGCCGCTGTCCAAACAAAGAACGCCACCCGCTTTAGAGCTTTAACACGCCATATACCCTTCCAAGGAAAAGAGGCCGCCTCGTGACAAACTAAAGCTTTGTAGAAAGTCTTCACTTCAAAATTCCTCCTCTTTGAAGGATTCCACACCACCCTATCAACCTCGCCATGCCGAACCCGAGTAGAGTATAACTGATCAAAGAAGGACATCACCATCTCCACCACCCAATCCTGAGCATAGCGCGTAAAGAGAACATTCCAATGAACCACGCCTCCAACCACAGACAAATTATCCACCACCCAAGCATCAGGAGAACGCGCAATAGAGTACAAAGCTGGAAAACAGAGCTTGAGAGGCTTGTCCCCACACCAAAGATCATGCCAAAAGCGAATATGAGACCCATCACCCACCTCAAAACGCAAAAACTTGGCAACACTATCCCACCCCCTTCGAATAAACTTCCAAACACTGACACCATAAGGCCCCGTAACCGGTAAAGAACACCAACCTCCCCTCACACTCTCGTACTTCACCTCAATCACTGATCTCCACAAAGCATCACGCTCCTGAGAGAACCTCCAAATCCACTTCCCCAATAAGGCTTGATTAAAATTAATAATAACATTACGTCAACCCAGTCCACCAGCCTTAATTGGAGTACAGACTCGATGCCAATTGACTAAATGAAATTTAGTCTCATCACCCAAACCACTCCACAGAAACTCCCTTTGAAGCTGCTCCAGTTGCTTAGCTACACTCACAGAAATAAGGAACAGAGATAAATAATAAGTAGGAATGCTAGAAAGAGTACTGTGAATCAAAGTTACCCTACCACCCTTGGACAAATATAGTTTCTTCCAACTAGCCAACCTTCGTTCCACCTTCTCAATAACCCCATTCCAAATAGAAATAGATTTGAACGACGCCCCCAACAGCATACCCAAATAAGTCATCGGCACCACTATTCCATTATGCTACTGATATGGCATTATCAAACCACCATTAGATTTTTTTTTTTTTTTTCTTTTAACATTGGCCAATCTAAGGGTGGATTGACAATATCACGTCAGCATAATAGGATAATAGTGGGATAGTCGTATAGTGGTGTAGTATATAGCATTACTCTTAGTGAATATAGGATGATGTGTGCTCTTTAATTTCTTCCCAAAAGGACCCTCTTTTTACTTCTCTTTCAGCCAATGCAAAGAATGGAATCATGATTCAAAGGAAAACAAGCATTCAAATGCCCAATTTTTATTTTTTTTTATTTTTTTTTATAGGTAATAAAAGAAATAGCATTAGAAAGTGTAAAGACGCCCTTAAGCAAACAGGGAGTATACAAGGATACCAAAAGAAAAACAGAAAATAAAGGAAGAACACCCGAAAAAACCCAAAAACAGAAGAAAGGCTATATTAAACCCCCAACTTCTTGCCTCTAAACCGGCTAAAACCCACACCCCTAACACCGAAATTGATCGAGCATTCTAGATTATTGACCTCTCTTATCCCTTTTTTCTTAGGAGCAGAGTCAGAGAACCGCCTTTCATCAACTAAGGTCAACAAATCCAGAAAACCCTTCTCAGACCCCTTGAAAGAAATCCCCATCTTGTGAAAACACGACCTAGCATCTTGCACTATCCTGGGGTAAACAACAACCCCTCCCCCAGGATCACCCCCCTTCGAAGAATCACCCACCTCGAAGACCCAAGAAGACTGTTGTTCTCTCTAAAACATTTTTTTTTTATAGGTAATTAAAGTTTTATTAAGAAATGAAGCATAAGGCGCCCATAAATACACATGTGGTATACAAAGGAGAACCAAAGCTAACCTGAAAACCCAACAAACAACCAAAACAATAGGAAAAGTAAACCCAAGGACCCGAGAAACAAACCACAAAAACCCCCAAGGCATACAACCCTACAACAAATGGGTCTTGCCTTTCCTACGCCTAGAAGTTTTAGAATCGCCATAATTAACGGCGCTTTGCAGATTCAGCAGCTCCTTTTTGCCCTTAGTCTTCTGACACTTAAATCATTTATTCCGTAATAGCCCTGATCCTCTCGCCATGCTCCTCACACACCGTCCATGCAAACTCCTGGGACAACATCTCCCAAATCCCAGCAGCCTTCTTCCTGACATCTAACTCCCACTCCGACGTCAACTTCTCATCCACCCCAGATTTTGACCCCAAAGAAATCTCCGACAAAGTCTCCGGCTGAATCTCCGTCGGACCCAAGCCCACATCTCCGTTTGGATCAACGTGCTGACAGCTAGGCCCACCCTCGAAAAAAGACAAACCCAAAATAACCCTAGAGACCGCCGGCGATGACGCCTCCGGTAGAGGAGGAGACAACGAGGTCTCCGGTTGAAGAAGACACCCAGGAGAGCCTGACGACTTCTCTGGAGACAACTTATCAGCCGAAGAGAATTTCTCACCCAAAACAGTCGACCCACCCTTGGAATAGGCCAAAACCGAAATATCCCCAGGGACTAACGGCGACTTATGCTCCTGCCGAATAGAACATCCAAGGGAAGCCGATGTCATCGTACCTGCAACTTCTGTGATTTCTGATGAAACAGCCTCCAAACCTCCAACAGTAAGCCAACCCGTAACCATCCCAAAGTAAGACTTTGGCGTCGTCGGAACCGGAAAAGCATTTAGAGTCACCAGAGGGATCAAATCTAAAACCGACAAGGGGGAAGACTCGAAGGGAGAGGGAGGCTTGACATGTTCGGCCACCAAAGATGGCTTAACAAATTCGGCTGCTGCCAACGTCTCCGGTCGAAAGCTTCTCCTATAGGCGTCTGACAGACCGGCGCTTTCAGAACAGTTCGTCTGATGAGAGGCTTTGTATTTAGGCTTTGGCATAAGTCGACCCAACCGAAAGCCTTTGGGCCTGAGTCCCAGACCGAACCCAGCAAGGCTACCCAAATGCTTCCCAAAAACTCGACCCATAGCCAACTTGAAACTGATGAAAATTTTTCTCCACGTGAGCCAGTTCAAATTCAAATTCAAAATTTTTCTCCACTTGAAACAAACTGAACCTGGCACACCTCGAGCAGAGGGACAAACTATGGGTTGCTAATTACCCAATGGACAAGGAAGAAGACCCATGACTAGCGGACCGACCAAAGTAGACTCCAACAGAGAGCAGTCCACCGCCGATCTCGGAGCTACAAAATCTCCGCTTCACACCACAGGGAGGATATCAATAGCGCCCAGCTCGTCCATAGGGATCCCCTGCCTGAGAAGCCCACTACCTACACTGGTCATCTCCTTCGCGGCAAAAGACGAACCCGAGCTCACCACAGCCGCAAACGAAGGGCCCAGATTGACAAAGGTGGAACCCGGCCTTTTCCTTTCCTCCTTACCACCCTGAAAGAGCGCTTCCAGGGACAGCCTCCCACAACCCACCTTCGCAGAGAGAAAATCTGAAACCTTTCTCAACTCGCCTGAAAACTTATGCCATCCCCAACCTCCACGCCCTTCAAGGATCAAAATAAACCTTCTCCTACCACCGGACCCATATGTTGACGCCTCTAAGAACCGGCCGTCTTTATTACCCCCTTTACGAATAATCAGGACCTTAGACCCTTCCCTGTAGGACTTAATGAAATCTTCATCTTCAGGGAAACCCAAAAGAGATTCTATCATCGTCGCAAGCCAATTGGAACTCTAGAGGCTCAGGACGACTGCACCCAAGAAACCTTTTCTCTTCTCCACCCTCAACACCGAAGCCCCATCCAGCATTGAGAGGACAAAAGATTTCGATTCTACAAGAAATCTCTTTTCCATCGAGAAACACCCAAAAACAAAGGACCTACCCAACAAAGAATTACATAATCGCCAGAGAAGAGAACCACCCAGACATAGGATACATCGTTTGACTAGCTTGCTCGACCCAAAATGCTTCCTGATGCACGAAAACTCTAACCCCGCACTGAACCCGAGCGTGGAAGGCTGACCAAAGGAAATCCCTAAGAAGACACGCTCTCACGCGCCTCCGTTAGCACACTGCTCTTCGATCTGCTAGGGAGGGCTGGGGATCAGAAATTGTGTCCTCAAAGATAACTTATCTAAGACAATGAAGACGATCACTTTTGCATATGCTCCTACACTTCCATATCCACTATCCCTTTTATGCTCTCAACTTCTCTCTAAAACATATCAAGTAAAAACTGGAGAGAACACCCAAATACCGAGGAGAATGGCCTCAGAGGAAACAAAACCCACTGAAAAGGGGGAAGGAACCCCCCCCCCCCTCTCCCCAAACAACACCAAACGTATACGAAAAAGTAGGCCCAACACCACCAGACGAGGGCTGGACAACCAGAACCCCTCCCCCACCTACAGCCAACGAGGACTGGACCGTGGCCACGAAAGGGAGCTGAGAAGGAACACCCAAAGACTGCGCTATCGGAACATTGATCGCTGCCACAACCTCAGCAACCAGAGAGGCGTCCACCTGTCCAACACTGCCTCTCTTTGCTTTCCGATAATATCTCTACACCTGCTTGGAAACTGATGGGCAGATGGGACCCCGCACTCCGACATCACCGAACAAGACCCCCCCAACACAGCCTACCGGCTCCGGAAAAGACCCCTCAAACCGGGTCAAGACCAAACTTGGTGGTCGTAATCGAATAAGGCCTATAGCCCACCCTACTAGACCCAGCCCTTAAATGCCTCCAGCCCAACCCAAAACCACTCTTCAACATCTAGCTCAACCCAAACCTACCCATTCTCCACTTCAACCCAAAAGAGAAATGCAAGCCCAAATAATTCCTATGCCCACAAGCACACAAGCCACACTTCAAAAATACCAAGAAGCTTCTAGAAAACCCCACACTCATCTGATGCGTCACCTTCAACCTCTATGTCACCCACTGCAACCCTCTTCTTAGAGTTTGCCAGACTACACCCTCTAGAACCAAACTCCTCTGAAGCGTCACCTTCAATCTCTACGTCACCCACTGCAACCCTCTGCTTGGAGATCGCTAGACTGCACCCAATGGATTCTCGAATCCTGGAGCCATCAGCAAGAAGGTCTTTACCCAAAGGACCTCTCCATTGCGAAGCAATCCACTGCCTGCCAGATCGTCTCCTGCTCCCGACCCAGCGGAACAAGCTTCTCCATCTCGCACCAGACCACAGCCACCATCTGAACTAGAGGCCCGCCAACTAAGTCAGGAGCCAGCAAGCGCACCACCTCCGCGAACGACAAAAAGACCGTGACCTTACCCAAACTCTTCCCTGCCGAAGCGCCACTAGAGGAAGACGACACCACCGTTGATTCAAAAAAAGCCAATGCTTTGCTCAGCTCTCCAGAAACACGACCCAACCCCGCCCGTCACAGCCTTCAGGGAACACAATCATCCCTCTCCGGCCACCCACAGCATATACCGCCACCTTCAAGAACTGGCTAGAGCTATTCCCACCCTCCAAACGATAGCCACCTTCGAACCCTCCCTGAAAGATTTAACGAAATCCTCAGAACCAGGGTTTCGCAACACCTCTTCCACCATCAACAACAACCAAGCAACGCAACGCGCGCCCAGCAGAACCCACCCTGAGAAACCATTCATCTTTTCCACCACCCTCAACTCAACAGACCCTTTCACCATCGAGAAGATGAAAGATTTCACCTCCACAAAGAACCGACTCTCCACACCCAACCGCATAGGACAACCCCCGAAGGGGTTCGCAGCAGCCATGCCACCACGCGCTGCTCACATGGCTGAAAACCCAAGTGACGCAAGCTTCCCAGAACCAACAGTTATCTTTGGGGTTGCAGAACCACTCTTTTCTAGACACTCCTAGTCAAGTTAGAGTGAAAGAGTAGAGGAAGAGAGAAGTCTGAGGCTAAAAACTAGCGAGAAGCGCCTACACACGCCACCGCTTGCGGAAAGAGGGAGGAAGGGAGTAAGAATGCCCATTAAATTAACTGCTCTAATGAGAAAGTAAGAATTAGAATAAAGAACAACTAGAATTTTTTTAAAAAAAAAAAAAAAAAAAAAAAAACCAATCACATCTTTAGCACATGGGGCCCGCCAAAACCCCAAATTAAGTTTTCTCTTTTGCACATCTTCATAACAAATAAAACTACAAACTGTTAACCTGAGGCAAATCAACCTCTCACCCACTACCCACTATTTATATATAACACAATTAATGCAAAATCAGAGTAACCCAAATGGCATTTCCAACCCCTTAAGATTAGGGGAGTGGGTGAGACATTGCAGGTTCTAACCCTATTTGGCACATGAGTTAAATTACCAAGCAATATATATATATATATATATTTGATAAGTAATATAATCTCATTAAAAAGAGCAGAGGTGCGCAACCCTAATACACAAGAAGTATACAAAAGTGCTTCTAATTAGAGAAAACAAAAGAACATGAATGTAAAAACTCAGCAAACATAAGACAACTCAGGCTATGAGCATATATATATATATATATATATATATATGAAAAAATTCATTAAACAAAAATATAAACATATGGGCATCAGAAAATCAACTGAGAATCCACTCAATACCCAAGGACATAAAATAAATCCATACCATACCACGCTAACCAATTTTATATGTTTCTTTTTTTTTTTATCTCTACCTCGCTTCCTGCCTCCCACCTTGGCAAACAATATAGAACCGAAAATAAAAATTCCACAAAAACATGGAAATTCACGCAACTCCTCGGCAACTCAATTCCCAAATTTCTTTTTTTTTTTTTGGTTGGGAAAACTACAATTTACCCCCCCCCCCCCCCCCACCCGGCTCAAAGTTTCACCCAAACTGCAATCTTGCCTCCAAAGTGAAAAAAAAACTTGCAATGCATCCCGACCAAATTTCCTAATTTTGCAATATAACCAATTCTTTTTTTTTTTGATAAGTAAGAGAAATATCATTAAAAAGCGCAAAGCACAATCAAGTACACAGGAAGTATACAAGAAAGGCATCTAAGAGGAAGAAGAAAACAATACAAGGAAATCATTAAAACTAAACGATAAAGGTGCGAGGAACGCAGCCGACCAAGAGTACAAAGAATGAAAGAAAAAGGAAATGAGTTCCTCAGTGGTTCTTTCTTTGTCTTCAAACTGCCTATCATTGCATTCCCTCCACAAGCACCACAAAAGGCAACAAGGGACCATCTTCCACACGGCTGCACTCCGAGAACGACCACCCGCCCACCAGCAAGCGAATAAATCTACCACCCGAAGAGACATAACCCAAGACAGACTGAAGCGACTAAAGATGGCGTTCCATAGAGCACGTGCAACCTCGCAATGGAGAAGAAGGTGATCCAACGACTCCCCATTCATTTTGCACATGCAACATCTATCAATCACAATGACACGCTTCTTTCTGAGGTTGTCCAAGGTGAGGATCTTCCCTTGCGCTGCCGTCCAAACAAAGAAAGCCACTTTCAATGGAACCTTGGTCCGCCAAATACTTTTCCAGGGAAAATGAATAGCCTCTTTGCAAGCAAGAGCCTTATAGAAAGATTTAACATCAAATTTCCCTTTGTAAGAAGGAGACCACCAGAGCTGATCTTCCCCCTCACAATTCACTCTGGTTGAGTACAGCAAAGAGAAAAAAGAAGCCAAAACATCCACCTCCCAGTCGTGGGCCGCTCGGAAGAAGCTAACATCTCACTGATAGGACCCGCTCACCACAACCAAATGGTCTGCAACATGTGCATCCTTGTAACACGCAATGTCGTACAAAACTGGGAAAGCTTCCTTAAGAGGCACCTCGCCACACCACACATCATCCCAAAAACGGATCCTAGATCCATTTCCCAGCATAAGTCTGGTATGACTGCAAAGCAAACTCCACCCTTTCCTAATATTCTTCCATAACCCCACTCCGTGTGACCCAGGGGGGTCTATAGAACACCAACCATCCCAAGTAGATCCGTACTTTACATCCACAACAGATTTCCACCAAGCCTCTCTCTCATGGGCATAGCGCCACAACCACTTCCCTAACAGAGCCTTATTGAAAATCCTCAAATTTCTGATGCCCAGACCACCACTTGAAATAGAAGAACAAACCTTGGCCCAATTAACCAGATGAAATTTAAATTCTTCGCCTATGCCACCCCACAAGAGAAGCCAGAGAGAAAACCCCTTTGAACAGTAATAGAGGACAACTTGCTGAAGGCCTCCATCACAATGACAAACAAAAGAGGCGACAGAGGATCACCCTGTCTAAGACCACGAGAGCTGCTAAAAAACCCATAAGGGGTGCCGTTCACCAAAACCGAAAAACACACCGAAGAAATACAATGCGCTATCCAAGAACACCATCTCTCCCCGAAGCCACATCTTCTCAATATATACAATAAGAAATCCTAGTTAACATGATCATAAGCCTTCTCAATATCCAGTTTACAAAGTAACCCTGGTTCACCTGATTTGATGCGACTATCCAGACACTCATTAGCTATAAGAACAGAATCAAGAATTTGCCTTCCTTTCACAAAAGCATTTTGAGGATTCGAAATAATCTTCTCCACAACCCTTCTGAGCCTATTAGCAAGAACTTTAGCAATGATCTTGTAAACACCACTTACAAGACTAATAGGCCAAAAATCTTTAAGATCCACAGCCCCAAACTTCTTCGGAATTAAGGCTAAAAAAGTGGCATTAATGCTTTTGACAAACTTGCTATGAGTGTGAAAGTCCTGGAAAACCCCCATGAGATCAGTCTTGATCACATCCCAACAATCTTGGAAGAACGCAAGAGTGAACCCATCAGGGCTTGGAGCCTTATCACGATTCAAACCTTTAACCACCTCTAAGACCTCCCTTTCCTCAAAAGGAAGTTCTAAGGAAGAAGCTTCACCCGCATCCAAATTGTCAAAAACAAGGTTATCCATCCTAGGCCTCCAACTGAAAGGTTTTGCAAAAAGAGATTTATAAAATTGAGCAACATGATCCCTAATAACCTGCTGATCATAAGAGATAGAGCCATTGACAAAGAGAGACTCAATGGAAATGGATCTCCTATTCGAATTGGCTACTCGATGAAAGAATTTAGTGCATTTATCACCCTCTTTAAGCCAAAGAGCCCTAGACTTTTGTCTCCAGCTAATCTCCTCCTGTAAAATAGAATTCTCCAGATCTCTGATGACCCCACATTTCCTCGCCTTTTCTTCGAGAGTTAAACCCCGTTGTTCCTCCAATCTATCAAGAGCACACAAATCTTCCATATGCATTTTCTTGCGGAACTCCACATTACCAAACTCCTGATCGTTCCATCTTTTGAGATCAATCTTCAAAGCCTTAAGCTTTTGAGAGAAGATGAAGCTAGGCGAGCCTTGGAAGCTATAAGACTCCCACCAAAGACGCACCCTATCCACAAACCCTTCAGCCTTTAACCACATATTCTCGAACTTGAACGGTCTGGGACCCCAATGAACACCACCACAATCAAGAAGAATAGGAAAATGATCAGAACACAGTCTTGGAAGCCTTTTCTGAAGAGAACCTGGAAACTTGACTTCCCAATCTGGAGAAACAAGAAATCTATCGAGGCGAGACCAAGAGGGAATCTCCTAATTATTAGACCACGTAAATGGCCCTCCTGTAAGAGGGAGATCCATAAGATCCTGCTCAAAAATAAAATCCAAAAACTCCATCATAGCCGCATTAAGACGAACGTCTCTAGATCTTTCAGTAAGAAAGCGTGTGACATTGAAGTCACCCCCGATGCACCAAGGCAGCTCCCACCAAGAAGAAAGGCCAGCCAACTCATCCCAGAGAGAACTTCTAAGAGAGTCCAAGTTAGGACCATAGACCCCAGCAAAAGCCCAAGAGAAGTTATCAGCAACGCTTCTGAACGAACAGGCAACAACGAACTCGCCCACATACACATCAATCTTCTCTACAATCCTTCTATCCCACATAATCAAAATACCACTAGAGGCTCCGCGAGAAGCTAAATAGCACCAATCAACAAAGTGACAACCCCACAGACTTCTCACTAAACTATTGAAAACAAAATCCAGTTTAGTTTCTTGCAAGCAAATAATATCAGCCTTCCATTGCCTTAATAAGTTTCTGACTTTCAACCGCTTATCACCCTCGTTTATCCCTCTAACATTCCAAGAGAGGATTTTGGGCCTCATAAAAAACCACCAAAATCCCTACCTTTGCACATACCAAGAGAGGTGCTACCACTATGTGCGTCATAATTAACAGAACAAGCTAATCTATTTAATTCCCTTGTACCTTTCAAGCTCAAGCACTAGCTAGGACCCGCTGCCTTCTTAACATTACTATCGATTATAGCCTCAAACACAGCCGAAAGTTGACCTTCATAGCCATCACAAGTAATTCCCACCCAGTGGCTATATGCTAGAACCGCTTTCAAAAAGCCCTCTGGGGTCTTCTTACCAGAAAATCCCCTGACCTTGTCAATAAAAGACAAAGGTTCAGGCTCTTCCTCTGGGAATAAAGCAAGTTCCAGCCCATTCCTGACTCCCAAACCAGAACTGTGGGTCAACATAGGAACAGATGAAGGAAGACCCGAAGGAACCAAAGAGTCCGGAAGACCCGAATCTGCCCACACAATCAACACATCAACTGATTCCCTAGGAGCTTTGGCAAAAACAACCAGGTCTTTGGGAAAAACCTCCGAAACAGGG
This sequence comes from Alnus glutinosa, assembly GCF_958979055.1. Lineage (NCBI taxonomy): Eukaryota > Viridiplantae > Streptophyta > Magnoliopsida > Fagales > Betulaceae > Alnus > Alnus glutinosa. Next base: position 10,877,650 of record NC_084897.1, read on the forward strand.
ATGGTTAAAACTGGCCCAGGACTCATGACCAAAGGAGGAGAAGCATTTACTGGTACAAGGACTTCCAGGGCGAAAGGTGGACCTCCGATGACCTCTGGCAGCTTAGGAGACAGACCCATCTTCTCAAACGTACCCGTTTCTCCCTTCAAAGAATCTTTGTCATATTCTGGCCGAGAACCCCGCTCAGAACTAGAGGAATACCCAACAAGCTGGTTCCCCGAAGCAAGGGTGCCAGACAACAGAAAACCCAACCCACTGGAGTTCTCTGGAGTTGCGGGAGACTTATCTGAACCCGCTATGCCCTTCACCGGCGACAAACCCTCCACAGGACACACAACACGATCATTCAGGACTAAAGCAGAACCCCGCTCAGGACTAGAGGAACACCCGACAAGCTGGTTCCCCGGAGCAAGGGTGCCAGACGACAAAAAACCCAACCCACCGGAGTTCTCAGGAGTTACCGGAGACTTATCTGAACCCGCTATGCCCTTCACCGGCGACAGACCCTCCATAGGACACACAACACGATCATTCAGGACTAAAGCGTTGGGCTTCAGATCTTTCCGAACCCAACGAAGCCTCCTCTTCTTCTTGAGTTTATTCTTTCTCTTCCGCCCATTAACCTTGGGCTTTAACCCAGGCACAAACTCAAGAATCCCTTCACAAACCCTGCTAAAAGCTTGGTCCACCTCAGCCTTCAACTTCTCCAGCTGTCTTTTCCAACTCAAAAGAGAGGAAAACGTGTTCAACTCTCCTGACAACTGATTTCCTGCTGAAGTATCACCATGGACGCAACCTGTCTTGTCACAAACAGCAGGAACCATCTTGGCCTTCGCAAGTTCAAGACCACACCGGTAACAATGGTCCATACCCAGAGGATTCACTTGAACATTCGCGTTTACTGAACCACTCGATATCACAATCGGTAGCTTCTACTCCTCCGGGCGATCACCACGATCCTTAGCCAAAGGAATCGCTGGTAGAGACAGCGTCCTCTCCACCTCCATGCAACCGGGACCTGAACGCAGAACATCTGCGAAGGAGGGCGCACCATCTTTGCTGAGAGCTCTATTAGTATCAACCGGGTCATATCCTCCAATGGCGCCATCACCATTTCTCCTTGTCTTCTCTAGAACTGTAGCATGACGAGCCACTCCAAGCCTAAACGGTGCTTTTAGGAATGCACTGATCTTATCCAATTCAAGGACAAAACTCCTCTAGCCCCTCCCATCACGACCTTCTGGAATGAAGATAATTCCTCTCCGACCACCCACACCATAGACTGCCACTTCAAGAAACCTTCCTGCTGCGTTACCACCTCGTCTGACTATGAGTACCTTAGACCCCTCCCCGAAGGACCTGATAAAGTCCTTCTCCCCCGGACACCACTGCAAGTTCTCCATTGTCGACGCCAACCACCCTAAGCTTTGAGAACTAGCCCGGAGAAAGACTTCCTCCTTTCTACCAATCTCACCACCGAAGCTCCTTCTACTACCGTGAAAACAAAAGTCTTGGCCTCCACGCAACACCAACGCTCCATAGATTAATGAGATTTAAGGTTGAGAAGATGGAGAATTTTTTTAAAAAAATATCCCTTAAAAAATCTTCTGAAAATATCCCTTCAAAAATCTTTTTCTTTTTCTTTTTCTTTTTTTTTTAAAAAAAAAATAACGATTAAAAAAAGAAAATATTGGGGGTGGCCGAAGCCACCCCATGGAGCATTTGGGGGTGGCCGGCCTGGGGGTGGCGAACCACCCCCATGGCCCATGGGAGTGGTTTGGCCACCCCTAATCGGCCACCCCCTTTTTTTAATTCTTTTTTTAAAAAAAAAAAAAAGAGAAAAAAAAAAGGGATAAATTGATTTTTTTTTAGGGATATTTTTTGAAGAATTGGCTACATTGCAAATTTTTAAAACTTGGTTGGGGTGCATTGCAAGTTTTTTTCATTTTGGGGACAAGATTGCAATTTGGGTGAAACATTGGGGGCTAAAACATAGTTTTCCCTCCTTTTTTTTTGTTTTTGTAATAAACAAGCCAAACTTAACCCTAACCCCATCGTACTTACTCAGCATTATATGAATGCAAACAACAAAAAAACCCAAATGGGTATAACAAATTTTCTCTAAAACACGAAAACTCATGGCAATTCCTCACCAATCCATCTCCTAATTGTTCATTCATTTATCTTTTCCAATAAACCAACTGTTACTTAACCCTGCAAAACCCTAGCCCTGTACTCACCTTTCAATTAAGAGTCAAGAAAATGAAATAACAATCAAAATAGGTATTAAATAATTTTCCAGAAATTAAAATGCTTCGTCCTAATCTCTATGATCCTAAATCTAATCTTAGAGTTTGCTCAGCGAATAATAATACTATATTAACAAGAAAAAATTATAAAAATAAAACAATAATAACGAAAAAAAAATAGATCAAATTTGATTGCAAATGAAAAAAGCGCGCACCAGGGTGTTGCACTTGGTGGTGAGCCTCAAAGCCATCTTCGGACGACATCGTTTTCGAATCTCTGCAATTTGGTGTTCTTCGGTGATGTATGGAAGAGGAGGAAAGGAGTGTGGGGGTACGGGAACAACGATGTTCTTGCACCCAGATGAGAAGACCTGTATACCTTTTTTCCTCACGATTATGTGAACCAATACCCTCCTTTGGGTAAATAAATATATTAAGGGAAAATTATGCCCCCATATGACTATATGAGGATATCCGTATCCTTCTTTTTTTTCCCTTATCACGATTATGTGTTCCCAATAGCCTCCTTTGGGTAAATAATAAATACTAAGGGAAAATTATAAAATTAGGCCAGGGAATTTGAAGCGGTGAAAAACCCTTTAGGATTTAAGAAGTGATAGATAACTCCTTTTACGCATGTCTATTTCACAAATAACTCTATGTTGACAGCCTCTGTTTTTTTTTTTTTTTTACGGTCCACGTGACACGATCTCATATGCCAACTGAATTATGATTTGTGCCAAAAAGATACACAAGATCTTTATCAACAATTCTCAAATTCTATTGGGCATATGACTTCTATCATATTTTATTGGGCATGGCCCACAAGGAGATGCGAGTCAAAGGCGGACTTAAGCCGATCATTCATCTTCTTTACACGGATCAGTCCAACAACCTTAGGAGGTCCAAACAATCTTCACTCAACAACTATCTTATGCAACGATACGTGCAATGCTTATTTTATTAGGAAAATGAATATTATTGTTGACAATGAAAGCAGGTGGAATAAAATAGTTATTCATATTTCGTAGTTTGGTAACAATATATATTCTCTTACTGAAATTGTACAAAAATTAAAATACTAAGATATATATATAGATAATAAGAATAATAATAATTTTTTTTTTTTTAAGAAAGAGAAAAAAAAAACTTTGAAAAAAATTATATGGTGATCCACCATGACAAACCTACGGGGATGGTTGCACCGCCCTCGAAACCCCCTCGTGGGCGGTGCTATGGGTTAGTGAAAATATATACAAAAAATCATCAACAATAGGAGGACTTGACAAGTATTTTTCATGTGAATTTCCAGGTTTTAAATCCAAGAAAATCATTTACCAACTTAAATAGACAAATAACATATGAGAATGCAAAAACATAATGAATATTAGCCAAGAATAGATGGAAGTTATTGTGGGTCCCATGTCAAACGTATGTTTCTACAATTTGAAGTTTTTTGTAACGCTCCCAAAATTAGATAATTGTGTTTACCTAACTAAGTGCGTTACTGGCAATTCCTCAACTCAATTAACTAGTAACTGACTAAATGATTCACCATCAAACTTAAATTAGAGTAATAACAGGCATGCAAAAGTGAAATCATAATTTGAGATATTGTAGTTCTAATCTTGCAACGAAAGTATGTATCATCAAACACAGGCTTAGAGCTTCCAAACAGACATTACTATATTAATAAAAATCTAATTACCCGAACCTTATGATAAAAGTCATCTACTTGGCGTCTTCATTCTAACGAATTCCTCACTCAACTCTTACGAGGCTTGTTAATCTATAAAACACCGAGATGTTTCACAATGGAAAGACAAACAACTACGTAAGTCCACGACTTAGTAAATAAATATTCACAAAACCATCCACTTCTTTTTGAACCTTGGGTTAAAGATTTATATCACAAAAAGTTTTAAAAATCAGTGTATATTGTTCCCGTTATTAAAGCAGACAAAAAGGTGGTTTATTTCAAATAATAAATATGGCACAATATCGGTAACAATAACATCATTTTGATGTAGAGAAACTCATGCTAATATATATATATATCATAGTCATAGCTATATTTCTTATTAACTATACCAGGATATAAGGTTTGCGCTGTTTTGAGATCTGTAATACAATACCGATGCCCCGCATATTGTACGCTACTGTCCATCACTAGCAGCCCGACCGAGTCCGACCTTTGTGGCCCATGCTACTAGTGAAGTCTGTCTACAGTGATCACATGCAAGCATGGCTGTGCCAGTCACAACAACCATTGGATCCAAGGCCAAACATCTTCCTAAGTAATCTCTATGACCACAGGGTCAAGCCCGTATAGTAAGCCCATGGTCATTCTACTACACGTACCGTTGTACCATGTCATATAGTGTAAATATTGTTCATTTGTTAACATTATAAATTAAATATTACTTAATACGAACTTGTCGTTACAACAACAAGCTCAAGCATATTAAGAAGAATAAAATGTGATTAGTTAGCTGACATATTACATGTTAAAAACACAATCAGTTTTTGTGACGTAAGCACTAAATGTTTGGTGTACTGAAAGTCAAACATTTGGTAACCCTAGTCAAACGTTCTGTTTAAGGCAGAAAATTTGATTTTTTTTAAACCCAGTCTTAATTTCATTTTAGTGCTAATCAACATTTTTCTTAATCCTAATAAAAGTTTGGGGTATTACATTCTCCCTCTTCTTATAAAAATTTTATCCTCGAAATTTTGGTTTTAAAATGCGCGATCATATCTAAGGTTACGAATTGCCATACAAGGTTAAAGAAAGTAAAGTGAAATAAACTACTTTAACAACTATTTGAAAAAATAAACAAAACAGAACCTAAATAAAAATAGTGTCTGGCAAGATGAACAAACAATAAATAATACAAGAAAATAAAATTGCCGACTATGGCTCTTCTCTATGATCCTGGAATGTGCTAGGGTGGACAAAGTAGTCACCCACATCTAGTGGTGGCTTGTCCCCTTCTGGAACAACAACGATGTGGATCTCCAGGATCCCAAGTCGTTCCTATTAGCCCTTTGATTTGTGGTCCACTTGTCGTCCTCGTCTACGAACGCCACAGAGAGTCGCCCCACCTTCTTACACAGGGCTGGAATCTCAAGATGTAGGGTTGTTAGCTCCTGCCCTTACTTGGTCACCAGCTCTAAGAGCTGGGCAAGCAATTTCAAGTCCTCAAGGGCAACCTATGCTGAGGTGGCACTATCTGATGGTTGTGCTCCGGCTGCCAACTGCTCGACTAGTGGAAGTACCTCGCTGGGTGCTGATGCTAAAGAATTGATTGGTGTAGGGTCCTCTGTGAGATGTGGTGGTCTCTCTCTCTCTATGACACCCCAGCATTTATGCCAATGTGGGTGATCAGTGCCCCAAAAGGCAAGCATGTGCTAGCCCCCAAGTCCTCAACTTTCTTCATCATGGTAATTACAAGGGAGGCGAAGTCTATGGGTATCTTCTTCAGAATGGCATAATGTCATAAAGGGTGCATTTATACATATAAGCACATCCTCATTCCCAGGCGATGTGGGACGTCACAGTAATGAGTTTGCCTCTCTTAATCAAATGCACTAGGCTGGCTATGATGCAGTGTTGTGCAAATATCTACATAAATAAATAGGCAAATACTTGTACATTTTACTCACAAGTGCACAAGATCAAAAAGATAGTATAGTAGGAAAATACGAGATCATTCCCACGAGGATTGGTAAATTATGCTTAAAAAGATATTCTCAAAAGAGATATGTTTAATAAGACGGGATAAAAGATTGAATTAAAAATAATAAGAAGAAAAGGTAGGGCTTCAATATCCACTGCTAATCATACTCAAATAAGATTCGCAATATGCACAATACTACAATCATAAGATGATGCTTAATGTTTACCAGTCACAAGGGAATGATATCTTCTCCTAAAGCTATTGATTTACCTAAGCAACGAGTTAGGCATGATATCTACTCTAATTCTTTTATTCCTTGAAGGATTTAACATGGTATCTACTAAGTTGTTCTTCAAGGAAGCATAAATTTATGGAATCGGTAAACACACTCAGATTGGAATGTGAAATCTATTCCAGTTGTCTTTATGTTGATTAATCCAAGAACCTGTGTCGGGGTTCTTTCGTTACACTATTATGCCTAGGACTCGGTCATCCAAATTGACATAAATACAAATCCATACCACATGCATATGATGGCCAACATAAACATGCGAGGAATTCAAGAAACAATAATTAATCAAGTTAAGCATCAATATATAAATTGTAGCAAAGGAAAAACTTAAAGAGACGTGATTAGGGCTTCAATCGAGCCCTAACTAAAGTATTAGTTACAACTTATATAAACTAAAATTATATACATACAGAAAATAAATAAATAAATAAATAAAATAAAAACTAGAAAGAACCTCATTCTTGATGTAACCTTTGATTCTTCCTCAAAGTTTGTGTATATCTTTGTTCAAAGGTTAAAGGCCTATTTATAGGGATTAGAGAAGCTCTAGAAATCCTAGAACAATTATAAATAGGTCTTCTAGTCCAAATAGAATAATTACAAGTCTTTTCCTTTTCTGAAATTTCCATCCAAGTAGGAAAAGGATTCCAAAATTCGTACAGATTTGTGGTTCTTTATTGCGGGGCAATTTTAGCATGATAAACATCTGAATTAGGAAAAACCTATTACTGACATATTTGTTTAATTTTTTATTAGATTTCCAATGCCACCAATTTTGTTGAAATTAGATACTTGAACCGAAAGTTATGATTAAATTACTGAGATATACTCATTCTAGATTCTTTCCAAAAGTAACGAATTTTTGCCGACTTCTCTTTCCTTAAATTCAAAATTGATTGGAATTGAATCTATCCAAAAGTGAGTTTGCTGACTTCGTTATAATCTTGGAATTTGATGGATTTTCTTCCAAAATCTGCAAAATACAAGAAAACACAAGAACAACACAAAACATCAAACTATAACAAAGTTAAGAGCTTAACATATATAAATTAAGGGGCTTGAATGTGTAACATTCAACACTTATCATGCAGTAGATAAAGCGAGCCTTAACGGTTAATGTATTGAGTTGAAATCCTCTGTCTCCTTCCAAGACTATGCGGCTAGGCCGTCCATGTGATGATCCATTTTTTTTTTATACAAATCATTTGCATAATCATTAATCTTTTAAAAATACAAATGGATCCTCATAGTGGCATGACGGTGTATTGCAAAGCCAACATATGGTACATACCTCATAATATGTACTTGACAAATCAGAGTAACATCTATCTAACTATGCAGCGGAAACATAAACCTGAATAGCAGAAATCATAAAATATACCTCTATCGCATATTTATAACAAGAACCATTTAACATCTATCTGTTTAAGTCTTATCAATATAATAATTACATAACAATAATGGCTTTACAAAAATAAGTGACACAAGCGTCACAAGCCATATACCAACTTCTAAAACAATGAACACCCGTGGTCCAACAATTACGACTGTTGCGGCGAGCTTCTGTCATAATATACCAAGTACACTGCTACAAGACCATCAACTACAACTAGAGTTGTAGCGCCCTAGATTTTAAGTCCTAGAATAAAATGTCTTAAATTATAATTTAAGACTGAGTAAAATGGACAAGTCTAGAGTTGACGCTCGAATGTAGGAAACAGTATTCACATTCAGTAATTGATAAAATTATGTGTCTTCTAACACAATATTAATCCTTGAAAAATATATAAGATTGCATTAATATTTATGAAAATAAATATTCCTTAATCTTATTATTTTATAAACCATGAGTTTGTAAATAAAGAATATTATTTAGACTATATAATATTACTGGATTATTAAGACTGAAATATTCGATGAGCTAATTAATATAATATTATTCGTATATAATAGTATTGTATAATATTTATTGTATATATGTATATTTGGTATATATTTATGGTATTATAATATTATTGAGATAATAATAATAACGATAAAACAAACTAAACTCAAAACAGACTTAGATTGTAATCTTAATGAGTTAGATTAAAATGGTAAAGATCTGAGGTGGAAAATATCTGCAGTAAAAATGTAATTAGTAAGTTTTAAATAAATATCTACATCTTAACTCAGGTTATCTAATTGAGATAAAAAATAACATTGAGTTACAAAAATATCTACTGATCTTTTACTAAACTTAATGAGTATGTTTTAGTAAAATAGTATCCTATATTTTCTATAAATTCAACTCCTTCTCTTCAGTAATTCACACGCTCATTCCTCCTTCTTTCTTATTTTTCTTCTTCTTTCATCTTTCCTCCTTCTTCTTTGTTTCCACCTCCGCCCGAGTGAGACAGAGAGAGTGAGAGATGAGATTGAGAGGGAGACAGAGAGAGTTTGAGAGAGGGAGACCAAACAAGAGAGAAGAGAGAGAAGAGAGTCTGAGGGTGTAACAAGTATTCCAACGGTAGTGTGACGTGGAGGGTATGAGATGTAAAATTGAATTCTGTTAGTGGGTTTTTGGTCCCAAATTCTGTTAGGCAATTAGGTTTTTTGGACGGGTTTGGAGCTGCTCCTTCTATCTGCGTTTTATTCCTTATTTTATGCATTTTATTTGCTACGTGATGTGAGCCAGTATATAAGGCCAGCTTAGAATCATTTTAGGTTAGCTTTTGAATTGTGAAGATTGTTCTTGGAGGCTGGCAACCTCGAATTGTTCCATTTCCATGTTTTTCTCAATCCTATCAATATAACTACTGCAAATTCTCTCCATCTTCTTTCAAATTTTCCATCAAGTTCCCACAAAATCCAAAAACATTATTCTGTGTGTAACAATTGGTATCATAGCCTAGATCCATTGATTTTGGATTTTCTCCATGGATCATAATTTTGATGGCCAGAACCTGTCAGCTTGGTTGTTCCAACTTCACCAATGCTTCATTTACTACAATACCCCCAACAATCTTCACAAATACATGTTTGCTTCATATCACATGGAGGGCGAAGCTCTCAATTGGTTGGTAACAATGGAACAAGGTGGAGTTTTTACCATGGATGCTGATTGGGAGAAATTTGTGCTATTAATTCACATTTGATTTGGAGAACATCACGTTGGCGTACCTAAACTGTTGGAGGCCGTTTCTGGTGAAGCAATTCCAGAAGCACCCAAGGAGCACACCGATGAAGATATCCTCAAAGAATTCAATAATGAAGATGTTGAGATGAGAAACGATGAAGACGAAGTCAAAGATGAAGAAGCGGAGAAGGGCAACAATGAAGCCAACCACACAGAAATTTCAGTACCAGTTCCGGTGGATGGTGCGAAATGCACAAATGAACCAGCAATAGATCTGACTATAGATCCAAAACACTCCACAAATATAGTAACAGCTCCAGTTGACGTTGCCTACGCTTCCCAGCTGTCCAACGTAATTCTTCTTCCACGAATTTCTGAAACCTTAGAGAAGTAGCAAATCTCAAAGCGGAGTGGGCTGAATTGTCGAATTCCAAGTCAGTATCCAGAACACCTTGGGTCTCAATATACGTATGACGATGGAGTCGATGGGGTTGTCCAGAAGCACAAATGGCGATGGAAAAACTTGGAGACCGAGCCACCGAGGCACGTAGATGCTGGCAAAGAAGTGGGCGATGGCAGGTTATCATCTACCATTCTTGCTCTGGACCACCAAACCCTTTTTGTCCAACATAGTGGTGATTTGGAGAAGGTCAAGGGCTCAAAGGCGCTTCCCTCATGTAGCATCGGGAGAAACGGCGATGGCGGAGCACGTGGAGGTTTTAGCGGAAGCAAAACTTGGTCAAGAGGCGGCGCCACCGAGGCGAGTCGATGTTGCCGTAGCAAGTGGGAAGGAACTAGTGGTCCACCAAGGCGAGTCGATCCTTCTTGTCCATCCCTTGGGCGGCGAAGAGGCAGCCGTTGGAGGACTTCAGCTGTGAGAGGTAACCGAAGTCACTGTCGTCGAAGCCGAGCTGGCCAGAGAACCGGTTGTCTGAGAAGCCGAGCAAGTTGGCCAGGGACTCAGACGAGATTTAGTGGTTGGCCGGCCAACAAAGGTTGGCGAAGGGAGCGTCTGAGGTGGAGATCTAGTCTTTTTGTGGACAACTCAAACCCTTGCAAGAAGAACAGAGAACTGCGTAGGGTCGAGCTGCCAAGTAGCATCAAGGGGATGACTGATTCTAAAAGAGTGAACGAGCTGGTAGAAACATTTTTGTTAGACTCTGACAAGTGGCTTGCAGTAATGGAACTCTTGTTTTTTCTAAGCTTTGGAGATATTGTGCGTGAGGTTGGTACCTTCTTTATCTCAACGGTGAATGGAGCCTGGAAGAACTGTGTTTTGTTTAGCAGGATGTGGCGTTTAAAAGGGCAGGTAGCAGTATTATACATATGGTGCCGTTTTGAACTGAACAAAGACGCCTTCATAGATGGATGGGTCAGCCGAAGCAAGCAAGCGGGTTGGACAGCGGGGAAATTCTCCATGATAGAAGAAATCCTCGAAGCCTAGAAGAAGTACCCAGACATCTCCACCACGAGATTTGCAATCTGACTTATCTCCTTGTATGGGAAAACAAGAATGCTTTGACCATGCCCACAGGGTGTTCAAAGAAATGCCTGAGCTGAATTATGATTGTACAACCAAGTCCTTCAATGCCCTTTTGACAGCTTGTGTGAACGCCAAGAAATTTGATAAAGTTGATGAGCTTTCCCGGGGACTACCGTAAAAAGTGTCAATAAAAGTGGATTTGGCCTCTTATATTATTATTATCAATGCAGTTTGTGAACTGGTTGAAGAAGGACTCAATGAGTTCTTGGCCTTGGTAAATTCCATGTTGAACTCATTGTGTGAAGAAGAAGAGGATGAGGCGACTATATGTGAAGGTATTCTTGCTGGAACTAATACAGTAGGCGTTATTACACGTGACAAGCACATTGTGCTCAATTTCGAGAGTGTAAAGGGGACTGTAATTTGGGCTTTGAACATTGCAATTGCATTACAAATACTAAGGGTTGGGGAAGTTGCAAAAGTCTCTTGCAGAAACCATTTGTTACAGAAGGCCTCAAAGAGAGAAGCCATCTTCAAAGATGGAAGGGTAAACCGAAGCAAGCAAGCTTGTTGGACAGAGAGGGAATATTCTAGACCCATGTGGTAGCAAGGAATTGGAGCTTGGTTCAATATGGAGGATAGAGGGTTGACTATAAGCCTTCTAGAATTATTTGGCTCACTCAATGCAAGGGCTATTCATCTTCAGGATTTTAATCGACCCATCTGGAATCCGATCGATCGGGTTCAACTCCATGTTCTTCACCAAATGGCCGGGAGTGTGGAGCCAGCTCACCACCTTACCTTCTGGCACGACCTGACAGTATTGGAGGGGAAGAAGAAATGAGTGTGGGAATTGACAAAGAAGAGCATGATTGTTGGGCAGAAGGAAAGAAATGGAGTAAACAAAGCTGCCATTGGCAAAATGAGAGGGCTAAAGAATATCTTTCCACAGCTAGGGTCTAGCAAAGGGGGACAAGAAGCTACAAAGACTCGTGAACAAGGAAGAACCTGGAACCAAGCCTCGAGGTCCAGTTGTAGAAGAACCTGGAAGCCGACATGGTGTCCAGCTAGTTGCTACGTGACAGCTGAAGATTTAATACCCCTTACAGAAATTTCTCCAAATGGCTTTAGTTTTTCATTTCTGTTACATGTCAAAGAAGGGGAGAGGCGTCTACACGTGAAGCATCTCGCTTGAAGATAAGAGCAAGTCTCGGACCGAGAAGATTGATGATCAGGGTCGGGAGGCAATGACTAGGTAAGTAGTGTTCGAATGGCAAAGAGATATGCTGCTACGTGGATAGGGGTTGAGGATTATAGATTATGTGGCAGTATTTGGCTGGAATAGAGAGCCTTATAGGCCCTATTAGAGTCTAAATTTTGTATTAAGGAACAACTGGGTTGTTTTTTCAAAAAAAAAGAGGCAGAATTGTGGGTTCAAAGGAAGGGCAGAAATGTCATAATTGAATTACTTTTCTTTCATTCTCAGCACCTTGAGGTCAAGGTGCTTAAAAGGGGAAGGTAATGTAAGAAGTATTCCAACAGCAATGTGACGTGGAGGGTATGAGATGTAAAATTGAATTCTATTAGTGGGTTTTTGGTCCCAAATTCTATTAGGCAGTTAGTCTTTTTGGACGGGTTTGGAGCTGCTCCTTTTATCTGCGTTTTATTCCTTATTTTATGCATTTTATTTGCTAAGTGTTGTGAGCCAATATATAAGGCCAGCTTAGAATCATTTCAGGTTAGCTTTTGAATTGTGAAGATTGTTCTTGGAGGCTGGCAACCTCGAATTGTGTCATTTCTATGTTTTTCTCAATCCTATCAATATAACTACTACAAATTCTCCCCATCTTCTTTCTAATTTTCCATCAAGTTCCCACAAAATCCAGAAGCATTATTCTGTGTGTAATAGAGGGACAGATAGGCAAAGAAGGTGAGACCAATCGAAGAGCTGGGTTTGGTAGGTCATCGCCGTTGGAACCTAAGGACCCAATCCTCCATGGGTCAATGCCGATTGAAGCAGAGGCGACTCCGCTGGTGCCTAGGATGCGATATTCAGTGAACCTGAGGCTGACTTTCGGTGGTTTCTAGTGCAACTTTCGGCAATTTAGAAGCTAATTTTCGGCGAACCCGTAACCCGAAGAGACCTGTTGACCTGAGACTCGAAGGATTGAAGGCTGATTTTTCGATGGCTTAGAGGTGATTTTCCAACGAATGATGTGGAGAGCAGTGACCGTTTTCACCATCTTTCTCTATGGATTTTCTGGGTAAAGTCTCTAAGTAATGATTCTTGTAAAATTAGCTTGATTTATGTTAATTTTGCTGATTGTGTGTTTTGGGTTCTAGATCGGCTGAGCCGTGAGTGTTGTGTTGAATCTTGGACAAACCATGTGTGATTTCTGTTTCGTGAATTGAACTGGTTGTGTTTGAGTCGGCCATAGTGTTTTCGGCTAGATGGGTTTTGATGCTTAAATATTTCCCTGTTTTGATGATTACTTGTGATCCTATTTTTAGTTATTATTGATTTATTTTTATGGGAGGTTTCGGCCAAATGGGTGGTTTGGCCAAGTGCTTGTGATGTGTTAAAATGGGCTTTTCTGTTGAGCTCCTCTCTGTTGGCTGACTGTTGTGATTTTGAGTATTGGTTTTTGATTTGGGTTTTTGATAACTAAATGGGTGGAGATTCGATTGGAGTTGTGGATTTGGGTATTTAAGAATCGATGATTTTTGGTGGAAAATCCACTATTTTAATTTGGAATTTCTGTTTGTGGGTGTTTCGGCTGGTTTATTGTGATATTGTGGATTTTAGGTGTATTTACTATGGTAGGCCGTGGTGGGATGATTTAGGATTGTTATTGATTTTGGGCTGTCTTTCCAATTCAGTGGTGATGATCTAGAGTTGGGTTTTCTTGATGATTATGTGATTTGCTTTATGGTATTCTTCCCTGTTTTAACCAATTGTGGATTTGGGTCTTATATTTGTTGATGATTGTGTGTATGTTACGAGTGCAGCTTTTGAATTTGGTCACAAGGTTGGCCGAATGGATGGTTGAGTGATGGGAGGTTTTGACTATGGGTATTTGGTTTTGTAGAATGGTTCGGCCATTTAAGGGTGTATGTTAGCCGTATAGTTGCATGATATATATTTTGATTAAGTTATATTGTTGATGGATGTTATATAAGCTGATTTTAGGAATCTTAACAATTTATTGGAAATGATTTTGATCAAGGATTAAAGGATTTTTATTTGTATTTTAAAAGTAATTTTTTGAGAGAGAAATGTTTGATTAAAATCATGACAAAGGTGCTAAGTCCCTTAAACTCATAATGATGGATATGAACGATTTTATGATAATTGGATTTATGTGTATATAATTAGGATTCATGGGTGATGATATTAATATCCTATGCACATAAATGTATTTATTGCAAATGATTAGTTGAGACTGCACAAAGGGCTATAAGTATAAACTACTTACTGAAGATGCTGTATTTTATAATATCATATTTATAGTTTATTTAATATTGCATAATGTTGAATAATAAACTTATTAATATTGGGATGGATGGATCCCAAAGGTTCAAGGTTAGTAACGACTGCCTGTGCCGAAAACAATAATAAATAATATTGAGAGGGACGGCTCTCAAAGTGCTAGAGAAGGACGACTCTGCTAGTACGAAAATATGCTAATAAAAAGTAATGTGGGAGAAACAACTTCGAGGATAACTGCTAATCAAGTAATGGCTCAAAACGAGTGGAGTGAAAGAATCAAACAAAACTAATTAATACTTTGCATATAAAATTGTCATCATATCATTGCATTATGTACATTTGAATAAACTAGTAAGCATTATTTATTGAGTCAGCTGACTCATACAAATTCAATATGGGATTGTGGGAGCATCCACCATCACATATGCATTGTTGCAGGTTCAAAAGATAATGGATGGGATTATCTGCTAGCTTAAGAAATTTAAAGCTAATGTAGTTAGGTTTTGTTACCTTATAACTATCAATGTTTGTATTCTTTTGTATATAACATGTTTAGAGAGATGTCTGTAATTGGTAGGCTTTCCATGTATGCTTTTGTGTCATTTGCAACACATGTTTCATTGTAATTAGTGTAATGGAAATTAAATAACTTGTAATGAATGTCTAGATGTATTTCAGTCAGCTCAATGTGTTATGTTTTGATTCCCAAGTCTTTATTTAAAAAGTATATTCCACTGCTATTTTATAACATTGATGACGTCGTAATGTCACGTGCAAAATCAAAATTTTCACTTACATCACCTATACGGTTGTGGTGGTAGCCACATCCGCATAGGTGAAAGCATGAGTTCACCGTCTCAGCATGAAACATACCGAGACCTCAATGATATTAAACTGACTAAGTTTTTGCAAAGAACCAACTTTTCCTTTGTAGTCTTACGTACACCATAACAGCTACCAATTTTATAAACTTGTCTTTGAAAACACTTGTAACTGATACAATAAACACTGACTATTAGAAAAACGTTTAAAGCATACAATGCAATTAAGATTATACATAGAAGTTCCGCTGTTGGAAACAACTACATACATTATCACCTACTATAATACTTTTGTGATTCAGTAGCTCAATTGTACAAAGACCCAGCGTTGCCAAACGTGATAACACCGTGCCTTAGGGCATTACGACTTCATGCCTACGATACAACAGCTGATCATGCGAATACTAGGTTAAGACCCTAATATATAAGCACGTCTTGCTGATGAACCAACAGCAATCCATCTACCTACTCCCAAAACACTATGATACCCCATCCAGTAGCGTAAACATCTAAGTACATCAAGCTTAAAACAATGACATCTTGCTCTTCAATATAAAGATATCATCATTCTTCGAATACGGGTAACACCGAATCCCAGAGCATTACAACATTGTGCCTTGAACACCAGATGATCATGCGAACACTAGAGTGAGACTCCAATATACAAGCATGTCTTACTGGAGAACAATGACATCTACCTACCTACTCCCAAGACACTGCATTACTTATATTCGAACAACAAGAATACCCATGTACATCCAAGTTTAATGTCCTCAAATCATGCAACCAACCGATAGAAATATACATATCATGAAAACATCACACACATGTAAACTATGCTATGCATGCGTTGGCAAGTACCATTTTTTTCCTCGCAGTATGGGGCTTGCCCCAAGGTAGTGAAAACTTACAATCACATCCCATGACCAATCCTTCATACAACTTAGAGGCTTGCCTCGGTTGTGTTATTACCTATGCTATATGTATGCTTGGCAAGTATTATTTCTTCCCTCCTTGATGTATCGGGCTTGCCCTGGGTAGTGAGAGCTTGCAAACACACCCCCTGACCAATCCTTCATACAACTTAGAGGCTTGCCTCGATTGTGGTATTACCCACTTTTATTATTATTGTTTTATGCTCATTCTTTATGCTTTGCTTTTCAAACTCTATAAACCTATCCTTTGCAAACTATGCATTCTTCAAATACAATAAAACAATCAACATGGAACTTTATCAATCAACTTTGCACAATTTAAATCCCAACCACAACACACATTCAAACCCTTTAAATCAATTCAAACACCTTTCATTC
The DNA here is from genome assembly GCF_958979055.1 of Alnus glutinosa. Taxonomy (NCBI): domain Eukaryota; kingdom Viridiplantae; phylum Streptophyta; class Magnoliopsida; order Fagales; family Betulaceae; genus Alnus; species Alnus glutinosa. The sequence continues at coordinate 10,894,096 of NC_084897.1, forward strand.
ATGCATCAATTCATAAACATCATTGCTATATTTGAACATAATGGGAAACTACTCACATCATTCCAAAGCATATATTCAACATTCAGTCGGTTCGAATTTGTAAAACAATATATATTTGAATTCAATAATACTTAAAATATAACTCTTCAGCGAGTAGAATATTCACCTTAGCTGCATTGGACTCTTGACTCGAATATATCCGTATTCTAGTTACTTGAACTCTACATTGGAGAACCAATTGAAGTCTTCAATCATGACACGAGCCTGCAAACATTTGCAATGTTAGACTACGGTATTGAACTCTATACTCTATGATACATAAACTACCTGCATGCTCACATATCGTATCACTCGCTTTTAAGGCTAGATAGGTACCCTAAACTATTATTAGGTTAACATTTAGGTCTAGGTACATATTTTATCTTGTTTATTAATACTAAGATGTATTTACTATTTTAATTAGTTTATATATTATTATTGTATCACATTATTATTGTTAACCCGTTTTATAGCTTGTGGTTTATTTACCAAGTTAACAATATATATTTAACTCATACATAATATGTGTGTGTGTATATATATATATATATATATATATATATATATATATATATATACACACATAAATACATCCAACGCCTAAACCTAATTCGATGATACATTAAAATACTTAGTGTACATGGATAGGTGAATTAGGTACTTAGTCACCTTATTATCATTAACTATTAAGTCTTATAGTTTGTTTATATATATATATATATATATATATATATATAATGCTTATTAAGTTAAGCACAACCTCATAATAGACTTAGGTTCTTTGTAATACATGGATAAACACATTAATTATCCAATTACTTTGTCAAGTGGCTTAAGATCCTAAATAAGTGTTTCAAAAATACCACAAATTAATTTCTAATGCCTTAGAGCTATATTGGATAAATTATATTTCTAAGACATATCATTTTAAATAATTTTATTAAGTACTTTATTCTTTAGTCAACTAATCATCTAAGCATCATTTGGTCCTCCATATGTGTCACACTATAAGCCACACTTTGATCAAGGAGAATCCAATATGATTAGCCAACCCATAATCTTCCTAATAGTAATACACACCCTATCACTAATATTGGCTAGCCACCAAAACAACATCAAAATCCAAAGCAAGCCAAATGCCTACTCAAACTCAAGCTACCCATTACTAATATCCTTCTACAAAACCAACATCTTACACTCATCCAATCGGCTATGGCAATAAGAGAGCTAACAATCTTAACTCACAATCAAACACCCTCCAAACAACCACATACCCAAATTAAGGTAAAGTTCTCTCAACCAACTCAATATAAATTCATATATAACTTCCCTACTAAATGAAGGCCTCAACACATAATCAAAACACTCAAATAAACCACAGCAGTGAACTTAACCATTAATCACAACATCGATATCATAGAAATTCACTACCCGGCCATCCATAACCAAAATCACAAACCATCCCTAATAAACCCTCAAACCAGATCATCTTTAAGCATAAACCATTGGAAGTAAAAGACCCCAAGAGAAACAACCAATCGGTTTCCCCATGGAAGCCTTGACCAAAATTTCAACATTCCATAAGAACACCACAACCGGATGCTACAAGGACCCAAATCAAATTCCCAAAATAATCTAAACAATAGATAATCCAATCCGTAAAGAACCCATAAATTCGGACCTATACAAAACCATAACAGCCAATATAATTTTCTAGGTCTAAGATCAATGGGTATAGTGAAAATCACAAGAAAAAGATAGGGATTTTACCTCTTCGGACGTCCATGGCCAAAACCCATCTTTTCCTCCTACTTTTCTTCGTCAACATCGCGGTCAGCATCTCTCTCTCTCACAATCTCTGCACGTTTCTCTCTCGGAGATGATCTCTCTCGATCGCTCTCTCTTTGAGTGTGTGTGTGTATGATGTGGAGAAAAGAGGAATAAAGGAAATGGGAAGGGGGCTGTTTGTGCATGAAAATGAGAGGAAGAAAGGGAGAAAGATGAAGAGAAGGGAAGGAAAACAGGGGGGGGTGTGCATATCCGGGGGAGAGAAGAAAGAAAAGAAAGAGGGATAGAGTGACACGTGTCATCATGTGGGTGGGTGGAAGAAGATGAGGTTATCTTCTCCTACCCAATCCGGTGGTGAAATGTGGCAGGGTGGGATTTCATTTTTATTTAAATGCCCAGACTTTCATAAATTACATTAGGATCCCACAATATTAAAATCCTATTTTTTAACAATTAATATATAACCCCATATTTAAATTAACTACAATCTACCCATACAATTAATTATTTATTCAACTAAGACCCATTATTACTATTCTAATTCCATTATTTTATCTTAAACTTATTTTATTTTGATAATATAAATATTGTCACCTAGAATATAATTATTAATTTCATCTTTTTAATAAACATAATTTATTAGTTGCTAAATTTTCTATTTAATTTATTGGTCTTTACTGTCCATCAACGAGGCACTCGAATACCATGGAATGGGTACATCTAGTCCCTACTAGCCAAGGGTACATTAAGTCAGGCACTCTTGGAGTGCAAGTGATGGAGCTAATCAGATATGCGTCCACTCGAAGAGGCTTGCCGTGAAGCCAAGTCATGAAGTAGCCATCGCTGCGCCCACTAATGTTCCCTTAAAACTCACAAATGATGTTACTCGCAGCAGGAATGGTTTGGGAGACCATCTCTCCCCATACCTGGAACTCGAAGAGGTCCTAAACCCTCCGAGGGCGTTTCCGAATGTCGACAAGGTTCGCCACCTGCTCCACTTTAAGGATCCAGGCGTAGTAGGTACTGATGTACCGATTGGCTGTCTTTTCGTTCGAATGCCTTGTTGCGTCAAAACCTCGAGTCCTCGAAGCCTCGTGGACTGGTACAGTCACCTTGCTAGACTGGGTTGGGGTGGACCCCTCAATTGATGTGGAGTCCTCTAGCCCCTCTATCATCACCTCGGCCACGTCCTCGGTCTCGGTCCTTGGTTGGTTTGAGAAAAAAATGCCTCAACATCTGCCCTCTATCCAGTGGTGTGTGCCATCATCTTGTTACAATACGAACACTAATCAACCTTTACTTAAGAATAATCCTACTATTGTCCTAATAATTCGAACACGATGAGTAAGTGGAGGTTTCACCGTTTCGAGTGGGGTAACCCGTATCAAATACCGTATTAGGTCATGAAAGTGGTGCAAGGTTTTAAAATACGGTACTTGGTAGTTATGTAAAGAAATTTCTCTACACAAGGCAGGGTTGAACTCAATGAGGAAAGGTGGTGGTCATAAAATGACAGAATTGCCCCTAGGGATCTTCCCTAGGGTTTCTCTTGGTGTATTTCATCAAACAATCAAGCTCGTGAGATTTTTGGGCAAATCCGAGGTTATGGTGTCAACGGGGCAAGGTTGGTATCAAAGCAAACCTTAAATGGGTGTCAAATCGATGTGATCAGGAATTTAGGGTTTCAAGGGCATTTTGGCCATTTTCTAGATTTGGGCGAAAATTCCCAAATTCGAGTGGTCACCGGCACGGGTTTGATCACAACAATTCAATGGGTCCTAACAAAGTGCATGAGCTTAAATAACTTCAAAGAAATCAAGGAGAAATTCATATTTAGGCAAAATTTCCCCCAAATTTGAATTGGTTCAATCCAAGGGGTTTGAATGTTGGAATCATCCTAACCATACCATTATCCATCATCTATACTCAATCTAGAATCAATTTATACCAAACAAATCATGAAAATCATCTGTTTTCTTTTCGAAATTTCAAATCCTAAAACAATTTTAGGAAGAAAAAGAGTGAAATATGTGGTTTACCTCAAAAGGTGCTTAAATCCTTAGTGACTCTTGAAGATTTCGGGGAAAAGACTCGGCTGAAAATCTGTTTGGGGAAGAATTTTGGTGAAAAATGGTATGAAGAATGTAACGCCCCAAATTTGAATCAGGAAATTCGTAAGCATAAACCTCTGGTTTCCACGTGACATTACTACATCAGAGATAGAACTCTCAAAGCGCAATATTTTCTTTCTTTCTAAGGTCTTAGACTCTTATGAATTGACAGCATAACACGTCTGAGCTGACTAAAATACTTCAATACATAAATTAAAAGTTACTTAGTTTTTCATTACATGTTATATGCAAACTAGGTGCATCAAAATTTGTGCCATGGAAGGCACATCAGCATACATAATAAAGCATACCAAATATAAACATCATTCTAAACATTTAACATACAACAAGGAAAGTAAACACAAATAGATAAAACTAGCTATTTAAAGGCTAACACATAATAGTTCGTAAATGGTATTAAAAACCATCAAAACTGGCAAAGGGTTCCATGCCTTCACCTTTCTAATCTGCATTAATAACTATGCAAATTTGATGTCATCATATTTATATAGACACAAACAAGTGAGTCATCCATTTTCATAGCATAAGTTACTATTAGAGTAGAAATCATTCGTAAAGATAACGAATGTGATAATTGTATGAATATGCATCGTAGTGACCAATTAGTTTTTATTTCATAATCATCTTACTTCAGACCTCTCGTTCTTAGGCTGCATCTCAACCCGCTCACATCCTTTAAACCTCCCACTTTGAAGTTTACCTGTTTTTACTGAAATCTTATTGGTCCCAACTTTAATTATATATTAAGGACTTTGGATACCTTTTTGTTCATGGATTAGTCATTCCACGCTGCTACTAATCAGCTTTTGTTGATAACTATCTTTTTAGTTATTTTATTATTTCGACCAAAGTATGCATTTCATGAACATTTATCCAAGTACTAAACATATACAATATTAATCATTTTAATAATGAAACATAGAATCATCTCTCAATAAGTATTTCCATACTTACTCTCTTTAGTGTTGTTTCTTAGTTCCCCTTCTGTAATAAATACATATATACAAAGAAGATAACACATTTATCAGTTCTCTTTCCAAATATTGGATCCGTCACTTTTATATCCATTTATTTATCATATACATATACAAACATATACACATTAAATTTTGAAAATATTGTAACATCATATAATCTTGAAAGTAAATGTTTTTTATTAGGGATTGGGTATCTAATCCACTTTAATGCCTCATTCAAAGGTTTATAATTTATGACTAATCTTGGGGCTCCTCTTTCTAATTCAACATTTTTCTAAACATAAAAAGCTGAGTAACTCCAAGCGGATTTACTCTTCCTTATTAGTCCATTTCGTATTAGATCTTGTATCTCCTTTTTGCAATATTATAATAATTCTTGATTCATTTGAATAGGCCTGGCTTTTGTGGGTATATTTTTCTCATTAAAATTTGATTCATAAGGTAATTGGACAACATGATTTTTTCTATGCCAAAAGGCATTTGGAATGTTAGCACAAATTTCTGATTCCATTTTTTCTTGAAATTTTTTTTTATTTTTTGTTGTAACAGTGGCTCTTTCAATTGTTCTTCTATTCATTTGTGTTTTAAGTCTTGTTTTAAGAACATGATTTGTTTTTCTTTTATGTTTCTTATTTGTTTGAAAATGACATTAATTTCTTGGAATATAGAAATATCTTTTAACACGTTAATATCTTTAGTCATTGATGGCAAGATAAATTTGAATAAAATTTTCTTTCCCATAATTTCAGTGCTAATACCATCTTCTGTTTTTATAAAATGATCAAGTAATGCCAAAAATGGATTTCCTAATATTATCTTAGAGGTGATTTTTTTTACTAAAATAAATGTAGTCTTAAAACATATTTCATCATTACAAATATGGGCATTAGGTATTTTATACTCTATATTTAATCTTGTTCCACGGGCTTGATGCAATTTTTTAGTTGTCTTTTCATAATATTTTGTAGTTATAATTTCTTCTTGGATACAATTCATTTATACTCCTGAGTCTAATAAAGCTATAGTTGTAATTTGAAATTCAGCATTAATTATTAATGTTACTTCAACGTTCACTAGGCAACAATGGGTTGACCAACGAACTCATGCTGACCAACGCTAGCAATTCAGACTGATTATCTAGAACTTGGAGTATTATTGCAGACATCAAACTCTCTCTCTAAGACGCTTGACTCTGATACCATAAACCCACCCAGGTGATAATAAAGACAATGACAAAGAAATAATGAAGATGAATATAAAATATTGTAATGCAAAATAATAATATTAAAATTAGATCAATAATTGAATAATTCAGAAACATGAGTGGAAATTCTTGAAGGATAAACAAATAAATATACATCTAATTCAACATATAATAATAATAATGGAGATTTATATAATGGAAATCGAGATGAGCAGATAAACATTTTTATAAAACTTCAAAAACTTACAGAGGAATGATTCGAATACAAAGAGGTTGGAAGATTGGAATGCAAAGAGGGGATACAAGGAAATTTAGGCTATAGTATTCTCGGTGGAATTTTTGCTCTCCCTTTCTGATACAACATGCTGGCCTTATATAGGCAAAAGGAAGACATAAAATACAAATGCGAATAGTAGCCTTTGAACAGTAAAGATTCCGCATGTCTTTTGAACAGTAAAAGTAGGCATGATTCCCTGACTGATTTTGAGGCTTGAACAGTAAATGCAACAATAATTCTTGAAAGCTGATAATTCTGTCAGTCAATTCTTTTGTCTTTTGTGTCGGAACAAATAATTCTTGCAAGAGTCATCATTGAAGTCTTGAAATTGAAATTTTTGATAATTCTCTTTTGTCATCTTATGCTAGTGCATTCTTCCATATTCTTCTATTTGATAATTCTCTTTTTTCATCTTGTGCTAGTCCATTCTTCCATATTCTTCAACTTATTCAATGTTTTCCACCATAGTTCAATACCTTCATAGGGGTCTTGAGAATAACCTGGCAACATTGATTCTTCTTCTTCTTCGGGTTTGTTTGGGATTGCTTATTTGCAAGAATAATCTGCGATTTTAAAGGAAATCGCAAAACGTGGGGTGTTTGGGGATTGCGATTTAAAATCGCATGTTCTAAAATCATGGAAAAAACCGCGATTTTTGGCAGCAGGCTAGGAGGTGCTTAATTGAAAAGGCGCAAATTTAATCCAAAATCACGATTTTGCATAGCAAATATTTGGCACGACAGTTACCAAATTTTCAAGCGGGAAGTAAAAAAATTCGAAGAATACTGACCTAAAATATATTAAAACCCTTGTTTTTTCTTCTTTTTCTTGGTCTCTCTCTGCCTCTCTTCTCTTTCTCACTAGCGTTGGCCTACTTCAGACTTGCTCCAGGCTGCGTTCTCTGCTACATCTTGTCTCCAAATCTCAGGTAAAGCATCTTACCTTATGATCGGTGATACTGCTTTTTCAAAGTTTTGCACTTTCTTGTTGTTTGTGTGGTTTTGTTTGAATAAATAAAAAGGCTCTAATACACTTCAGACATGTGCTTTGATATGTTGAGAAAGAAGGGTAGTCGATATGTGCTTTGATATCCTTATATGTTGAAAAAGAAAGATAAAAGGACAGGTGAATGTTTGACGACGCGTGAAGGTTTAATTTTCTTTTTAATAGATCGGTAAACGTTTAAATTGAATAGACATCTAATATAGATGATTGATAACTGTGCATTGCAGCGCACGGTAATTGATGATCAAAGTTTGATTGATCACTGCAGCGCACGATTGATTGGTTTAAATTTTTTATAATAGATCACTGTTCACTGAACAGTAATAAGTAAAATAGTTTTTCCTGCAGTGATATTTAATTTTTTTTTTTTAATTATTCACGGATTTTAATTTGAACAATGATCCATCACTGTTCAGTGAACAATAATATGTACATTTTTGCTGAAACTGCGCAGATTTTTAATTTTTTTTTTAAATAGATCAGTAAACGTTTAAATTGAACAGACAGCTAATAGAGGTGATTGATAACTGTGTATTGTAGCACACGATACTTGATGATCAAAGTTTGATTGATCACTGCAGCGCACGATTGATTGATCACAGATTATTTAATCGATCACAGATTATTTTTTTTAATAGATCACTGTTCAGTAACAGTGATCGATCACTGTTCACTAAACAGTGAACCCATTAAATTTTTTGTTTTAATCGATCACATTGATAGATCTTGGATTAATTTTTTTTTTTAATAGATCACTGTTCAGTGATCGGCACAATAAATTTTGACTAAAATTATAATCTCATTGTTATATATTAGTGTTTCTATTGCCTTTAAAATCATAATTTTGTAGATGGATAATAAAAATATAAACTCCAATCTCAACCCTGAATCAAAACAAAATAACTCAGATGCTAGAGCTCTTTGGATAGTCCAATTTACTACAATCTTTTATGAAGTCTGTGTGGATGAGGTGTTTCAGGGTAATCGACCAAATACCCACTTTACAAAAATAGGTTGGAGGAACATTGAAGCGACATTTAAAAATAAGACCAATGAGTCATGAGAATATCGTAAGTTCAAGAATAAGTAGGATACATTGAAGAAAGATTGGATTCTTTGGAACAAATTGAAAGGAAGTGAAATTGGATTGGGATGGGACACAACCAAAGGAACAATAGCTGCAACAAATGGGTGGTGGGATAGGAAGTTAAAGGTGTGTTTCTCCTAACCATTTTATGTTTTTTTTTTTTTTTAAAGGGAATACTACGTACTTTTAACTATTAATATAGCCATTTTAAATATGTAGGAGGTTCCCGATGCTTCAAAATTCTGGGAAAAAGGTTTAGAGAATCTTCATTTATTAGACATTATGTTCAAAGATATTGCAGCCACGGGAGAAATTTCATGGACCCCCTCTTCGGGTATTTTTCCTACTAATTTTGAGACTCTCTTGGATGTATCATGTGACTCATCCGATGAGCTGAGTCCTCAAAATAGTCATGATGATATTGAGATACTTAGTCCTACACAACCACCTAATTCTACACAGTTGCCTAATCCTACACAGCCACCCCAAGAAAAGCGAAAGAAGCGAGTAGCTACCTTCATGCAAAGAAAGGGGAAGAAAGGAGGAACAGTGTCAAAGCTGGTGTCAAAATAGGGTTTTGGTCTGAATACCCTCATCGTGAGAGTTGCTTCCATTATATAGATAATTACGAACGTATTACAAGTCTGAGAATCAGGACTATACAAGGTAAGAATTAAATCTACCAAATTACAATATATTCTCTAGACTAAATAAGGTAGGAAATATGTTGCCTTTAACCGACTAACCCAACAGCTGGGAATCGCTATTAAGTCGGCTAACATCCCCCCTCAAATTGATGATGGGCGATCAAGAAGCATCAATTTGTCAATCATAAACTGATGACGAGGACGTGAAAGAGCTAACACATCAGCGGTTTGGTGTTCAGTGGAAATGTGAGGAAGAGTAATCTCCTGTCGAGCAAGGGACTCACAAATGGAATGACAATCCACTTCAATATGTTTGGTGCATTCATGAAACACGGGATTAGCAACAATCTAAATAGCACTGGCATTATCAGCATGAAAAGGAGTAGGAGTAAGCTGTGGAACACTAAGTTCACCTAACAACTTGCGAAGCCAGACAATTTCAGAACAGGCAGACGACATAGCCCTATATTCAGATTCTGTGGATGACTTCAACACATGAGGCTGCTTCTTACTCTTCTAAGAAATGAGAGCATCACCAAGAAACATAACTCAACCTGTAACAGAACGACGAGTATCCGCACAACCAGCCCAGTCGGCATCGCTAAAACCATTCAACTGTAAAGAATTCCCTGAAGGGAAGAACAAGTCACGACCGGATGTCCCTTTGAGGTACCAAAGAAGATGACAAACAACAGCCAAATGTGTTTGCCATGGAGCCTGCATAAACTGACTGGCTTGCTGAACAGCAAACAAGATATCAGGATGAGTAATGGTCAAATAATTCAAACTGCCATCCAGCTACCTATATATTGAAGGATCAGATAAGGAATCACCATCCGCCTAATGCAGCTTCAAATTGACCTCCATTGGTGTAAGGACCGAATTACAGTCTTGAAGACCGGCTAAAGAAAGAAGTTCTTGGGTATACTTGTGTTGATGTAAAAGCATGCCATTTGGACACTGCCGAACCTCAAGGCCAAGAAAATATTGCAGGGGACCAAGATCTTTCATATGAAATGAAGACTGGAGGCGCTGTTGAAGTTGCTAAATTAACTGGAGATCAGATCCTGTAATCACAATATCATCGACATACACAAGAAGGATAACAATCCAAAGCGTGGTTTTGCGGAAAAGTAGAGAGGATTCTTATTGACTCTGAGTAAAATGGAAACCCAGTAGAGTAGTACGAAACTTCTCAAACCATGCTCATGGTGTCTGCTTTAAACCATACAGAGATTGATTTAAGCGACAAACCTCAACTGACGAAGAAGGAAACAAGCCAAGAGGAGGACACATAAAGATTTCTTCCTTTAGATCACCATGTAAAAATACATTCTTCACATCCATTTGGCGAAATGACCATCCGTTTGAAACAACAATGGCCATAACAGTGCGGACAGTGGTCATTTTGGCCACGGGAGAAAATGTTTCTGAAAATAATTATTGACTTCTAATTTAACCAAGTGTGTGTGTTTGTGTGCAAACAAATATCTTAAATGTGGAATTTAAATAAGACAAGATATTTGTTACGAAGTGGAAACTCTGTGAAGAGAAAACCACTCCGGGGCAACCAAACCCTAGGAAATCCACTATCCAAAAACAAAGCTAGTTACAAGACACTCGTACTCACATACCCTTATGAAGTAGTCAAACCTCTAACTCTGACGTGTAACCCAACATGAACGCTCCCAACCAGATCTTCCACCTGAAGGAGTTTTTGATGGATTCCTTTACCTTAGGGCCAACCCCTAAGATAGATTTCACATGAACAACTGAGCACACACCGACAATGGCTTGAGAGCTAGCGGATCTTCAATTCTCCCTAAACACCCTCTCAAAGCACTATGGAATTCACTGTCGAATTCTATATAAAACACTAGCCTAGAGCCCCCTATTTATAGGCTTAAAGAGACCTCAAAAACTGCTGAGATTTGGAATTTGGCTGGCGAGCGTCCGGATGGAAGTTAGCCTCGTCCAGACGGTTTTTTGCGATATCCTTTCAGAAACAGCGTAATTTTATCTTTATCAGGTTCACGTCCGGACGGCTTGGACGGTCTTCGCTAAAATCCTTTCCGCGTTCGAACGGAACTCTAGAATATTCTGAAATACTGGACATCATCTAGACGTGTTGCTACGTCGTCCGGACGGCTTGCAGAGACTTCCCAAACAGTGTCGACTTCTGAAATCCAACTCCTTGTTGAATACTGATTGACCTAGCGTCCGAACGTCTTCAATGTTTATCTGTAAGACACTGCGGGACAATCGAACGGTTGCACAGGAACTTGCTGTTTTGTCTTGGATTTTGCATGGACTCTTCATGGACATCTTTTAGAAGCTTCTGATCAGTTATTGTCTTTGATTTGATCATTATCTGAAAAAATGAAGATTCTGAATTGAAAACCAACCATCATGTTGAAACACAACCATTACATAAAGTGTTTTTGTTTTATCTAGAATGTAGCCAATAAAAATTACTAACAGTTTCTTCATAATCAAGCCCATACTCCTACCGATTCCCGAGAGCCACTAGACGAGCTTTGTGTCTGTCAATTGCGCCATCAACACGCAGCTTGATGGTGTATACCGATTTGCACCCATTAAGCTTGACTCCAGCAGGACGAGGGATGATGTCCCAAGTGTGATTGTCCTGAAGTGCGTGAAGTTCGTCCTGCATAGCTTGGCGCCAACACTATTGAATAGAAGCCTGAGAATAAGACTTAGGCACTGAAGTATTATCCAGAGTACCTGAAGAGCAGTAGAAGAAAAACCATACTACTCTGGGGGTAGGGAGACCCTAGTAGACCGACGAGGTGCTTGCACGACAGGATCAGGTGGAGGTGCAGAGGAAGGAAGAGGCAGTGGGTGACGTCACGATACACCAGACCTGGCTTAAAACAAGAAGTAAAACTAGACATGTCATCAAAAGAAGGAAGCAAACTAGAGGAAGACACAGAATCAGGATGAGATGGAAAGAAATATTGATTTTCAAAGAAAATCACATTGCAAGAAATACGAGGCCTGTTAGCATCCGCATCACAACACACAAACCCTTTATGAGAATTACTATAGCCAAGAAAAGCACACTGAACAGATTGCGCATCAAGCTTGTGACGTTCAACGGGAGGTAAGTGAACAAAACAAATGCAACCAAAAACATGCAGAGAATTATAATCAAGAGGAACAACAAACAAACGGGAATATGGGGAATCAAGATGCAAAGTAGGAGAAGGTAGACGATTAATCAAATAGACAGCAGTAGATAAGGCTTCCACCCAAAATCTAGAAGGAACAGAAGGCTCAAGTGTCAAAGTACGAACAACATCTAAAAGATGATGATTCTTACGCTCAGCCACGCCATTTTGTTGAGGAGTGTAAGGACTCGACGAATACTGAGAGAGAATACCCTTTTGTTGAAGAAAAGATTGAAAGGCATGAGACATGTATTCGCCCCCAGAATCGGAGCGTAAAATCTGAATACAATTAGAAAATTGGGTTTCTACATAGGCAACAAAAGATTGAAAGGTTGAGAACACATCAGCTTTTGAAAAAAGAAAATAGACCCACGTGAAATGACTGTAATCATCAATAAATGTCACAAAATACTTGTATTGAGCATGACAAATAACAGGACTCATACCTCAAACATCAGAATGAATAATTTCAAAACAGGTAGAAGCACGACTACCCTGCAAAGGAAAAGGTAAAGATTTACTTTTGCCAAGTTTACAAGGAGCACAATCAAAAGGCAACGAAGAAAAATCGTGTATTATTCAAATAACCATGTTTCATAAGATGTGTCAGAATTACAGAGTTGGGATGACCCAATTTCTTATGCCACAATTGGCTATTATTATTAGTAATAGCAGAACAACCAACAGAAACTGATCGAGGAATGGAAAAAGAATAAAGAGGAAAAAGACGTCCCACTTTAGGCCCCTTTCGCTATCTCTTATCCTGACACTTGATCCTACACACAACAACTAGAACGATCAAAATGAAGAGAACAATTTTCTTCCACTAATTGTCCAACAGAGATGAGATTGGTAGATAAATCAAGAGACACCAAAAACATTAGTAAAGGAAGATCCCAGATTTCCAACCGTTGTAATAGGAAGAGTACTGCCATCGGCGATTTGAATATGCTGCTTACCATCATACTTACAAACATCATGTAAAGCTGCCGAATTGCCAGTCATATGATTGGAAGCTGCAGAGTCAATTAACCAAGGAGAAGGAAGAAGTTGTTTCTTACCTTGGAGACCAAGAGCAGAAAGGGCGGAAACAATCATCTGTTGAATCTGCTCGGGAGTAATGTTGGAAGACGAACTCGGAACAACAGGATGTGCGGAAGATGTAGGCATAAACGTGGGTTGAACAGCAGTATGGAAAGTAGAAGTGGAGCGTTTCGGAGGGCGTGTACGACAATCCCTAAGAAGATGACCCTCCTTCTGACTATAATTGCAGAATTTCTTACTGCAATGTTTGGAAAGGTGCCCAATTTCCTAACAATGATAACATTGTGGCGGAGCTCTGGATCGTCCTCTACCTTAAGTAGCGTATGCCATATTAACCATCTTAGATCCACAAGCATCTTGTGCAAGGCCAAGCTGTGAGGCGAGACGCTGTTCTTCATGGAAGAGTTCACCCAAGCAAACCTCCAAAGATGGAACAGGTTGACGATTGATTAACGCAACTCGTACATTTTCAAACTCGGGTAGACGCTTCATTAAGAATTGATCCCGCTGGATTTTAGAGTGAACCACCTGTAGTGCTGCTAAAGCTTCTTTCTAAACCTGAGAATGCACCAACGTAGAGTAATCATTCCATAAATTAATGAAACCCGAATAAAATTGCTCAATAGATAGATTTCCTTGGCGATAGTTTCTAATGTCTAACTCCAATTGAAACTTGCAGGCATAATTATCTTGAAAATAAGTGCACCGAAGGTAATCCCACATTGCTTTAGCAGTAGTAAACCCACGAAGATTTTTGACCATATGAGGTTCAACAAAGTTGAGTAGCCATGAAGCAATTTTGGCATCCTTGCCTTTCCATGAACTAAGTTCCTTGGGATGAGTTGGAGCTGGAGAAAATCCAGCCAAATGACCCCATAATTCCTTCCCTTTCACAAACATTTGGAACTGGAATTCCTAACTAACATAATTCTTGCCATTAAGACGAACAATAGAATTTTCGCCAAACATAATAAATTCTAGAAATAAAGTTGACAAAGCAGACAAAATTAATCACAATAGATACTGGAACAGCCTAACAACACCAAAACAAAATACGATCCCCGACAGTCACAATCCACCAGAATAATCACACAGTCCAAAACACCAAAAACATTTATTTGGCCGAGACTTCCAATAAAAAAAAAACCACAACCGAAAGTGCACCAAAAAATAGAATAAAATAGAGAACCTGATTTACCGTAGAAAAATAATAATGCACAGTCAAACTTCACCACCCCACAACAAAACTTCACAGTATATGTAATGATCAGAACCAGCAAAATAATATCCACACCAAAACCTTGATCAACTTTCACTGCACCAAGAAAGCAAAATGCACAGCACCAAGCAGAAATCGAGAAATCGTGCAAGACTAGACCCACTTGCAGAAATTGTCCAATCAGATGCATTGCACCACAGCTCCACGCTCATTGCAGAATCACGTTCACGCACCAGAAGCAGGAACAACCAAGAATCATCGGCCAACCAAGAGACTGACCCAGTATCGTCGGGCAACGGTCGAGAATCCAAACCTTAGAGAAATGCCCGAGAACCAACAGACTGACCCAGAACTGTCGGGCAACGGCCGAGAATCCGAACTTCAAAGAAATGCCCGACAACCAACGGAGAACCAACACCTTCAAGAAAATGGTCAAGAACCAGCCAAGAAATAGAGCCAAAAAAAAAAAAAAAAAAAGAGCCGAGAAAACTATGAGAAGAATTGGGGCTCTGATACCATGTCAAAATAGGGTTTTGGTCTGAATACCCTCATCGTGAGAGTTGCTTCCATTGTATAGATAATTACGAACGTATTACAAGTCTGAAGATCAGGACTATACAAGGTAAGAATTAAATCTACCAAATTCCAATATATTCTCTAAACTAAAAAAGGTGGGAAATATGCTGCCTTTAACCGACTAAGCCAATAGCTAGGAATCGCTATTAAGTCGGCTAACAGCTGGTACACGAGCTCAGTCGTATCAGTGATGTTGTAGAGCTAAAGAGGTCAACTAGTTAGAGAAATTTAGGTAGCAGTATTCGTGATGTCATGGAGCGTGTGTGCACCTTGGATGGTGCTGAGGAGGGTTCAGATCTCCATTGTATGGCAGCTCGTATTTTCCAAAATAGAGAGAAGAGAGATATGTTTGTTGTGATGGAAAAACCACATTTGCAACTTATGTTTCTAAAAGATGAAGCAACATTGTTGGGGGGACACCACTTCTCTATTTGATTAGCAAGTGGATAACTATGTGTTTTTTTTTTTTTAATGCTAAAAAAAAATGTTTGGACTATGTGATTTTATTTTCTCCACTTGCGGCAACTTATGTTATTTTATATTTGAACAATTTGATTTTCTAGATTGTGATAGTTAAATAATTTCTCCAAAACATTTAGTTTGTAATGTTCTATCTTATTAATTGTTATTGTTTTTTAGGTTTCATATACATGGACTGTGATGACTATATGGATTATGGTAATGATGATCATTGCCAAGATAATGATGAGAATGATGATGGTCATAATGATGAATTTTACCATATTGTTTTTGTTGGATGTTGTGCAGTAGTGGTGTATGCCATTAACACATTGCTAAACAACCTTGTTGAAATTCTAAAGAAACTGGGTATAGGTGGTTAATACATACATTGACTGGTAACGAAACAAAATGTCATGATATGTTTAGAATGAAACCACGTGTTTTCTTTCAATTATGTAAGGTTCTACAACATATATATGGACTTCAGCACACAAGGCAAATTAGACTAGAAGAGTCAGTAGGTATATGTTTGATGACACTTGCACAAGGATCGTGTAATAGATTAGTTCAAGAAAGATTTCAACATTCTGGTGAGACTATATATAGACATTTGCATAAAGTTATAAAAATGCTTAACCTGATGGCAATGGATCTCATCAATCCTTCTGACCTTACATTTAGTGAAGTTCCAAAAAAAATATGGCATCGTCAATTGTATTAGCCACATTTTAAGGTACTTATTTTATTTGTTCATTAGTATTATTCAATTTATGCTTACCCTTTATTAAAGTAATTTAGTAAGTATATAAATTTAAAAAAATTTGCATTTTAGGATTGCGTTGGTGCCATTGATGGAACACATATCCCAGCGGTTATTAGAGAGGATAAGAAAATTCCATACATTGGAAGAAAGGGAACAATAACTCAAAATGTTATGACCAAATGCTCATTGTAGTTGCTACCGCAGTCCTTCTTAATTATATTAGAATATATGATAGGAAAGATAAGGGATTTAAGTGAGATGAAAGTAACTTCGATAATCTAGAGAGCAATGATGATGAAACAAGGAGTAAAGGTCAGGAAAACATTGGCAATATACATGATGAGGAGATTAAAGTGGTTCGTGACAACATAACTCGGTCAATTTGTGGGCTGTAAACAATACTTTATTATTTATGTTTTAGGCTAATTTTTAATGTACTTTAAGTTTTTATTGTTCTTATCAACTACTAGTTTAAATTATTGGTGGATTATGTACAAGTTAAATTTGATAGACATTATTGGTTTACTTTGATGGTTTGTTCTTCTATTTTTCATTCTATGCCTGTTTGAAATCTTTATCTCAAGAAAAAGTATATATATATAAAGCATAGAGAAACATTATAGAATATTAATAGTATAAGAGTTCCTTTCACCAAGTTCAAAAGATGTACAATTATGTATATAATAATTCAATCTAAATGAGAAATGAATATCTTTTTTATTTTTTTTTAATAAAATGATATTTTGTGATAGTTTGTACACAAAAATAGTATTTAATAAGTCATACTTTGTTTTGCAGAGGAGTTGAAATGGAGGCTTAAACAATATTAATTATTTTACTGTATAAACAAATGTCCTTATTGGTAATTTGTTTATAAAATTGCACTTTTATATTAATGTTATCCAAACACTCAATTGACAGAAAAAGCACTTTTTAATCAATATTACCAAACGCTAATAACGATTTTAAAAATTGCGTTTTGAAATCGTTATTTTTTAAAATTGCACTTATTGAAACTACAATTCCAAACGCACCCTTTCATCATCTGATAATTAGGACAATTTCTAACAGGTGCTTTTGGAATTTTTGCTTAGAACTGGATGAAGCTAATTTGGCCTAATTGATGCTTTTCTTTAAGAGAAACTTATTCTGTTTTGAAGCTAGAAATTGATTCGTAGACAATCCGGTAATTTTTGTAATATTATATTCATACTTATCCCACCATTTGATTGAGATAGTGCGGACAATATATTTTTAATGTTATGATCAGGAGAATGGGGAATATATATATATATATATATATATATATATATATATATATATATATATATATATATATATATATATATATATAGATATTATCATCTGGGGAAACAAAGTTATAATCCCAAGACATGATCCAAGGGATATTAAAATGAAGAAAGAAATATAATTCTGGAGAAAGAGATTGAATGGAGAAGGAGAGAGAAAATTCTTTGAATATTCTAGTAATTTATTGCAAAGGGGACAAGGCAAAATACTAGTTTTAGCTCTGAAAAGCTGCCACCATTGATCAAACCACAAAGGCAATGATTGAACCGTATGAATTTTATCAAAAGTAAAGAACCAAGAATACTGGTAGCGATTATTCTGAAGGAAGAAGGTGTTATTCCAAGCTTTCTGATAATCAAAATAATTGTAAGTCTGAGGAACGAAGGGATGAAAGAATTGTCTCCCTTGCCAAGGGTTATGCTTCCACTAGGCCAGATAAAGAACATTTTTAATTGTGCATTTAGAAAAAGCAATTCTTTTATGCTCTACGTCATATTTGCAAGGGGTGTGAGACAGAAGGACTGATCTAGTGAAAACAAGAATAAATTCTTAGAATTTTTATTTTTATTTTGATCTTCTAGCAAAAAATCCCATCCAGGTGGAAAAATTTTTGTTACTAATTCTCTAACATTTTTCATATGCTGCTATTCAAGTTCTAGAGGAAATAGTTTTGGTTGATATGATTTGTACTTATGCAAAATTTGTGAAGGCTGGGAGAAAGTAGGTATAGTTGGATTGGGGGAAATAGAACTCATGCTTTCTGAATTTGAAGAGGAATGTTCTTTTGAATGATTCTTTGAGGGGGAGGATGCAGCTTGGGCAAATGTGGGTAATTTAGAAGGTAAGGGAGGATAATTCCCTAGAACAGTAAACTTATTTTGGGTAGGAACATTATTCATGGAAGGAGAAGTGAAAAAATGATTATTCTGAGACAATTGCTTATCCATGGCGTAATTATTGGGATTCTGAATTTTGGACCTATCTGGTTTATTCATTTTCCCTGTAAAAAGTCACGGGTTAAGAAATCATGAACACTATTTAATTCTCCTTTTATATACTCAATTTTAAAATCAAAAGAACTTAAAATTGCTTTCCATCTGGCAAATATTTGTTTGGAAGCAATGTTTTTAACATCTTTTTGTAAAACATCTTTTTCACTTTTGCAATCAACACGAACTAAAAATTCTTGATTTAAAAGATCATTTTGAAACTTTTGAATACATAATACAATAGCTAAAATTTCCTTTTTGATTGTACTATAATTTTGCTGTGTAGTATCCCATACACCAGAATGATAATGAACTAATTGTTCTTTTGAATTAGAGGTTTTTTGTTTAAGAATACCTCCATACCCATTCTCTGAGACATCTGTTTCAACTATCTTGAAAGTATCAGGAGATGGAAGACCTAGACATGGAAAAACTTTGACATGTTTTTTAATTTGTCTAACTATTTATGTATGATGAGTAAACTATGGAGGGGGATTCTTTTGTAATCTTTGATAAAGAGGTTTACATGTTATTCTAAGATTTTCATAATAATCAGAAATATAATTTAAACTTCCTAAAAATCTTTGTAATTGATTTTTATCTTTTATTTCATCAGGAAACTGATCTGCAAACTAAATAGATCTATTTATAGGAGTAATGGTATTTTGAATATATTATGGCCAAGAAACTGCATATTATTTTGGAATAAATTTATTTTAGTAGGTGAGACCACTAATCCATTATTTTTTATAATTTGAACAAATGTTTGAAAATGTTTCCAATGTTGTTTAATGGATTTTGAGAAAATTAAAGCTTCACCAATGTATACAATAGAAAAACTAGTGAAATGAGTAAAAATTTCATTTATAATATTTTCAAATTCACTGGGAGCATTTTTTTAATCCAAATGGCATAACATTCCATTCATAATGTCCAAGAGGTATTGTAAAAGTAGTTTTATATCTATCTTTCTCATCAATTTGAATTTGCCAAAATCCGTTTTTCATATCAAATTTTGAAAATATTGTAGCATTGTATAATCTTGAAAGTAAATCTTTTTTATTAGAGATTAGGTATCTAATCCACTTAAATGCTTCATTCAAAGGTTTATAATTTATGATTAATCTTGGGGCTCCTCTTTCTAATTCAGCATTTTTCTGAACATAAAAGGCTAAGCAACTCCAAAGGGATTTACTCTTCCTTATTAGTCCTTTTCGTAATAGATCTTGTATCTCATTTTTGCAATATTCTAATAATTCTTGATTCATTTGAATAGGTCTGGCTTTTGTGGGTATATTTTTCTCATTAAAATTTGGTTCATAAGGCAATTGGACAATATGATTTTTTTCTATGCCAAAAGGCATTTGGAATATTAGCACAAATTTCTGATTCTATTTTTTCTTGAATTTTTTTATTTTTATTTTTTGTTGTAACAGTGGCTCTTTCAATTGTTCTTCTAATTATGTTTTAAGTCTTATTTTAAGAACATAATTTGTTTTCTTTTCTATTTCTTATTTGTTTGGAAATGACATTAATTTCTTGGAATATGGAAATATCTTTTAACATATTAGTATCTTTAGTCATTGGTGGTAAGATAAATTTGAATAAAATTTTATTTCCCATAATTTCAGTACTAATAACGTCTTCTATTTTTATAAAATGATCAAGTAAAGCGAAAAATGGATTTCCTAATATTATCTTAGAGGTGATATTTTTTGCTAAAATAAATGTAGTCTTAAAACATATTCTATCATGCAACCAAACACCCTCATGGCCAGGATCTTCAAAGCTAAATATTTCCCCCACTCCTCTTTTATGGAGTCTTCTCTTGGGAGCCGCCCGTCTTTTGCGTGGAGGAGTATCTTTTCAGCAAAGGATCTACTCCAACAGGGTTTAATTTGGAGGGTTGGAAATGGCCAGAATATTCAGGTCTGGGGGGACCGATGGCTTCCTGTTCCAGTTTCATATTCTGTCCTATCTCCCAAACAACTGCTTGCTGCGGATGCTACAGTAGCAAGTCTCATTAATTCGAATGTGAAGGAGTGGAAGGCTAATCTAGTGAAAGCTGTCCTGAATGCAGAGGAAGTACAAGTGGTCCTGAATATCCCCCTTAGTCCTTCCCTTCCACCTGACAAACTTATATGGCAGGGAACCAAGAATGGTGTGTTCTTAGTCAAAAGTGCCTATCACCTTGGAAAGGAAATTCAACAGCGTATGGTGGGAGACTGTTCTCATGTGGACAAGGAGAAGGATGTTTGGCAACTCATTTGGTCTTTGAAGATCCCAAATTCTGTAAAACACTTCCTCTGGAGAGCATGTAAGAACATACTTCCCACAAAAACCAATTTGTTCAACCGTAATGTGGTGGACTCTAAACTTTGCCCTTGTTGTCTTGTGGAGGAGGAGGATGTCCTTCATGCTATGTGGAGCTGCCGAGCCGCCCAGAATGTGTGGGATAGTGGCCCTTTGATTTTCCAAAAGAGCAGCTTCATTGGAATTTCTTTTCAGCAGCTTTTGAGTTTTTTCTCTAATAGGCTGGGGCGGGATGATCTTAAATTAATGGCGATTTTGTCTCAGCGTATATGGTTCAGGCGAAATAAATTGGTCTTTGATGATGTTCTCCTTCATCCTTCCACTGTAGTGCAGGAGGCAAAAATGGGGTTGGAGGTCTTTTTGAAAAGCTATGCTTCTCAGTTGAACAATGAAGTAGAGCCTAGCCCAGCAATGTTTACTAGAAGATGGCAGCCCCCTCACCCAGGTACAATCAAAATAAACTGGAATGCCTCAATCAATAAATCTACAGGTTGTGTTGGTTGGGGGATTGTGGCCCCTAATCACTGCGGTTCTGTACTAGGGGCTAAAAGTGCTTACAAGAAGATTTCTGTGGAACCGGCCATGGCTGAAGCGATGGCAGCATTGGAAGCTTGTCTCTTTTGCAAAGAGGTGGGCTTTTTTGACATCATACTTAAGAGGGACGCTTTACAGATTGTCCTTGAGATCAACTCGGGTTCACCTTCTCTCTCTTGTTTTGGCCATTTCATTGATAGCATTAATCGTGAATTATCTTCTTTTCATTCTGCAAAGTTTGTTCATGTACCAAGGGAGCTGAATTCAACTGCCCATGTTCTAGCAAAGGAAGCCTCCTTCCATTGTCTAGACCATGTGTGGTTGGAGGAAACCCCTATAGTATCAGTGATGTTGTACTTAGGGAACATGTGTCTCCCTAGATCCTTTTTGTTCTTGGATCAATTTTTTGACTATTTGTCTAAAAAAAAAAAAAACATATTCTATCATTACAAATATGGGCATTAGGTATTTTGTACTCTATATCTATTCTTGTTCCACTGGCTTGATGCAATTTTTTCAGTTGTCTTTTCCTAATATTTTGTAGGTGTAATTCCTTCTTGGATACAATTCGTATTTACTCCTAAGTTTAATAACACTATAGTTGTAATTTGAAATTCAGCATTAATTATTAATGTTACTTCAACATACCACTTTTGGAAGATTATTCTATCTATAAGATTAATGAATAAATTAGTTTCTGTTGATTTTTGTGTGTTTTCATGATTTTCTTGAATTTCCTGGATTTTAATTTCATTATTATTTGTTTGTTGTTTTACTGTTTTTAGTGTTATAATTTCATGTACCAATTGTTCATTAGAGATTTTAAAATCAAGTTTTAATTCTTTTATCTCTTGTTTTATATTATTTATTTCAAATTGTAAGTCTTGAATTGTAGTAGGACATTTTTCTTTTTTGAATCTATTAGATATATCAGAAAAATTATTATTTATGTCATTAGTAACTGTTTTATCTTTTTGACTAATTTGTGATAAATATTTTATTTTTGTTCATGAATCTTCAATTTGATCTATAAGTTTTAATATTATTCTTTCTTTTCTTATTAAAGTATTTATTTCTTTTCTACAGGTACACATATTCTTATTTTTGCAGAGACAAAATTCTATTCCATTTTCTTCACTAGAGTTAGAATATTCTTCTTGAGATGTAGTATCAATATCATCAATTTGTAATAATTCTTCAGATTCTGTATCCAATTCAGATAATTTATTTAAGAGTTGAAATTTTAATTTATCATCAATATTAAGTTCTTTAATTTTGTCTTTTACTTTGTAATTATTTTTATAATGACCCGTTTGTCCACATTTATAACACACAGGTTGTTTTCTATTATGCTTAGTTTTATTTGGCTGAAAATTCTTCGAGTTTTTTGATTTATAATATTTCTTATAAGGTTTTTTATGACTTTATTTTCTTATTATGATACTTTTTACGTTTATGCTTAGTGGATGATGCTATTAAAGGGGGAAAACCATATTTTTCACAAAAAGATCCTAATTCTTGTTTGGCAAATTTCATATCCTTTTTTAGTTAATGTGTTAGTCTTAAATCATTACACAGATTTAATTCTATCTTTTTTATTGTATTAATAATTTCTCCATATGTAAGATTTATATAATTATTGTGGCCATCATTATTTAATTTTTCTCTAACCTAATGGGCAAAATATTTGAATAATCATCCTATAAATTTTTCTTTCCAATAAGGGGCTCTATTATCCGTTCTTTCTAATACTATTGAAAGAAAGACATTCTTATACCATCTAAAATCTGTTAAAGTATGGCATTTTAAACAGTGGCGGAGCTAGGAATCTGTCTTAGTAGGTGCGAAATTAAGACGTGTAGAGGAAGATTTAAGACGTGTCAATCATTCATGGTGTCATTTTGGTTTTGGGTTGGGTTTTCTTAATTCAATATCAGCCCAAATTTGAGGGTAACTTTCATTTTTTAAAGGTGCTGCTGCCACTGGGCTGGGGCTGGGGCTGGGGTAAGTTTTTTTTTTTTTTTTTTTTTCCTTCTTATGAGGAAATACAGGGGAATGAATGTTTTGATTTAATTTGTAGGGGCTTGTAGCTTTGTAGGGGCAGAATAGAGTTTGGGTTAAAAAATTACATTTTTTTTTTAGACATTTAGGGGTGGCGGGTTATCTCCGCCACTGGATACAAGAGTCAAGCTTCAATCTTTTTCTTCTATGAGTGTGAAACATGTACCAAGGGAAGCTAATAATGTGGCTCATTGTTTGCCCAATGCTACTTTGTCACAAATGCTAGATAAAATCTGGATAGAGGAATGCCCTTTCTTTATTCAGGATTGTGTAGCTTTATCAACGATATTCACCATTTTTCTCAAAAAAAAAAAAGGACAAACTTTATCATAACAATGTAATACACAAAAATCTACAATATGCACACCAAAACAATAGCTCTGTCATTGTCTTTATTATCACCTGGGTCGGTTTATGGTATCAGAGCCAAGCGTCTTAGGGAGAATTCAGTGTTTGCAATAATACTCCAAGTTCTAGATAATCAGTCCGAACTGCTAGCGTTGGTCAGCATGAGTCCGTTGGTCAGCCCTTTGTTGTCAAGAGCGTGTTTTAGGGTGGTCCCGGCAGTGGTCCTGATAGAGTTTGAACTTGATTATTGAAAACTTAGAGTCTTGGAGCAAACAATGAGCTCAATCTTTAGGAGCTTTTCCTCTAGATCGCATATGCCTTCTTCTGATAATAGTGACAATGTCATAAATAATGAAGAAATTAATATCATGAATCAAGAACGAAATCTCCAAGTGGAATTTACCTTTAGTCCCTACAACAAATATTTATAAGTAATCAACTTTTTCAAATTTATCTTTTCTTTCAGATTATACCATCAAAAAGTTGAAAGAGCATTTTCTTTAAATAAAGAATATGAAACTATTAAATTATTTTCAAAAGATAATATTGAAAATCATAAGCAAAAATATTCATTTATACAGATAGGACTTGTCCAAGTAGTTGTTAAGCCCTTAACAAGACATGCATTAAATAATAGCGTCTTATTATGTTTAAGAGATGGTAGACATTTAAATTTTAGAGATTCATTTTTAGAATCAATAGAATCATCTATATATGAAGGTCCTATATATTTTAATTGTCATCTGAATTTTTCATTATCCTTATTTGACCCTACTCTTCTACATGCTTTAGAATTAAATATTAAACTCATGGTTATAATATGATGAAAGGATCACAACCTTTAGCTATTGTTTATAGAATTTATTATAAACTTATGAAAACAACATTAATACCCCAGGCATTAGTAGAAAGCCCAAAAGGACAAACTTTATTATTGCAATGTAATACACAAAATTTTACAATATGCACACCAAAACAAATTAGTTGGGATGATGTAGTCTTACCGAATAAGTGAACTCTAGAAAATTTAGTTCTGTTACCAAAAGTAGAGAATAATGCCATAAATTTAGATTACGTTACCCAAATGAATGATGATACAATAGGATTAAATTTTCAACCTTACAGAAGATCATTTTCTAAAGCTTCTACATCATATACAAATATAATCAACAAACCTGTTTCCCCTCCTAGGCATAGTCTGAGTCAATTAGAAACTAATTTACAAGGAATTAATAATGGAAAAATTATAGGTACTCCCTTTTATTCTATAGCCTCAACAACCAGTATTAGTGAAATGAATAATCCTCTTAATAATGAGATAAATAATTCAAATTCCCAACCTTAATCCTAGATGGAGTTAAATTATAATAAAGAAGATTCGCAAATCATGATGATAACTCGAGAATATAAAATAAATAAAGAAAAATTACGAAAAGATTTTTTGTCTCCTGAATATGAGCATAAGAGAAGATGGTTTTTTAATACATTTTCAGAAATAGAACAAAATCATATAAGAACTAAATGGTATAATCAAATGAATGAAATGAGAACAGATATATATTTCTTTCCTTGGTTTGAACATAATTATAAACAAATTAACACTAGAGAAATTAATACTATCAATAGAGTTAAAAATAGTTGGATAAAATTACAAACTAATGAAGTTGTCCATGAAGAATACACCCCATATGAATCTATAACTCTTACACACAACGGATTGCAAGTAGTTGCCTCTCCTCTTAAAAAAGCAAGTCTTAGTGATGATAATAAAAATTTAGATAATATCATACAACAGAATAATTTTACCAATACATATATAAAAGTTCTTGGTGAAAAATTAGAAAGAATTAAAAATCCGATAAATCCATTAGCATTTAAAAATCAAGAAAAAGAAATTGAAAGACCTTTATTTATACCATATGAAACCCCTCCAAATTTACAATTTTCTTTTAAAAAAGACAATATGGAAACTATTAGAAGAAATATATAAAAGATTAGATACTTTAAAAATAAAAAACCATGCATCCACCTCAAATCATAATAGAGAAATATTAAATCATAATAAAGAAATTCTGACCTTAAATAAATCACATGAAGAAACAGAAGTAGAAGAAGATACATAATCTTATATAGATAAGTTACAGTCTCAATTTAAAAATTTAGATATAAATAAAATGGTTTCAAATAATAGTTCCCAGGGAAGAAAGCCTAAGAATAATCATAAAGGAAAATATACAACGCATACTTCCATAATCTGAATTTGGTATCATAAACCCACACCTCCAGACATACAATTTGAAGAACGTGAATTAGGAATAAGAACTGCTTATACAGCTGATGCTTTATATGAGTGGAATATAGATGGTTTATCAGAATATAAAATTTTGAATGTCTTACATGAAATGATGATGGTAGCAAATGTTTATAAAGGTCTACATAGATCAGATCATCAAGTAGCAAGTAGTTTAATAATAGGTTTTACATGACAATTAAAATGATGGTGGGATAATACTTTAACAGAAGAACAAAGATTATTTTTAAGAACAGCTTATAAAAATGATATTACTGGAAATATTATAAAAAATGAGCATAATCAACCTATAGAAGATGCAGTTAATACTTCAATATTTGCAATTACAAAAAATTTCATAGGAGATCCCACAGTTTATAGAGAAAATATTTATGATAGTTTAGAACATTTAAAATCAGTGGCAGAGATAAAGGAGGGCGGGCAGGGGTGCTAAATGTCAAAAGAAAAAAAAAATGTAATTTGTTAACCCAAAGTCTATTCTGCCCCTAAAATAATGCCCCTACAAGGCTACAAGTCCCTACAAATTAAATCAAAACATTCATTCCCCTGTATTTGCTTAGAAGAAAAAAAAAATAAAAAAATAAAAAATTCAAGACAATTTAGCCCAGCCCTAGCCCCAACCCAGTGGTAGCAGCACCCTTAAAAAATGGAAGTTACCCTCAAATTTGGGCTGATATTGAACTAAGAAAACCCAACCCAAAACCAAAATGACACCATGAATGATCGACAAGTCTCAAATCTTCCTCTACATGCTACTACGGTACTAGCAAATCTTCATCTACACATCTTAATTTCGCCCCTACTAAGACAGATTCCTGGCTCCGCCATTGCTTGTATCCTTAATTAGTTGGTCGTAGGAACTCCAACAGGGATCTTGTCCATTCAACGCTGAAACAATAATTCATTGAATCCCCTTCGAAAGTCATGTGTGGGAATCCCAATTCACAACACAACACCACTGTCTGCCAAGCACCCAGAGATTCCACCATAGTTGGGTGAAAAATACCTCGATATTGCCGTGCAAAAGCAGCGACCACCCTTCCATTTGCATCCCTGACCATTACCCCACACTAGTTCTATTCTACGAGGCGTTTAAAGCTGCATCCCAGTTACATTTCAGCTCCCCACGAAGAGGTTTGGTCCACTTTGGCTGACTCCCTGCTATTCCCCGTGCATCCTGGTTCACAGTGGTATAGGCTGAAACATAGTCCTCAATATCAGTTTGTATGAGAACCTGAGATGGGGATGAAAAAATACCATCAAAAACCCACTTGTTCCTTCGCATCCACAGTAGACGTGCAACAAACATGGCTTCTGCAAACTCAGCCACCATCAATTTGTCCCACAACTCCTTCACGAAGTCCCATCCTTCTGCAGCATCCAAGGAAAGTTTCTGCAATCTCCGACTGGAATCTTGCCAAACTGCCACTGCTGATGGGCATCTCCAAAGTATATGACAGCTAGTTTCCATTTCTAATGAGCACAAAGGGCAAAGAGGATCTATCACAATTTTCTTTTGAAATAGATTGGCTTTCGTAGGGAGAATGTTATGGCTTAGCTTCCAAATAAAAGTCCTCAGCGCTGGTGGTCCAAGAATGGACCATATTTTCCTCCACAGAGAGCAGTCTGCTTCCGCTCTAGATGACTCCTCTCCAGTTCAGTTTCGTCTCATCTTCTCCGCATGGTAAGCACTTTTAACTATGAAACATCCATGACTAGTCCCTTGCCAAGTCAGTTTATATGGGTTGTGGAGGGGGCTTAGTGGTATGCTACGAAGATCGACTTCCATGGAGAAAAGATAGACCATATCAGTGGCATATTCCACCAACTCGATGCTTGATCTATTAGTTGAGTGACCCGAGTTTCAACATCCAACACTCTAATCGGGGTAAAGATCTTGGGGTTTGAGGAAGAAGGGAGCCAGTTGTCCTTCCATACCTTAATGCTCTCCCTATTTCCAACCCACCACCAAAGTCCACCTTTCAAAACTTCCTTTGCTTGACAAATGCTGCGCCAAGCAAAGGAATGTCTACTTCCCACATTAGCCGTCAAAAAGGAATCCGAAGGGAAAAATTTCTCCCTCAGAATTCTAGCCACCAAGGAGTCCGGATATTGGTGTATTCTCCATCCTTGTTTCGCAAGCAAAGCAAGGTTAAAAACCTCTAAATCTCGAAAGCCCATACTGCCTTGTTGCTTATCCATTCCCATTCGTTTCCAACTCATCCACGTCACCCCTTTGGACTGCTTGTTGTGATTCCACTAAAAATTGCTAATAAGAGAATTCAGTTGCTTGCACAAGTTCGTGGGCAATTTAAACACACTCATAGAATAAGTGGGTATAGCCTAAAACACCGCCTTGATTAAGACTTCCTTCCCTGCCTGAGACAAGAATTTCTCCTTCCACCCATCCAACTTCTTCCTTACACGACTCAACAGGTTGGCAAAAGTATTGCTTTTTTATCTCCCCACTAAAGCAGGTAGCCCTAAGTACTTCTCAAAACCCCGAACAGCAGGTAGGACAACAAAAGAACTCACAAATTCTCTGAATGCCATCCCTGTATTTCTATTAAAGAACACTGAGGTCTTGGCCACATTCAACCTTTGGCCTGAGGCACGCTCATAAGAATTCAGCACACCCAGAATATAGCTCCATTCTGTGAAGTTAGCCTGGTAGAAAAGGAGGTTGTCATCCTCAAAGAAAAGATGGCTCAACCTAAAACCCCGGTATGCAATAGGAATCCCTGATAATCTGCCCTCCCTCTCTGCCGTCCTGATGAGAGCACTAAGTCACTCTGCACATAACATAAAAAGATATGGGAAAAGGGGGTCGCCCTGCTTGAGTCCACGTGAAGGAAAAATCTTTCCCATACGATGGCCATTGATCAAAACTGAGTAAGACATAGTAGAGACACATTTCATAGTCAAACTGATCCACAACTCTGAGAACACCAACTTTCGCATCATCTTCTCAAGGAAAACCCACTCCACCCTATCTTACTCATGTCCAACTTCACTGCCATGTACCCCTTTTTTTCTCTTTCATCCTTGTGTTCATGGTATGGAGGGCTTCATATGCCACAATGATATTATCAATGATGAGGCACCCAGGGATAAAAGCACTTTGATTTAGGGATATGATAGCCAGCAGCACCTGTTTTAAACGGTTGGCCAGCACCTTCGCCACTAACTTGTACAACACATTACACTGGCTAATTGGGCGATAGTCACCCACACAAGCAGAATCTTGCAATTTAGGAATTAGAACAATAAAAGTAGAATTGATAGAAGTATCAAAAATACCTTTGTTCAAAAAATCTAGAGCTGCTTTCCTCACCTCCTCGTCTATGGTATCCCAATGTTGCTGATAAAAACATATCCCGAAGCCATCCGGTCCTAGGCTTTTAAAGGATGAATTTGAGACAAGGCAGCATCAATCTCTTCCGATGTAAAAACCCGAGTAAGTTCGACATTCATCTCAGGGGTGACCATAGAATGGACTCCTGAAATTACCTCCTCTATCCTATTTGGATTTTCTGAACTATACAGAGTCTGGAAATGTTGAATAAAGGCCCTCCCAATATCTGCGAGATCCGACCAAACCACCCCATCTTGATCCTTGACTGAAACAATGAAATTGGCTTTCCTCCTCTATGTCGTCCAAGCATGAAAAAACTGGGTGTTTTGGTCGCCACGTTTGTTCCAATTTCGCTTCGATCTCTGTCTCCAACGCAGGTCTTCCATTTCCAGTAATTGGTGGATCTCCTGTTGCAGCCTTTTAATTGCCTACAGATTACCCGGATGTTCCCTGTTTTGTAACCCCTCAAGTCTCTTGGTCAGGGCTTGCAGAGACCTTGTCAAGGACCCAAATTTGGAGGACCTCCAGCTAGATAGAGCCTCCTGGCATAGTTTGAGCTTCTAGAGTATTACTACCGTTGATGAGCCGGCAGCCCCTTCATCAAGCCAAGCTCTTCTAATCACTTCAGCACAGTCTTCACTGACATTCCAGCTGGCCTCAAATCTGAAAAGTTTAGGGCTTCTTTTTGGAGGAGGTTTGAAACAGCCAAAGAGGTCTTTGATCAAAGCTTCTCATCTCCAGGACCTCCACCACAGACTCAAGAAAGTGAGTACACCATCCCGCCGTGGCAAGAGCCTATCCAGTCTTTCTTTAATGAACACTCCAGTTCCCCTTTTGTTACTCCAGGTAAATTTATAGCCCTTGTATCTCAAATCACCCAACAAGCATTCTGAAGCATTCTGATAGGGAATTCAGAAAGGCCACCAATTCCGGCCCAATTGTGCATCATTCCAAACTAGTCCTCCCACTTTTTCACTTGGGTCAACAATTTTGTTGAAATCCCCCAAGCAAAGCCAAGCCTTAAGGACCAACTAACTTAGATGGGATAATAATCTCCACGATGCTTCTCACAAAGCACGATTTGGATTACCATAAAAACCAGTAAACTTCCAAGAAAAATCAGATCCCCTGAGAGTAACAGTGGCATTAATATGCCTCAGAGGGAAATTTTGTATAGTTCCCTCCTCTGAATCCTGCCAGAAGAGTGCTAATCCCCCACTTAAACCTACTAGGTCTACAGTGAACAATCCTATAAAACCAAATTTATGCTTCAATTTTTGCATCCTTTTATTCTGAAGCTTTGTTTCCATAAGAAACAAAAGCTTGGGTTTCTTCTCCACCAATTGGTGAAGATCAAGAACTGCATGAGGGTTCACAAGCCCTCGGCAGTTCCAACTCAAGCAACTCATGGTTGACAGTGGGGTTGTTCAACAGCCACCGCCGATAAAAATAAGGAACAAGGAATTTTAAGGTCAAACCTCCTTTCCTTGTGCCGTTGATGCTGAGCCCGAACCTCCAAGTCAGAGTCTTCAAGGGCCTGTTTGAGAGGAAGGGCTGTGTAATACCCCATATTTTAAGATATTAAATAAAATATCTTAAAATATGATTTAAGACCTAATAATATAAATATGAATATTTATTAGATAAATATTCATCAATCTTTTTATTCATCAATTTTAAGTATAAATATTTAAATATTTACTAGTAGTATAATAATAGGTCTAATTTATTAAAGAGATTTAAATAAAAGAAAATTTGGATGAACAGTATGTCGATCGATCCACCAAAACTGTCGATCGAAGTGAACAGTGTGTTGATCGATCCACCAAAAAAGTCGATCAATCGACTTCTACAGGAAACAGATTCATGCACCAAATTTCCGAAAATCTGATTTTTAATACCAAATCTCCTCAAATCTTCTTCCTAGCCGGCCGTTGGATACGATCGTTTTTGGACGATCTTGGCCGTCCAAGCCACTATATAAGGAGCCCATTTCTTCCCCTTCACAATCACTCATTCTCCCAAAACTCTCTCAATTTCTCTCCCAATCTCTCTCAAATTCAATTCTCTCTCAATCTCCGATCGTCTCTCCATTGGTTTAGGTCTAGCACAGAGCAAAGAAAGGAGGAAGATTAGAAGGTAATCACTCTTTCTCTCCCTCTCTATTTCTCTCTCAGTTCACTGTGAAGGAAGAGGAAGAAGAAGAAGAAGAAGAAAAGAGAAAGAAGAAAAGAAAAAAGGAAGGAAAGAAAGAAAAAGAAAAAGAAGAAAATATTTAGTTTTAAATAAAGTGCTATTTTAATATTTTGGTGATTTTATAGTTTTTATTATGTTAAGTATCTAATGTTTTTAAGTTGTGTTTTAACAGGGTATTTCAAGCAGAGTATTGAAATATAAAAATACGTCGTTATAATGCCCCAAGTAAAAAGTCATTATTTTACAAAAGCGCCGTTACGCTGCCCAAATATTTCTAAAGTAGTTTAGGCGTTATTAATATTAATGCCGTTATGCTGCCCAGATTTTATAAAAATAAAATAAGGTTATTATTATATTCACTTGTTTTGAAACATAAAGCTCATTATTTATATTTAGTAAATTATTATGTTTATTTAATATAAAAATAAATATATATGATTTTTAATGTTAAAGCTTTTATAATGCTATTTTAACTAAAATTGGTATTTTTGGTTATTATTTATAAATGTTATTATAATGCTCGCATAATATATGTGGCATTATAATTAATCAATTTTATATGCCGTTATAATGTCCAAATGACATTATATTGATTAAAGATCAAAAATGGAAAAAGAAATATTATACTTAAGGATCTTAATAAATGTCGTGATAAATTCCGCGTAAAAAATTAGCAATAAAATGTAATTTGATCAATTTTATATGTCGTGGTAATGTTCAAGCGAAAATAGGAGATA
Organism: Alnus glutinosa; assembly: GCF_958979055.1. Taxonomy (NCBI): domain Eukaryota; kingdom Viridiplantae; phylum Streptophyta; class Magnoliopsida; order Fagales; family Betulaceae; genus Alnus; species Alnus glutinosa. Next base: position 10,926,662 of record NC_084897.1, read on the forward strand.
ATATTTAAATAGAAAATTATATTAAGGATTAAAGGTCAGAAATTATAAGATGATGCATTTTTAGTGAATTATATTAATTCATTATTTGCTTGTATTATATATGTGTATATTGCAGTGATTATATCTGTGAACACTTTCCTGAAGCCAGAACTACTGTGAGTATTTCTTACTCATTGAGGATGATACGTGTGGTTTAGTCTTTAATGACTAGTGATTGTTGTTTTATTTAATTGTATGCATATGGTTTGGCATTTGATATGTTTAACATGCTTTGGTTGGAATTATGTATATGATGTTGTTTGCTTGATTATACTATGGAAAAGTTATGAGTTATGAATGGGTTAATAAAAAGACTGGAGGTTTAGGTACCAAGGCATCAATGATTGAGGAGACCAACGGATGAACTGAGGTTTCCGTACCAAGGCGTCAAGCAATTGACTAGACCAACGTGTAAACCGAAGTTTATGTACCAAGGCATCAATTCACTGATAAGACCGACGGATAAACCAAAGGATGAAGGAATAATGAGAATAAGCTGGCGGGCACAAGGCCACAGAGGGAGCACAAGGCTCCATAAAGATGATAAGCTGGAGGGCACAAGGCCCACAGTGGGAGCACAAGGCTCCGTAGCAGGCTGGCGAGCACAAGGCTCACAGTCAGGCACAAGGCCCTAAGAACCAATAAGCAAGTATATGACTTAAGTAAATAAAGAGTTAAAGCAGATAAATGAATGTGATTAAATGTATGTGGATATAACTGTCATCATTTGATTGCATTGCATATGGTTAAATAAATCAGTGTATCACTGTGGTTGAGGACCGTTGACTTGACCACAGCATGAGATTGTGGTATTAACCACAATCACATGTGAGTTTTTGCAGGTATAAAGGAAGCAGCTTAAGGATGAGACTCTTAGCATATAATAATTATTTGAATAAAACAGTAATTACGTATTTATTAAGTGCCGCATGGGGCACATATGCTATTATTCTGGATGTAATTATTATATCAGAACAAAATGTTATTATTTTTAAGGTTATTCAGTCAGCTCTGATGTGTCATTGTAAAAGAAAAATTATATTCCGCTACTAATTTATAACTCTGACAAGTTAGTAATGTCACGTGGAAATTGAAAAAATTTCACTTACGCTTTTTGTAAAAGCGAGGAGTTACAAGCTGAGAGTGCAGTCTCTTTCTCCATTCCATATCCTCCCCCAAGCAAGCCTTTTCCAGACCTTAACCTTGCCACCCGACTTTGATCCATCCAAAAACTTCTTGTTGTGGTCCATCGGTGTAGTCTCAGAGGTGTGCCCACTTCCATGTTTAGGAGATTTGGTGCATTCTCCAGTTTGTGGAGCTTCTAGAACTGAGCAACTGGCTTGCGGGCGTGAAGTGATTTCACCACGTGGGCTGAGCTTGTTCTGCTTCCCCCTTATCCCCCCAACTTAATGTCCTTCAAGTTTGGGCTTGTAAACCAAGCTTGGTTTACTCTTGTCGAGTTGGGCCTTAAAGGAAAAAGGCTTCACAAATCTCTCATTTAAACAGCTGGCCTTCGAATCTTGTGCCTTAATAAGACCCGAAGCCTCCAGATTCTTCCTTTTCCCGCCCACCTGCATCCTCTCCTTTTATCCATAACCGTCACCCTCTGTAACATTCATTTTCCTTCCTCTCTCTTCCCTGGAATGGAAAGAGTGATACGATCTTGAATTTGCATCCGACACATCCGGACTTGAAGGCACTAATGTCGCTCCCTTTCCTTTTGGTTTGCTAGCCGCAATAATGGGGGCACTTCCATCGACGGAATCCAATTCTCATCCTCCATATTGGTGGAAGGTTTTCCACTCTGTTGGCCCTCAGAAAGCTCAAGGCCTCTGGAGAAATCATCAGCTCGAAGCTAAGAGCCCCATGCCGAAGTTCCATCCTGATGGTTCTTCTTTCTTGTGATTCGAACGGGGCATCATGAAGGATTCTAACACAATTGAAACAGAACATAGGGAGCTTTTCATATTTAAAAGACACCAATTACGGTGTGTGTATGTGTGTGTGTGTGATTCGAACGGGGCATCATGAAGGATTCTAACACAATTGAAACAGAAAATAGGGAGCTTTTCATATTTAAAAGACACCAATTACGTGTGTGTGTGTGTGTGTGTGTGTAGACTTCAACACGAGCACAGGAACAACACATCAGCAATAGCTTGAAAGCTACCAAATCTTCACAATATCTCCTTAAACACCATTTCTAAGCTATAGAGAATTCAATACCGAATTCTGTAAATAATACATGCCTAGAGGTCTCTATTTATAGGCTATAGAAGACCTAAATAGACTCTGAATCAAATTTCTCTAGGCCGTGTCCGGATGCAAGCTAAGGCCGTCAGGAGAGACAACTGTGCAACCGCCTTTCCATAACGCACTTTACGCTCTCCATATTAAGGCCGTGTCCAGATGGTGTTGCCCTAACATCCAAACGGTTGCAAATCTATTGTACGTAATTTTCATTATAAGGACCGCGTCTGGACGGTGTTTCCCAGACATTTGGACGGTTGCAATTCTTCTCCACGTCTTGCCTTAATAAGGACCTCATTCAAATGGTGATGCCCTTTCGTCCGGACGGATGCAACTATCTTCCCATATACATGTCTGTGAAGGAAAACCTAATTCATCTCGAACTTTGAAGAGAGTCCAGATGTGTTGCCATGACGTCCGGATGGATGCACCCTTGAACTATTCGGCTTCTTGACACAGATGGGCGTCGGGACGCATGACTGGGCCGTACCGACGGAAACAAAGGATCCGACTTTTCTAAGTTGAAATATGCACAGAATCTTCCTTGAACACTGAAATAGCCTTCTTGCAGCTTGTGACACTGATACTTGTCATAATAAGGCTCTTTTTGTGTTAGAGAAATAAACTCTAAATACTGTTAAGATTCTAAAATATACGGCATCCCTGTTAAAACAATATTACATAAAAGTGATTTTGTCAATAGAATGAAGCCAACAAAACTAACAAACTCCCCCTTTGGCCATTCTAGGACAAAAATCACTTGACCGGTTTAAAAGTACATTCCCGATCCAAAAATAAAAGTACTCCCCATTTTTCTCTCAAAGGGACAAAAGGTAAACATAGTATAGAAAAACCACAGTTAAACTTTTTCAAAGTCCAAACACAAGAAAATAGAGAACTGTAAAAAGCCCAAATAATCAAAAGTTTGTAAAACAACTGATAGAGGGAGGAACAAAAATCCTCAAAGCACTAAATCCTGTTAATTCACTGAACCAAGTGACGGAGAGAAATCCATTGATTAATCTGGATTTGTGCCACATCGGCTTCTAGCTCCTAAAGCCGGGAATGCAAAAACTGAACACCTTCAGTCACTTGAGTTTGCAAAGCCTGAAACTAATTATCCGCAGATTGAAATCCTCTAGTCAACTGGTCTGCAAGATAATTGAGAATATTCACCACTGAACCTCTAACTGGTGCAAATCTGAAGGAAGATGCTACAGAAGGCTCTGCATGAGTTAGGGGAACATGCTCATCTAAATCCTGAGACCCTTGGAATTTGAGTATATGACTTCAACAACAGTCTGTTTTCCAAATGATCTATCTGTCTGACATTGTGCTGGGAGCCGCTGGCTGACGTATTCCTGAAAAGATTTAAACAGAAATATTTTCAAAAATACCACCACCAAGAAAGGTTAGATCCTATTAGTTCCAAAAACAATGTGGTATTATAAAGGTTGTCACTTGGATGCCAAAAAATACATAAGCAAAGATAGCAATCCAAATAACCCAGATATATCAATATCAACCCAACACACAAACAGAGTAGGATTTTCATGCACAATATCTCAAGAAAATATTACAATCAACAATTATTCCAATATTCTAAAAAACACAAAAACTCAAAAGAACAAAGGAAGACACAGAATATCATGGAATGACAAGAGATGTGCAGAGAATGCCAAAATCTCGGGAGAAATTTGCGAGAGAAACACACAACATGACAAGATAAATCAATAAAAATGCAGAGGTGTGCGTCTGGCTGAGAAAGAAAGCGGCAGAAAAATACCTGTAAGGATCGTGTCTGGATGTAGTACCAACTCGTCCGAACGATCCACTGCCAGATTAGCAATTGGCAGGGCCGCTTACATTCGGACTGTAAGCCAAGTCCGTCTGGACGCTTCACATTGAAAAGTTGAAAATTAGAGAAAAATTTGCAGGAAAATAATTTTTCCCTAAAGATAGCTTCAGAACACGCATGTATAAATAATTGATAAGACAGTCAAATAGCAATTGAAAAACATGCAAAGATATAATTGAGAGTTAAGTATTCAATAAGCACAAATTTCCTTGCATAAAGAAATTTTAAATAGATTACTCAACTCATGCAATGCGTGTGTGTGTGTGAAAACTTTTTCAATAAGGTATGAAGTTCGCTGATATGATTTAAAACAACTGAATTTTCTAAACAAGAGAGAAAATCAATGTTAGATCAATCAAAAGTCAATCCTTATTTTACTAGGGCCTAGCCACCCTCATCTGATACATTCCCCCTAAGATGCAGCACTTTTCTTTTACTTAGTCTTTTAGTGACCGTCTATTTTCGCAATGATTTGGTCACTGACTGTTTCTATAAGGACAAGTTTAAGAACAGATTTATAGCACAATAAACAGTGGATCTTTTTATTTATCCATATTTACTGAAATTAAATTTTTTTATCACTTGGTGCTGCAATCTAGAAACAATGCCAGAATTTATGGGTTTTTGGTTCAACTAGCAAGTTGGTCAATTTGACCATCTTAGCAAAAAAAAAAATCTCTCTTATCAGAATTTACAGAAGCTAAAAATCAAAGAGTAAAAAAATGTACCTTTAGGGGAGCTTTGGATAGTGCACAATTTTTCATCGCATGAGAAAAGCAACTATCTAGCACTAAGATGCAACAGGAAAACTTTACAGATACCAAGCATAAAGTCTCAATCATATATAAGCATATTCAATCAATGCACAATGAACTGAGATATCAGGAAAAAATACATACAATATCTGAAAAGTTATCAAAAGAGAAAAATAAAAATTCTACATCTTCTCCCCTATTTTTATTTTTATGTTGAAAAAAAATAGACAAAAAAACAACAAAAACATGCTATGAGAAAAAGAAAAAATATCTAGTCCTAGCTTGTGGGGTAAAATCAAACTTGTCCTCAGAGAGAGAGGTTTAGAAATACCAAGACAGAAAAGTAACCGCCCGATCTGCTTTATCTGTCATCCCCAAAAAAATATCTACAAAAGTTTCTCAAGACAACAAAAGAAAATATGGGGATAGAATAAATGGTTCCTCAAACAAAATGCAAGGCATGAATAAGATATGACATGATAAATAATGCAATGCAAACGTAACTGACATGCACTAGGATTTAGGAACCAAAATCCTAGGCATAGTGAAATTGCACCTCTACTAGGTGAGTCCACTCTCCCTCAAGGGGTGAATGGCCTCATCCTTCCTTACCCATACCTTCTTTACCTGAGAGGTAGAGTTGTAAGCCATGTCCAATTTGTCCAAACTAACTAGGACATTCTTCATCATATAGACAAGCCCTTCATAGATCTGAATTTCCTTGGGCTTGTGAGGCTTCTCTCTGAAGTATTTGGCCTTGGTGTGGCCATTCTTGCCATTGTGACGACATGAGGGAGAACCCCTTTAAGGATATTGCCACTTTTGCTGAGAAGCATGATGAGGCTTGGAAGATTTAGAGCTAGACTTACTTGTCTTTGGCTCTTGTTTCTTGATATGAGGCTTCTGATACTGGATTTGATGACAGTGTGGCCTGATGTGTCCTGTGACACCACAATGATGGCAGGAAGGCTGACTTTGTTTGCTGAAATGCTTATTGACATGCTCTGCAATTTGAGGGTTAGCATTCTTACACAAAACAAAGTTCTTACCTTCTTGAGATAAATGCCTCCTATGAGGCGAGACATATTTATCAGAAGAAGTATTCTCAATTTTGCCCTTTTTAGGAGCAACCTGCTTAATCCAAGGCCTGTGGGATTTCAACAAATAACAATTTGGCATAATATGACCAACCTTCCCACAATTATGACAAGTAGGGACAAACTTACCATAAGCTTGTGTACCTGTATCTTTGAATGTCGGCTTCACACAATTATTCAAGCAAAAATTTTCAGAATTATCCAAACAAGCAGTGTCTACTATCACAGGCTTAATAACAATAGAATCTAATTCAGAATTAGAAGCATGTGCACTCAAATTATCAACAATTAAATCAGGCTTGTTAGAAATATCTGAATGAATACAAAGCATGCTCTTTAAATTATCACTAGAGAATTTTTCCAATTTCTTCTCAAGTGAATCAATAATGTCAAATAGCACGGTATTCTCAAATTTCAAAGAGTCAATCAAAGCATGTGATTCAGATAATTAACAATCAAAGACTCTTTTTCTTGCTTTACATTTTTAAGCTCTTTATGAGAAACTTTAGAATGTTGAGCATTCTTCAATTTATTAAAAACCTTAAAGAGCTTAATATCAGAATCCTCATTAGATAATTGAGAAGAATTCATGATAAAAGGTGTAATCAAAAAAATAGAAGTCACAAAAGATAAGGATCACACTCAGGAAATAAATCTTTTAAACAGAGTATACCCGCTCTGATACCAATTGAAAAATAAATGACTTCTAATATTAACAAGTGTGTACAATAGTGTGCAACAAAATATCAAAATGCGAAATTAAAGGAGACAAATATTTTGTTGACGAAGTGGAAACTCAGTTAAGAGAAAAACCACTCCGGAGCAGCCAAACCCAGGATATCCACTATTCAAAAGACAAAGCTAGTTACAAAGCAGTAGCACTCACATACCCTTATGCAGTGGTCGTACCTTGAACTCTAACGTGTAACCCAACACGAACGCCTCCCAATCAAGTCTCCTACTTGAAGGGGTCTTCAATGGAATCCTTTACCTTAGGGCCAACCCCTAAGATAGACTTCAGTTTCAGCACAGCAACAGTACTTGGCAACGGCTTGAGAATGAGCAGATCAACACAGTAACTCTAAAATATAACTCTCTAAGCACTACGGAATTCAATACTGAATTCTTACAATTCTCAAGCCTAGGGACCTCTATTTATAAGCTGCAGGTTCAAATGAGCGTCTGGCTTGAAATACCTAGGTGCCGTCCGGACGGTAGACATAAGGCATCCGGACGGACAACTGGGCGATCGACTTTCCAAATTTCGCAGAAATTCTTTCCTGAATTGAGCCGTGTTCGGACGATGTTGCCCTGTCGTCCAGACAGTCGCACCTTAGCTACACGAAATTTCCATATCAAGGCTTCACGCGTCCGAACGATTGATTTGATGCACACAATTTCCATATATGTAGCTCACGCGTCCGGACCATGAAGACTGGCGCCCGGACGTCTTGATTTTGAATGCACGACTTGCCTTATGGATGAGCACGTCCGGACGGTTGCAGCTGTCTTCCCATATTTGTGTTTTGGAAAGAAATCCCATAGCTGATTGAACACTAAGTGGCATCCGGACGTGCTGCTGAAACGTCCAGACAGATTCAAGTTGGAACAGTTCGAAGCTTCTCGACACAGAGGAAGGTCCGGACGGAAAGTTCTCGTCGTCCGGACAGATGATGCTTGGACAGTTGAGCGTCCGGATGGAATATCACGTCATCTGGACGAATGCAAGGGATCCAATTTCTTTAACTTGGAATCTATGCAGAATCTTCTAGAAACATATCTCTGAAGAAGACTTCTGAAAACTGACTGAACCCCTAATTAAAAGCATCATTGTTTATGTTACTACTGATGAGTGTCCAAGCGTTTCACTGGGTCGTTCGGACAATAAACTCGGGATCCGACTTTTGCTGAGCTGTAGACTTTGCAGAGTCTTCTTGAAGTCCGAAAATTCCTTCTTGACGCTTGTGACACTGATCTTGTCATAATAAGGCCTTTTCCATATCAGAGAAATAAGCTCTGAATATTTGAAGACTCTGAACTTATACAGCATCCTTGTGAAATCAGCAACAGTACATGATAGTGATTTTGTCCAACAAAATGCAGCCAACACAAAAACTAACAAACCTTATAGCATGTGCTTGGAAATATGGTCTCAACCTTCAAGCTGAAGTGATGAGGGCGAAGGCCAACTTTTCTGTTAGTTATTTTATTGGCTACATTCTAGATAAAACAAAAACACTTTATGTAATGGTTGCGTTTCAATAGGATGGTTGGTTTTCAATTCAGAATCTTCGTGTTTTCAGACAATGATCAAATCAAAGACAATAACTAATCAGAAGCTTCTAAAAGATGTCCATAAAGAGTCCTTGCAAAATCCAAGACAAAACAGCAAGATCCTGTGCAACCGTCCGGACGAGCCTTTGAAGGCGTCCAGACGCCCCGTAGTGTCTTACAAATAAACATTGAAGACGTCCGGACATCAGAGCAACACTGTCCGAACGCCAATTCAATCAGTATTCAACAAGGAGTTGGATTTCAGAAGTCGACACTACTTGGGAAGTCTCTGCAAGCCGTCCGGACGACATGGCAACACGTCTGGACGATGTCAGTATTTCAGAATATTCCAAAGTTTCGTTCGAACGCAGAAAGAATTTTAGCGAAGACCGTCCAGACGCTCGGTCAAGCCGTCCGGACGTGAACCTAATAAAGATAGAATTATGCTGTTTCTGAAAGGATATTGCAGAAAACCGTCCGAACGAGGCTAACTTCCGTCCAGACGCTCGCCAACCAGAGTCCGAATCTCAGCAGTTTTTGAGGTCTCTTTAAGCCTATAAATAGGGGGCTCTAGGCTAGTGTTTTGTACAGAATTCGACAGTGAATTCCATAGTGCTTAGAGAGGGTGTTTAGGGAGAATTGAAGATCTACTAGCTCTCAAGCCTTTGCCGGTGTGTGCTCAACTGTTCATGTGAAGTCTATCTTAGGGGTTGGCCCTAAGGTAAAGGAATCCATCAAAAACCCCTTTCAAGTGGAAGATCTGGTTGGGGAGCGTTCACGATGGGCTTCGTGTCAAAGTTAAAGGTATGACTACTGCATAGGGTTATGTGAGTACGAGTGTCTTGTAACTAGCTTTGTTTTTGGATAGTGGATTTCCTGGGTTTGGCTGCCCCGTAGTGGTTTTTCTCTTCACAGAGTTTCCATTTCGTAACAAATATCTTGTCTTATTTAAATTCCGCATTTAAGATATTTGTTTGCACACAAACACACATACTTGGTTTAAATTAGAAGTCAATAATTATTTTCATTTTCAATCCGAGGATACCTTCCTTCAGCTCCTTGTAGCGCCCTGCTGGTGAAATACACTGATTTTTCAAGTCCGAATTCCTCTCAGACTAAGACCAAGCTGACAGCTGATGGTGATACTTCTAGGTATAGGTAGAGAATTTCCCCTTCTTCTGGTGAGCTTAGGAGTGGTGGGTAGACTAGGTATTCTTTCAACTGGCCAAAAGCCTCTTCACATTCGTCGCTCCAAACAAACATCTTTCGAAGTATCTTGAAGAAGGGCAAGCACTTATCCGATGATTGGGAGATGAACCGATTTAGAGCCGCAATCCTCCCGGTCAATTGCTGTAGTTGTTTTGTTGTACAGGGAGCTTGCATTTCCAGCACAGCTCGAATTTTTTCTGGGTTTGCTTCGATTCCTCTGTTTGAGACCATGAACCCCAGGAATTCACTTGATGATAAGCCGAAGGCGCATTTCTCCGAGTTTAATTTCATCTGACATCTCCTCAGTGTGTTAAAAGTTTCTACGAGATTAGCCAAATGGCCGACCGCTTTCCAGCTTTTCACCAGCATGTCATCCACATATACTTCCACATTTCTCCCGAGCTGATCTCTAAACATTTTGTTGACTAGCCTTTGATAGGTTGCACCTGAATTCTTTAAGCCGAAAGGCATCATATTGTAGCAATATAACCCTCGGTTAATGATGAAGGAAGTTTTTTCTTCATTGAGCTTGCTCATGTGGATCTAGTTGTAACCTAAGAAGGCGTCCATAAAGCTTAGGAGCTTATGCCCTGAGGTGGAGTCGATTAGGACATCCAGCCTGGGGAGAGGAAAACTATCTTTTGGACACGCCCTGTCGAGGTCGGTGAAATCCACACACATTCTCCATTTTCCGCTTGATTTTTTCACCAAGACAACATTGGCTAGCCATTCAGGGTAGTCCACTTCTCGGATAAAACCAGCTTGCAATAGTTTCTCCACTTCTTCATGTATGGCTTGGTTTCTTTCTAGAGCAAAATTCCTTCTCTTTTGCTTGTTGGGTCGGTGGTTTGGGTCGACGTTCAGCTTGTGCGAAATTACCGAAGGATCAATCCCTGGCATATCGTCATGGCACCAGGCAAATACGTCAATATTACTTCGAAGGAAAGCTACCAAGGATTCTTTAATTTCCGGAGATAACAGAGATCCGACCCTAACTCTTTTCTCTTTACCCCCACTTCAAATTCTTCTATCTCCTCGGCTGGCTCCCCCGGCTGTAATTGCTACTGCTCACCTTTCTCCCTGCAATTACTCTGAGAAGGGGTTTCTTTCATCGTCACGTTGTAACACTGACGTGCTATGCCCTGTTCTCCTCTTACTTCCCCGACTCCTCTCTCGGTCGAGAATTTGATCTTCAAATGCGAAGTGGAGGTGACTGCCTTTAGATCATTTAGGGTTGTCCTTCCAAGGATCGCATTGTAGGCCAAGGGTCTATCGACCAACAAAAATTTAACCATAATAGTTTTCGTGGTCGAATAATCCCCAGCTGTTACAGGGAGTTCGATAGAACTGACCGGCTAGACTTGCTCCCATGTGAACCCCACTAAAGGGCAAGTAGCCGAGATTACCTTTTTTAGGCTAATCTCCATGTTTTGAAAGGCCAACCAATATAGGATATTGGCCGAGCTCCCGTTATCGATGAACATTCGGTGGATTCAGTGGTTGGCTACCTGCAGCATGACCACGATTGCGTTGGTATGAGGGAACGAAACTCCCACATAATCTTCATCTGAAGACCCCACCACCATGGACTCCCTTCGGTGGGTGGGACTTGTGAGGTCTTTCTATAGTCATAACCTCCTGATGCTTCTGGTACCGAGCATAGGCCTTCCTATCCTCGCTCGTTTCTCCTCCTCTGCCAAAACCTCCAAATATGGTTCGGATGTTGGCGACGACTGTTCATTTCGTGGATCATGACCCCATGCAGCTCTGCTTTTTCTTCTGCTTCTGTCTCGTCGAGGTTCCTCCCGACGGGGCGCCTCCCTTCTTTTGTCTCGACGATCTTCTTGGTGCTTCGGAGGGGAGCGATCTCTGTGTCTCGGCTCTCGGTCTTGATTCTCCCAAGACCCCTAATTCTGCCGAGGCTGGCCCCAGTTGTCTGCTATGAAACGGAGTAGTTTTTCATTTTTGATGAACTTCTCGATCAAGATTCTGAGATTTCTGCACTCCTCGGTGACATGGCCTCGAGCATCATGAAACGCGCAGAATTTGTTTCTATTCTCTTCTTTCACATACTTATTGTGAATGGGATAAGGCCTCTCGTACTGCGGATCTCTCTTGATTTCCATCAATACCTCATTAATGGGAGAGTTCAAGGGAGTCCACTCGTCTATTGAGAATTGGTAATACTTCGCAGGCTCCATTGTTTTTTTTGTCTCGGTCCGTTTTTCCTCCTTCTGGGCCTTTTCTTTCTTCCCGAGATGGCTTGACTCCGAAATCTTCTGCTTCTGGGACTCCCTCAAAGCTGCTAGGGTTTCCTCTTGGTTTACATACTTCTCAATCACATCCGTGAGGTCGGCCAAATTCTCAGGATGATTGAGAGCAATCTCGGACATCAAGGGCCCCTCCACCCACAATCCTTGATAAAGGGCAGCATAAACCATCTTCTTGGTTGGGTTATCAACTGTGAGCTTTGCTTGATTGAATCGGACCACATAATCCTTCAAAGACTCGTCCTCCTTTTGGCGCATCGCCATCAGTTGACCGGAAGGCTTCTTCCGTTTGCACCCAACCAAGAATTGAGTTACGAATTTCCGTCCGAGATCCTCAAAACTTGTGATGGAACTCGGAGGGAGTTTTTGGAACCAGTGCCGGGCAGAACCAGACCAGGTAAGTGGAAAGGCTCGGCACGCCAGCTCCTGCTAAGTCCCTTGCAGATCCATATGCGTCCTGTAGTTGTCCAGGTGCTCGGTGGGATCTTCAACCCCGGTATAAGTTTGGATGGTCGGGATTTCGAATTTCTCAGGAAGTTGGATCGCCATGATACACTCAGTGAATGGGGAAGATCTATTCAAGAGGCTGTCCTCTCAAGAAATTCTCCCCATGCTCTTCTGCTGGATCTCAAGTTGCAGCTGGTTATATTTTTCTTCATACTTTTCATCGAGCATGGCGATTGCTTCATTGAGCCTCCTTTCTTCATAACGAGGATTCATTGCGTCTTCACTAGGAGGAGGGTTTATGAATCCCTCAGCTCGCCAAGATCGGTTTTCAGGTTGAGTTCTTTCGGTGGCTCTTATGCTCTCCCTGTCCTCTTCCTCGTGGGTGTTGCTCTCTCCTTCTTCATGCCCTTCAGATACTTCAGGAACTCGTTCATCCGCCAATCGCCTCTGCAAACAGAGGTTCTGTTGAGTTAAGACCTCCAGGTCCTTAGACATTTGGGCTATTCGAGCCTCCATCTCAGCTGCATTCTGATGAGATGTACCCCCCACCTTGTGACGGGGGTTGTTTGCTCTTGAACCCATGGCTCTTGTTCGTACCATTTCGGATATATTTTTGCATAGTAAACGAAGCACACTTGCTAACCATATCCCAAAGACGGCGCAAATCTATTAGAAAAGATTCCAGTTTGGTATTTGCTGAACTAGAAGAGCCTATTTTCACTATCCTGTAAAAGAGAAAACGATGTTTTTATCAGTATTATCTTAAGTGTATATCTCTTTTAATCATAGAGAGCAATCGAGCTTTACTTGTGTGGTTGTGAGGTATTTATAGACAAAGTGTTGAGGGTAATCCGGTGGCTTTACTAGGCCACGTGTCTGGTCCGGGGCATTTCTCTATCATCTGGATCATGGGATCGTGGTATACGTGCCATGATCATTGTGAAGTCGGCCTTCAACCGCTCAGATCGTGGATCGCGACATATGCATCACAATTATCGCGGAGTCGGTCTTCGACCGGCTCTGGATCATGGGGCACTTTCCGTAATAGTCTCTGTCATGCAGATCATGGGGTCGGTCTCTGTGGCCACCGCAAGTGCGGTTTTTAATTAACATTGGGAAGCATGCTCATTCGGTATTTTATCGACTCTAGATAAAATGGCCTCGGTAAAATACCATCAGGACATAAATGGCCTTTTTGTTGATGAGCCCAATGAGTTTCATTTTGATGATCCGTGGTTGGGCTTTGGTGGACCGGAGCTTTGGCCCATTTGGTGGAGTCAGTATTATGTCCCAACACTACGTTGTTTCACGTGCTTTAGCTTTCGAATCTCTAATATTTTCTGAGTAATTTTATATGTACGTACATTAAGTATCTATCAAGTATCCATTAAAAAATGAGCTGGCGGTGAAACACAATGTTAGAACGGTACCACACTGCAATCCATGCATGGGATAAGCATTGTACGAAGTGGGGATTATACCAACGGAGCTTCTGCTTGTAGGCCAAAGCTCTCAACAAGAGCCTTTAGGGAAACGCAATTGGTTCATTTGGTTTGCCACTTCGAACTAGGCAAGATGCCAAGATCTTTGACATATATATAATATAATATAAAGATTAGATAGAACCCAATTGAATCAAGTGGCGTCTTCTTGGTAGGAGGAATGCCCTTCTAAACAAGCACTAGTAGCAATAATACATTGTTATAAAAGAGAGTGATGGCCATAATAGATCAGAATGACATCTCATTGACACGCATTATTCTAGCAGTTTTGAAAACATCTACTAAACCTTCAACTTAACGTTCCATGATAGCACAGACAGTCATAATAAAATAAACACCAACTCTTTCTTTCTAGCTTAAAATAAATAATTTTTAAAAAAAATAAAAATAAAAATAAAGAAGCAAGGGCTGCTAAAGACGAAGCACACTATCGTTGTCCTTTTTCTAAGGATATAGGACAAACACAAGAAAACATGTGTAACTACAAAGCCTTGATCAAATAACATTTCCACGTACCCCATCTAACACAGAACGGCCATCAAAAGGAAGAAGAACAGCTGGGCAAATTTCTCTCCATTACACCTTTATTTCTCTGCCAAACATCCAGCTGAATGGAACCGCGCATGCTTGCTTGGCCTTTCCTTGGGCTCTCTCCTCCAACCTTCTAATCCTTGGGGGCAAGCCACACACGAAATCTTGAGCTCTACGCCCTTCTGCAGAAAGACCCGCCAACTTCTCTACATCCCATCTTCCAACCAGAAACTCCAAAATATCAGCATAGTCCTTAGCAGTGTACACTCCAAGCCGCTGGGCAACAGCTGAGAAGTGTTCGAAAAGGTTATCATCCCGGCCATCATACATCAAGTGGGCTGGCATTGAGATCTTTTTCTTCATCATGTCAGCTAAGGCCAAGACAGTGCCATCTGGGTCGATCTCAAAGAGCTTCTCCACAATCTTGGTGTAGGCAGTTTCATGGCGTTTTTCATCTGAGGCAATTGTGCCGCAAATCTGTGCCAATTTCACGTCCCCATGCTCCTTAGCTAGCCTGGCTGTGTTCCCATGGGAGATGAATGTTGCCCTCTCTTGAAATGAAGTGTAGATGAAACCAAGGTAGGGGTTGTTTTCCGTCTTAGGATCCTAGAAGAACATGTTAAATTAAAATAGTGAGAATCAAATTGAGTTACGAGTCTATTTCCAAACACAACTGCCGAATATTATATGAATTACCATACCAAACTAATAACAACTTGAGATCATAAACATAAATAAATAAATAAATAATAAATCACACAGGCAAGACTGACTAAAAAAAAAAAAAAAAAAAAAAAAAAAACTTGCAATGATTTATATTTCTGTGACCACTCCATCAAGTAGCTCACCCAGTGAATAAGCAAAAACAGATTATCTCTAAGATGAGCTCAAGAATAATTTAAATTTTGCATGCCAACTGTCACATGTAAGTTGGGCAGAAAAACATAAAACAAAAACCAAGAAGAAAAGGCAGAACAAGAAAGACTAGAGCATGAAAAGTTAAACAAAACAATATTTCTTTGAAAATCCTGACCACTCTATCTGTTAACTAACAAAGCTCTGAAAATATATGGCAAAGTCCCAAAAAAATGGAGTGATGCAGGAAACTTTCAGCCATAAACGACCAATCAACATTTTGTAACACTTCGTTTTTCAGAATGCCATTTACCAAATTAATGTAAGCCTAACATACTGTCTAGTAAGGAAAAGAAATATTAAAAAGTTTGAAAGGGAATTGGAATGAGTTGAGAACGACAACCACCTTTGCCTAAAATATTGCTGATTCTGGAAGTTTGCACCATTTTCAGATTTACATAATTTCTAAAAGTTTTCCTCACATGCAAAATTTCCCCAAGTTCCTCCCTTTGGGAATTATTTCTGAACTGTATTTTGATTTTAGAAATAATAATAGGGTTAAATATATATTTGGTACTTGTGGTTTAAAAACTTTATTTTTTGATACCTCATTTTCAATTCGTACCACAGATGGTACCTGGGTTTTGGAAAAAGATGGACTTGGTACTTCCATCTATTTTTTTGTCCAATATTTAACGGTCTGCCACGTGTTAACCCCTGAAGGTTGACACATGGCACAATATAAAAAATAAATAAATAAAAATAAAAATCTTTAAAAATTAATTAAAATTAATAAAACTTTTAAAAAATAAAAATATTAAAAACTTAAAAAAAATTAAAAATTAAAAAAAAGTTGGCTTAACCACCCCTATGGCCAAAGAGAAAAAATAAAAAATAAAAAATTGTGAGGGCTTTAGCCCTTGGTGGTGGCCAAAACCACCCCTATGGCGACCACCCCATGGGGTTGGTTGAGCCTCCCCCTTGGCCAAAATGGGGGTGGCCACCCCTTTTTTTTGTTTTTTATTTCATATTTTTATTTTTAAAAAAGTTTATTAATTTTAATTTTTAAATATTTTTATTTTCTATTTTTTAATTTTTTTATATTGTGCCACATGTAAACCCCTGGCAAACCGTTAAATATTGGACGGAAAAATAGACGGAAGTACCAAGTCCGTCTTTTCCCAAAACTTAGGTACCATCTGTAATGCGAATTGAAACTAAGATACCAAAAAATAAAACTTTTAAACTACAGATACCAAATATATATTTAACCCATAACAATACTAATAACCAAACAGACCAAGTGGGAACAAGGATCTCACCATTCCTGACCCTATCAAATACTGAATTGTCTTCTCAATTTGCTTCATGTCTACCCGTCCAGAGAGATAAAGATACTTGTTGAGAAGGTCACCATGCCTATTCTCTTCAGCAGTCCATGCCCTTGTCCATACTGCCCAAGAAGAAAGGCTTGCACCAGTCTCATCTCGAACTCCATCCAGGGTATTAAGCATTGTTTGGTAAGTTGGAAGGGCTTCTTCTGTGATCATATCTCCAACCAACACCACAAAATAGTCATCAGGAATTTCCTTTGATTTTTCCCTCAACTCCTTGACTTGCTCATAGAATCCTTCCGATTCTGGGTCTGGCAAAAAATCTTGTGGTTGCCAACACTTCTCAACAGGCTTTAGGTGCACTAAGATGTTCTGCTCAGCCCAACCCTCCAGTGATTTGAAGATCTCAACCTTCTGAGGTGCCATGGAATGAGTCACCTGAACATGTACCTCCCGTGGAGGACAATAGGGTTTTTTCAGATTCTCTGCCTCTCTATAGCAGACAGAAGAAACAGTGATTAGAAACAAAAACTTCAGACGAATTACGTGACAACCATAAATAGAGCCTTTTAATACCCTAAGATTACAAAATTACAATCCCCTCCCATTTTCCCAGGTACATTGTATTTGCAAAGTCCAAAGATGGAATCTCTTATATTCCTTTCTTTCCAAGGATTATATTGAGCAACACCAGAGAGGACACACGGACACAGAAACATATGCAACTTCAAAAACTGATTAAAAAGTAATGGGTGTGTTTGAAGAGAACTTCTCAAAGGAATACTTCAAATTGCCACCAAATTTGGAAAGACATACTCTGGCTTATACACTTTCATTTCTAGCAACAACTGAAAATTATTGGATACACTTCAGTAGCAAGAAAAGACTCTAATAAATCAGTGGATAAACAGGCCAAACCAAGACATGCTTATTTTTAGGAATCACTTCATCAGGAATATTCAAAGTAAATGATGCAATACATTGGTCCTCTGATCATTAAGCAAACTCCGATGTACGTCCTGGATATGGTTCCATATGCACCACTTGGTTATACATTTTACTAAGACCACAATCTCCAGTGCATTGGTGAGTTTAAAAATCAGGTTCAGTCCTGATAACCATAAATACCTCATGAAACTTCTTGCTATATGCTTTTAGCAACATAAAACAAAATAACGTAAAGCTGAAAGTAAAGGACCCAGCAGCTGAGAAAGAGAGAGAGAGAGAAAGAAGCTTTATATACACAGAAGTTGGAGAGAATCATCTAAAGTACGTTAAAAATGAAAGACTTTGTCTACAATGACTCAAGCAATAAAGAATACTGATTTTAAAAGCATAGATGACCAAGCAACTTGAGCGAGAGAGAGAGAGAGAGAGAGAGAGAGAGCATATTATTTGTATGATTGAAAAACGGTATCCAAGTATGCCAATCAAAGGAAAAACAGGGCCAAACTTGACCAACCACCACCATATCGAGAACAATCAAGTCAAAGATTCAGCAACCAAATTCTGAGACCATGAAAACTATATATTCTAGAGAAAAAAAATATATATACATATATATATACATGTACGGTTATTGCTCACAGTAGCACAAGTAGTTCAAAATCTTCAGAACAAAGACGAAGGTAAATTTTAGGACAAAAGGTATTGTCGCTAATTGAGCATTTTGGCAGATAGGAAAAGTCAACAGATTTAACAACGGAAGAGAAAATATCAAATCATATATAATGACCACCCAAAATAAAAGAATGCTTTTCAGAGTAAATGATTAATGGTCCAGCATAAATCACAAACCACACCAAAAAAAAAAAAAAAAATCAATTTACAAGAACAACTTTCAGGTATAGAAATAAACAACTTTTAATTACCCACCAAAGAGAAAGAAAAATAAGGCGTGGAAAATTACAATTATATTTATCCAACAAAAGAAAAACAGAATTACATTAACTTTGTTAGTACCAAAGAAATTATTTAATAAAACAACTAAAAGAAACAAAGAGAAGACTTCGAAAAATCACAGTTACAGAAGATTCTATATCGAAGATTAATAAATAATTAAAGAATTAAAAAATTAAAAAATTAAAAAATTAAAAAATAAATAAATAAATAAATAAAAGAAGAAGAAGAAATTACAAGAAACAGCCATTTAATAAGAAAACCAGAATGCATTAGGAAAGAGGAAGAAAACAAAGAGATAAAAATAAATATATAGCAAAGACATTAAATAAATCATATTCCGACGTATAATAAATGAAACCAGTCAACCAACAGGATGTAGTTCCAAAAGAAAAGGTTAACCAAGAAAATCAGACCTAACTCTCAACAAATTATATAAATTAAACAATACACGCATACACTCAAACTGAGAAGGACAAGGGAAAACCCACCATGCATGGTATAGATCACATCAGAAAACCCATAAAAACGACTTCAAGAAAAAATAATAACATCAAGTAAAAGAAATGGCCATTTATCTCCACCAATATTTTTCTTGTTTTTCCAACAAACATTGAACAAGAAATCCATCGTGCATAAAAAAATAAATAAATAAATAAAATCAATAAAAGATCAACCCAGAATACAAACCCACGTCATAAAATCAACAAGATAGTTAAAAAGTTAAATTGATAAATACCTGAAACAATTATACCAGAATATTAGATACAGAATGCCATGAGATACACCTTTCAAGCAGAAATGAGTCGCATTTATTTCAACTTTCAAGCAACATGGATCAAGGATTTTTATTTTTTTTTTTTTTTTTTTTTTTAAAAAAAAAAAAGCACCGGAATCCACCTACCCAAATAAATTCAATGCAATCTCAATGAGCTTTAAGGAAAAAGATAGAGACGACTACATTTGAAAGACGAAAATCCATGACATCAAAACCACCCCAACATGATTTAACCCAACAATACCCAGCTCAATCAGCATCAAACCAAAAACCCAGATCAAAATATCACTAAAATCTCACCCATTTGCAAACAATCACTAAAAATTAATTCTTGATCCCACCCATTTGCCAAAAACTCATTTCCAATCATTACCATTCGCATATTAATTTAGAAAGGAACAACCAAAGAGCCCATGATTTACCTACAAAACGCATAAAATTGTAAGAAATAAATTACTTACTTGGACGGAGAATGCAGAGTAGAGGCAATGAAGACCCTGGAAGATCTGAGATTGAGGGGTTTAGAAGGGAGCTTATGTGAAGGGAAACTAAGCATTGAATTCAAACACAGAGCCATCCCCTCTTTCTTCACAACAAACAAATTTTCTTTACGATTTGATATTGGTTTTGCTTAATAGTATTTGTATTTGTATTTGTATTTGGTTGTCCCAAACCACAAAAATCTAAAACAATAGGCAAAGTGGAAGGGCAGAGAGGAAGAGTGGCACAGAGAGAAAGTACAGACGCACCGAAAAGAGGTTGTACTCGAGAGAAAGACGGGAAGCCCCATTAAAATAGGCACGCTCTAGAAACGGCCATTCATTTTCCACTTAATTACAACAATACTATCACGTGTTTGTTTGTACTATTCACGTCTATTTTCTGTATTTTTGAATATGTGATAATTTTTTTTCGAGTAAATTTTCAAAAAAATTATATACTTATAAATAAAAGCATTCCTAGTAGTCTCACCAAATTTTACTCACCAAAGTAGTTAAAAAGTACAAACTACTTTTCTCCATTCCGGTGAACCACTTTTTTAAAATTTCTTCAGCCTCACTATTTTAACTATTCACCATCGTTATTCTATTTAAATAATACTTTTTTAAATTTTTTTTTATTCTTTCTCTATTTAATCTTTTTTATACAACAAAGTACAATACATATTCATTTTGAAATTAGAACATTGTTAAGAAATTCACAGAAGTTTTTATTTACTTCTCAACCAAATTCAAGAAAAAAAAAAAAAAAAAAAAAAAAAAAAAAAGGTAAATGAAAGAACCACAAAGTTTATATTAGGGACAAATAAACATTTATGTCCATGAAATAGAGACATCATCGTGTGAGAGAGATGGGAGATGGGAGAAGAAAGGAAAAAAAAAATGTGCTGTGATCATGTGAGAGATAAAGAAAAAACAAAATTAGTGAGAGAGTTGGTGAGTGAATACGTACTACTCATTAAAATTTGTAAGTATTTTCACTCACCAAAACTTTTTGGTTAAAGTGGTAGTGCTGCTGGGAGTGATTTTTTAGTGTTTTCATTAAATTGGCTCACCTTAACTATTTTGATGAGGCTACTAAAAATGCTCTTAAGAGGTATCAAGTAATACTTTTTTTAAAATAAAATGTTGTATTGCAATTAATTGAATTTTATCCATTTTCCTCCGCGTACCAAAACCTTATGGTGAATTGAATTGTTTGGTTAAGTGGGTCAATTGCCTTGTTTTTTTATTTACCTACATTATTGTTCTTTATATGATAAAGGTGAATTTTATTTCTGGTGATAATTTTTTCATAATTACATTGACTGCTTAGTTGATAATATTGCATTACATCATATATTTTACTTTTTAGTTGAGTTATCTTTGTGATATTACACTTACTATAAAACAATTACAAACAATAAATTCGTTGCTTTTAATTCTGTCCTTGTCCCCCAATCAATTTAAAATTTTTTTGTTTACCTAACTAACCGAAATCCCTAACATATCGCTCACGAAATTCATTGCAACAGTTGCTTGCACATTTAACTCACATCAGCGATAAAGTGAGGATTGAATTTATCATCTGTAAAAATAATAATAAAAACAATAAATTTGTTTTTTTTTTTAAAAAAATGGACAACTTCATTTCTATTTTTGTCAACTTTTTTCTCTGTTTTTTTTTTCCAACCTTGAAAAAGGATATTGATTAACGAATTATAATCCTTTAAGATTATTTGTTCCAATTCTCTCAAATTCAGACAAATAATTTGAAATAATCATGATCCATAATTAACACCTTCATCCACCCCCTTCCTTTTTTTTGAAATGACATCAGTATCAAATCTTTTAATGGGTATCAAATTGATGTAGACTTTATTCATTAGTACCCGTTGCATTTTTCTTATTTAATTATTTTGATCTTCTTCAATAAATAAGCTTCACTTCTGTTTGATACACATATTTTAATAAAATATTTGGTACTCATAACATTTTCCTCCCTCTTTTTCTTTTATTTTCCTATGGTTGTCGTCCACTATAAAAGTTTCCTTGGCAACTATCTGGGTGTGAGGCTCCTACTAACTTTTTGGCTCTATTACTTTTTTTATTATTGTTTATAGATGAGTGAAAATAAAATTTCAATAACAAGTGCAAGACAAAGCAAATGTATATATATATATATATATTACTGATAATCAAAATAAAGGCCAAAAAATAGCCCAATCTATTTCATCAATCGATTTAACAACCCTAGAGAGGATCCTCGTGATGCAAGAAGAAAACGAAAAAAAGCTACCAACGATCCGGGGACGGAACTATAGAGTTAATTTTAAGGTGGACAACTGTAGAAAAAAATATGAAGCACTAAAATAAAAATAAATAAATAAATAAATAAAAGACTAGACCTAAAATGTGTATTTTTTTTTTTAACAAATTTGAAAGCTAAAAAATGCATTTTTTAACAATTTGTTCTGCTAGGTGGGAGTTGGAGGGGGGCATAACCCACACCACACCAACCCCCTCTAACTTCGTCACTGCTAAAGGTACTGATGGTAATGGCTAGGGGTGTAAACGAGCTGAGCTACTCGTGAGCTTACCTGAGATCGGCTCGAATAAACTCGACTCGTGCTCGAATCGATTATTAAATGAGTTACTCGTGAACACGAAAATCAAACTCGATTATTAAACGATGCAAACTCGTATAAACTCAACTCGACTTAACTAAAGCTCGTGAACCCGCTCATATAAGGCTCGACTCGTATATATATATTAATGAATAATATACTATGTGTATTATGTAAACATAAATTAAGTAACAAATAACAATAGCTATTAATCAATAGTCAATATATATTAATTGGTCATATTTATATAAAATAGTAAAAATGAATAATATCAATAATTAATTATTAGTCATATGATATAATGACAATCCAAATACTTAATTAAATTATTCATGTAATATAATAAGATTATAATTTATAGGATTATATGATCATATAATAATATAACATTGTACCATACTACAATAGTACCATATGACATTATGACATGTCACATGTGAATATAAAATATGCAATCATTTTATTATATGTTATGAGTATTATCATTAAATATTTAATAATCATTACATACGGATTGTTAGATCATGTTAATATGTTAAATATACTATCATATGATAATACTTAGATCATATAATATTAGTATTATTAGTAGGTAATTATGAATTATGATAAATTTGATAATTATGATTTATGACTCATACATTTATAATAATCATACTTAATTACTTATTATAGATTCATAGATAATCTCATAAATCAAGTGATGTGATATGATCTATAATTCATAATCATTAATATATATACATATTACTATATTAGTAACATATATAATTATAGCTACATGCCTACATAGTGTCATATATGATATAGACTATAGTATACAAATTCATACTAATATAATGGTTTAGTATTTAGACACTTAGTTAGATACACTCATACACTTAATAAGTATGATTTATGATTTTAAGTATTTAATAATTATTAGTAATATTTAGATGCAATGACTATATATATAGATTATATACGTTATACGTAAGTTACAGTAAGTATAAATTCACATTATTCATATAATATAATGACACTTATGAAACTTAATCATATTATTCATATATAATAATAATGTAATTCATACAATCCCAAATTAAGTTATTAGGATTGGAATTACTTATATATCAATTATAATGATAATTCATAACTTGTGATTTGTGAATTATATTAATTATAACGATAATTCATAACTTATAATCACAATTCACAAGTCTTGAACTATCATTATAATTTAGATCATATAATTTAACATTTTGCCATATAACCGTTAGTTGTTAGATATGATCTAATTAGTATTATCATATAGGACCATATGAATCATATGATAATATAATAATTATCATTATAAGACATTGTTAATGTTTTAATTTAATATAAGTTTGTTAGTTTTTACATTGACTATTAATTTATTTTTTTAATGCCAAAAATCAAATGATAATACTTTTTTATTCGAGATCATATGATAGTACTTAGATTATATTATTATATGAAACCATCATTATCATTTATATGATTTATATTTATATATATTAATTTATTAAGTATGTAACTATATAAGTATTGACTAAATCCATATCACATGTAAGTATTGTAATCTTATAATTATAATTTATAAAAGATTTTGAAAATTTCATATTTCATTTCAACCTCCTCAAGCATGAATTTCCGGTTCCACCATTACGGGCGTTACCAACATACCATGGTATCACACTAGCACCTACCCGGCTACCCTAAAGAGTCGAGATTAATTGAACTTGTTATTTTTATTGCTTTACAAGCTTTTGCCATCCATACCAAACGCATACTTTCACAACACATTAGATAATATATATATTCATAATTCATTAGTATTTAGTGGTATTGTATAATTTGAATTTTTCATATATATATTAGTTACCTTATTTTATAATTCGTCAATATTTTCAGAATAATAAAATTTTTATTTTATGAATTTCTGTTTTCCTATTTTCCATACGATGTAATTTTTATAAAATTGTTATCAATCACTAATATATAAATAAAAATTAAATTACAGACAAAAATTGTTTTTCCTTAAATTTATTTTTTTATGCTAACTTTATATGGAAAAGCTTTTACTGTCATTTCATCTATTTTACTTGAGGAATAAAATATACAAATATACAATTAAATTAATATATTGTGAAATTCTTGAGTAGTACTTTATATTATATACAATTTTTAAAATGTTGTGTAAATTGTGTTTTAAAGTTGAAACGTTGGTTTTTTTTTTTTAAGAATAAAATAAAATAAATAAATGAGTAAATTGAAACAATGGTTATTATGGTTTTGTACATATTTGATTTTGTACATATTTGAATATTTGATAGACATGAAACGATGCGTTTTTACATTGTGGGTAATGGGTTAAAGGCTAAAGCTCTGTGGCTTTATCACGATTCACACGAAATTCTTGGTATTTAACAATTTATACAGTGTTTCTCACGCACGATTTTTTTCGAAAATTCATCTGAACCAACGACTAAAATTTAATCATCAAAAACTGATTTCAATACTGATTCAGCTACACGCCTACACTGCATCATGACCGTTTATAATAACAAAACTGTAGTCTGAAGGTCTGCCCAATATGTAGCCAATTTTCACCAAATACTGAATTAAGCGTTAAAAATTAAAAGGGAAATTGGTAATAATGATGAACTAGGTAACTAGGAACTAAGTAATAATTACCTAACGTTCCTCGCGTGACGCGCCTGACCTGACGCCGGAGGAGTGACGATTCGACGAAGCTGCAAGGCCAACCGTAAGACGCCGACACGTGTAACACTTCAATCTTCGTGATATTTGTAGACCGTCCGATCATCCAAACCAAATCAAGCATAAATCTGAGCCGTTCATTTTGAGATAATAGGCTATAGCTATACTCAACCATTTACTACGAAAAATTATATGGTGTTGCAAATACCACATGTTACTTCTCATTAGATAAGATCCAACGACTTAGTTGTGATCTTGAAACTGATTATAATAATAAACGGTTAGGATTAGAATTAGATCCGATTTTATTTGTAAGCATGTGTAGGGAATAAATTTTCATACAATTTTTTTTTTATTTATTTATTTAAAGATAAACAAAAATAAAAGTTGGACATGGCGCCTGTGAGTCCCTGACGTTGCTGACGAGCTGACGCTCCAGTTGCCAAGACGCACACCGCGGCACACGTGACGTTTCAATCTTCGAGAAATTTCTGGATCATCCGATTGTCCAAGCCAAATCAAGCATGAATCTCAACCATTCACTTTGAAATAATTGGTTACAGCAATACTCAACTATTACTCTGAGAAATTATTTGGTGTTATGATTATCACGTGTTAACTCTCATTAGATGAGATCCAACGACTTCAGTTTTGATCTTGACATTGATTATAATACTCAACGGTTAGGATTAGAAGTGGATCCGGTTTTATTTGTATACGGGTGTAGGGAATAATTTTCCAAACGATTTTTTTGTTTAATTATAATTATAGATAAAATAAAATAAAAAAAATTGAATTTTGAAATTTTGATTTTGAAACATGTACCGGTTTTTTTTTCTTTTTTTTTTAAAAAAAACCCCCCGGCCACCCGATTTTTTCCGTCCGTGAGAACTACAGTGTCTTCCTCGTTCCTCAATTTCTCTGACCGAATGAAATTCAAAGCCGTTGATTGTTCAAAAAATTAGAAGACAAATTCTATTCAAACCGTTCATTTGTTTGAAAATTCCTTTCTTCCTTTGACATCAAATTTAGTTTGTATTTTTAAATTCTCACTCTGTCAGTCTCTCACGCTCCATAGGCAACTTGCAAAGAATTTATTGTGCTGCTGATGGTTCAGAATACAATTAATGCTTTGCTTTTAATACGAAGTTTCCTCTCTCAACTACCTTCGTGGCTTCGTCTATCCAGTTCTTCTTCTTCGTTTTTTAGCTTTAGATTTATTTTTAATTTTTGATTGAATGGCTTCGATCTTTCAACAGGATTTAGTTTTGAAATCTGTTAGGAGTTTCTTTACAGTTGTAGTCGAAATCGAACCAAAAGAAACTAATCTATCTAAATCATCTGATGTTCCATCTTTCCGCTGCGCAGCCAAATCCCAACTTTTGTGAATTTTTTCTCTTCTTCTCACATAGTCACATGTATCGATGGCAGCAAGTCCAGCGACCAAGAACACTCTTGATCTGACTGAAGTGGTAGTAGTCAAGTACTGGACTTTACGTGAGATGCGTGTGAATATTGTGATGCTCTTGCTCTCAAATTTCAATTATAAATTTGAGAGCAAGAGAGTCAAAAGACTCAGCCGCTCAACTCCTCATAACTCAAGAATCAAGACTCAATTCTCAATTAGTTAAGTATCAAACATTTGTTCTCTATAATCTCTACTTCTCTTTCATCATTTCATTTTCATGTTCTGATATTCAATTTTTTTTTTTCTTTCACTTAGACTTAGTAGCTAATCTTTCAATATTTTTAAGTTCCAAATTTCTAATGTTAATGTTGATATTCCATATGATTGTTCAGGAGTCAGGGACGTCCGTTCTCCTCTACTAGGCTACTACCTCAGTCTCAGGTCCTCATTGATTTTGCAAGTTATAACAACTCAGGTTTCACTTTTTTTTTTGTTTACATTATTTATTATTTTTTCTTTTGTTATGATTAATGATTATAAATTTATAATTAGCAAATTCTTCTATGAACAATCTGTAATGTTTTACAAATTCTGTTGTGATTATGTAATGTATGCTCTGTTTGAAAACTGTTCATAATGCTTATAAAATTTTCACAATATTTAGAATTTAGAAATGTATGTTCTGAATCTTCTGATTATATAATGCTGAGTTTTGTTTTATTTCTAAATTTAGAAATGTATGCTCTATGTTAGACAGTTTTTTTTTTTTATAAAAAATGAACAGTGTTTTTTTTTAAAAAAAAATTAGGGCAGAAACTATAATCCTAAAAGTTAGACAGTTTGTTAATTACAAAACTTGAATATGAAAAAATTTAAAATTCTTTAGCAATTTGTAAAAACTGAATCTGTTTTTTTTTTAAAAAAAAAAATAGGGACAGAAAACTATAATTCACAGTTGTTTAATAACCAAACTTGAATATGAAAAAAATTGAAATTCCTTGGCAATTAAAAAAGAAAATGAACAATCTGTTTTTTTTTTTTTTTAAAAAAAAAGAATAGGGCAGAAACTATAATTCACAGTTTTTTAATAACCAAACTTGAATATGAAAATAATTGAAATTCCTTGGCAATTTGTAAAAAATGAACAATCTGTTTTTTTTTTAAAAAAAATAGGGGCAGAAAACTATAATTCTAAAAGTTATACAGTTTTTTAATAACCAAACTTGATTTAAAAAAAAGAATAGGGCAGAAACTATAATTCACAGTTTTTTAATAACCAAACTTGAATATGAAAATAATTGAAATTCCTTGGCAATTTGTAAAAAATGAACAATCTGTTTTTTTAAAAAAATAGGGGCAGAAAACTATAATTCTAGAAGTTATACAGTTTTTTAATAACCAAACTTGATTTTTTTTTAAAAAAAGAATAGGGTAGAAACTATAATTCACAGTTTTTTAATAACCAAACTTGAATATGAAAATAGTTGAAATTCCTTGGCAATTTGTAAAAAATGAACAATCTGTTTTTTTAAAAAATATGGGCAGAAAACTATAATTCTAGAAGTTATACAGTTTTTTAATAACCAAACTTGAATATGAAAATAATTGAAATTCCTTGGCAATTTGTAAAAAATGAACAATCTGTTTTTTTTTTTAAAAAAATAGGGGCAGAAAACTATAATTCTAGAAGTTATACAGTTTTTTAATAACCAAACTTGATTTAAAAAAGAAAAAGAAAAGAATAGGACAGAAACTATAATTCACAGTTTTTTAATAACCAAACTTGAATATGAAAATAATTGAAATTCCTTGGCAATTTGTAAAAAATGAACAATCTGTTTTTTAAAAAAATAGGGGCAGAAAACTATAATTCTAGAAGTTATACAGTTTTTTAATAACCAAACTTTATTTTTTTAAAAAAAATAATAGGGCAGAAACTATAATTCACAGTTTTTTAATAACCAAACTTGAATATGAAAATAATTGAAATTCTTTGGCAATTTGTAAAAAATGAACAATCTGTTTTTTAAAAAAATAGGGGCAGAAAACTATAATTCTGAAAGTTATACAGTCTTTTAATAACAAAACTTGAATATGAAAAAATTGAAATTTCTTGGCAATTAAAAATGAAAATGAACAATTAAAAAAAACAATTAACAAAATAAAATAATTAGGCAAAAATATCCTTAAAAACTATTAATGAAACTTAAATATGAAAAATTGTACAGATTTGAATTTCTTTATTTTAGCAATTAACAAAAAATAATGAACAATCATATGATATGCAAACTTAAATTCTACTCTTAAGTTTTGAACACTTGTTTTTTCTTTTTTCACAACAATATCTAATATAGAATTTAAAAATTAAAGGGCATGGAGAGTGATTCGCATGAACTTGAGCCAATTGAAGCGTATGAGAATGAGGATTCTCTTGAAATTAGTGATAAGGCTACTGTTGAAGCAACCATTGAGTTGGTTCAAGATACTCCTATTAATGAGGATCCAAATGAAAAGAATGTATATAAGAAAAAGCCTAGGAAGAAAACTTCTACTGTATAGAATCATTTTGAGCAAGTTGAGGTTTGTGGTGTAAAAAAAAAATCAATGTAAATGGTGTAAGGGTAAATTTACCGTATCAAAATTAAGTTGTACATCTACCTTAGGTAGACACTTGGAGTTGTGTTTGAAGTACGTAGGTTCAAAGAATAAGCAAAAGGTTTTGTCAGTTGAGAGTAATGCGTATGGTGATGTGGGCATCATTTCAAATTTCCAGTTTGATGAAAATAAGGTGAAAGAACTATTAGCTCACATGATCTTGTATCATGAATATCCTTGTAGAATGGTGGAGCATGTGTTGTTTAATAAGTTTATAAAAGCTTGTACCCCGCATTGGAAAAAAATTTCTCGAGCTACCGCTAAGAGTCTTTGTTTTGCCACTTATGATTTTGAGAAGAAAAAGTTGAAAGCTTTATTGAATCGGGTCCCTAAAGTTAACATCACAACTGACATGTGGACTTCTTGTCAGAAGGTTTCTTATATGGTTGTGACATGTCATTTTATAGATTTTGACTGGCAGTTAAATAGGCGTGTGTTGAACTTTTGTAATATTCCGCCTCCACACTCTGGACTTCTTATTGCTGATGGACTTCATAAATGTTTTAGAGACTGGGGTATTGAGAGTAAATTTTGTTCAATAACTGTAGATAATGCCAAGGCAAATGATGTAGCATTGAGGCACTTGAGAGATGTTTTTAATATGAGAAAATCGCTTGTAGTTGGGGGCAAGTTGTTTCATGTGCGTTGTTGTGCACACATAACTAATTTGATGGTTCAGGATGGTCTTGGCGAGATTGGAGATATTGTTGATTGTGTGAGGGACGGAATAAAATTCTTGATAGCATCTGAGGGAAGATTAAAGCAATTTACTGAAATTGCAAAGAACTTGCATTTGTCATCCAAGAAGTTATTTTTGGACGTACCTACTCGTTGGAACAGTACATATTTGATGTTGTCAGCTGCATATGAGTTTAAGGATGTATTTTCTATGTATAGATTCAACGATCGTCAATTTACTTGGGTGCCATCGCATGAAGATTGGGATAAAGTCAAATCTGTCTGTGAACTTTTGGGGGTCTTTAATCGAGTAACCAAGATTGTATCTGGTAGTGACTATCCAACATCAAATTTATTCCTTCCTGAAATTTAGCGAATAAAAGAGGTTCTAATTAAGAAATGTGATGATGAAAATGATTACATTAGATCTATGGCATGTCGAATGAAAACCAAGTTTGATAAATACTGGAGCGAGTGCAATTTATTGATGGCAATTGCAGCAATTTTGGATCCAAGGTTTAAGTTAGTGTTCATACGTTTCTGTTTTCCGAAGATTTATCAAGAGGCTGAAGCTATGAAGAATATTGAATATGTTCAAAAAATTTTGAAAGAGATATATGATGTGTATCTTCATGAACATAATTTAAATCTCAAGGAACAAGATCTTGCAAGCAAAGTTCAAGAAAACTCTTCAAGTAGTCGTTCAATCTATGCAGTTGATGATGAGGAGGGTAGTGTGGAAATGTGGGAGTCTTTTCTCAAAAGTGCTGAAACGGTGCTTCAACCTGTGAAATCAGAGTTAGAAATGTATCTTGAGGAGGGTGTATATATACCTAACAAGAACATTGAATTTAATGTCTTGGATTGGTGGAAAGCGAATACTCTTAAGTATAATGTTTTGTCTAAAGTGGCCAAATATATTTTGTCGACATCGATCACAACTGTAACTTCAGAGTTTACATTTAGTGCCAGAGGAAGGGTTATTGATCCACATCGAGCGTCATTATCAACTGAGACAGTTCAGAAGTTGTTATGTGGGGCTGATTGGGTCAGATCAATAGACTTAAAAAGAAGTGTGGGGTATGTTTTTATTTTATTTTTATATATTTTAATAGTGTTTATTAATATAATTTTACTTTTATATTGTACTAAATACTAATTACTTATATATATATATATATATATATATATATATATATATATTTTTTTTTTTTATCTTAGGAGGATCAAAATGATGGGGAAAATGAAAGGGAAGTGGAGATAACTTTGCCCGAGACAATTTGATTGGTAGTGTTCTTCGCCTCTTTTTATTTTTTTGGAAGTGTTGTGATATAAATTATATAACTATATTTTTGGTTTGAGGACTATGTGGGATAGTTGGACTATGTTATTTTGTTGAAGATCTTGTATAATATTATTTTCATCAAGATATGAAGACCGAGAGTAATGTGTGATTTATTATTTAATGATTTATGCACATTAACTTGTGATATATTTAACCTCTCTTGGCATTTTTACCAAGTATATAAGACTTGTATAAGTAATGCAAGGGAGTTAAATTTAATTTAACTTATTTTTTAGTGTGTTGCAGCTTACATATTTTATTTGGGAGCAGATTTAAGGTAATGTTTAATTTATTATTTAATGGTTTATGCACATTAATTTGTGTTATTATTTAACCTCCCTTGACATTTTTACTAAGCACATAGAAGTCGTGTAAGTAATGTAAGGGAGTTAAATTTAATCTAACTTTTTTTTTAGTGTGTTGCAACAGGCTTTATTGGAGAGCATACAAAGGAATTAAACATTATTTTTATTATACCTATCAAATTACACTTGTAATTATAATTTCTTATATTTTTATTTGTATTTGTTTAAATGTAATATTATTTTATTTCTTTAGTTATGTAATTGTGTATTTTGATTTTATATTCACCGGCAATTGCTTAATGCAAAATCATGTATTGCTGTTAGTGCAATTTGCACACTATGTGAATTGCGTAATGCAAAATCCTAGATTTCTGATAGTGTAAATTCGTGATTTAATTTTTTTTTTTTTAAGCTAAAGTCAATAATTTCGAATTATGAAATGGGCCGAACTCGAGCTCGAACAACATTTTCTCTACACGAGCCGGTCTCGCACAGAATTTTCCAACTCGTGTCGAGCTCGAGCTCGAGCTCGACTATAACTTAAACGAGCCGATCCCGGACAGGCAATACCCGCTCAGGATCGGCTCGTTTACACCCCTTGTAGTGGCCTACAATGATATTTGTGAGTACAGAAGACATTTGAAAGATTTTCATTTTATACAAACTGCGAATCAAATTGTGAAAATTAAAAGATAAATATACAATCAAATAATAAGCCTCTACCATGGATTATAAAACAAATAACAAGGCCAGTATATTTCTCAAATAATAAGTCTCTACCTTGGTAATTTTTAAAAAAACTATGAAATTTTTGTCCTTTTTAAAAATATATGAATTTTTTTTTATTTTTTGGTGTGCTGGGATTTGTATTTTTTTAAGGAAGACGGTTCATATTTGGAATTAAGGAAAGAGTAAAAAGAAAGGGAAAGTCGGATTTAGTGACCTTTTTCTCTTTGGATGAAAATAAAGTATGTGCTTCTGGATTCATAATTACATTCAAATTTCAAACCACGGACGCTGACAATTAACCTTGAACCGTTCCGTGCAAAGAGGATATATATAATTAAGCAAAGTAATTAATGCTTAATTAATTATGCTCTTAACATTAATTAGCCTCAATAGGATTATATGCTATTTTGTTAACATTAATTATGCTTTTTGTTCTAACCACCTACTTACTTGGAAAATCATATTAATTAAGGATTAAATGAATGATCATGATTTTTAAAAGTCTTTTTTACTTTTTATTTGGTAACATAATTTTTTATTTTTTATTTTTATAAAAATAGTAATCCTTATATTGTAATTAATATTGGAAGTGGGGTTAGAAATAAGGGCAAATAACTGATAAAAAAAAAAAAAGAAAAAAAAAAGAGTTGTTTTTTACGTCACCAGAATCTGAGAGCAAATACAAGTTGTATTGTGACGTGATCACTGATGGGGCCCAGAAGAAGGAATAATATTCCACCTGGATCCCCTGGCTCCACGTTGATGATCGCATTGTTCTTGACTCTTGAGCTTCTTCAGTTGATCTTCTGGATGGATTAAGCTCCACTCAACTCATGATTTGGATCTTCCTGCGCATCTCTGCAATTCAGTGGACATTGATGCCTTTTTACTATGCTTTCAGCCGTCACACGTGTGTCTTGTGTCTTCCATATTTAATAGTTGAATTAAAAAAAAATAAAAAATTATATATAAAAGATATTAGAGCTTGTTCATTGAAGACGATGAAAATAATTAATAAAAATAAATAATATAGGTACTAATGAAGAATTTCCAAATCATCTTAGTATCCATCTCTTGATAAAAGATTTAGTACCCTTAGCATTTTTTATTTATTTTATTAGGCTAATGATACAATATCATTAAATTTTGACCCTTTTTTTTAATAAAGACTTATAAGTATGCTCACATTCTTCCAATGATACGAGGTATAATACGTACATTGCTCTTGCAAGTTTTCCTCCTGTTATTATCTGTTAATGAGACTTACGTTTTTTTTCTTTTTGGACATAAGGGACGTTAATATAGAATAATGCTAGTGACCATCTTTTTATTCTAATTTTATCCTCATAAATTAATATGGCTCTTAAAATCATCATTGAATTTTGGATAAATCACTGTTGCATTTTGATTCGATGGTGATTTTATTAAAAGAAACTTCAATCACCTAAGCGCTAAAACTCCATAGATATAACACCGTAGATACAATTTAAAATTTATTCAACTCAAACTCTATCTATGACACACAAAATAGCCTATTTGGTTATGGTATGAGCGGCTATATTTGCATCCCACTTAACATGTTCAATTCAATAGTGATTTTAAGAATCATACAAACTTTAGGAAGATAAAAGATAATTCATATCATTACTCGAGTAGAGTAAATGAAGTTTTACTTTAACATTTATGGAAAATTTAATGTACTAATCATAAGCTCAAGTGAACATTTGCATAGTTATTTGTGTGGAAATAAGAATTCAATCATTATGAGGAATTGATAACTTTTGCTTACTCAAAAAAAAAAAAAAAAAAATACCGCAATATGAAAAGTTTACCTTTCTTAGAGCATCTCCAGTAGATGTTTTGTATGGCTCATAATTGCTATATATAGGGTTGGCAATTTTTGACACTACCTGCGAACCTGGCATGAACACGACACGAAAATATAAGGTTTGTGTTTGGGCTAATCGGGTCAACTCGATTATGATCGTGCCTAGCGGGCCAACTTGTGGGTTGACCCGCCAACTCGACAGCGATCCGTTTTTTTTTTTCCAACCCACCAACCCATTTTATGACACGGATACGACCCGTTCATGACCCAATAACTCGTTTATGACATTTTTAATTTAATTTATTTATTTATTTTTTTAAAAAAATACAATCGGGTTGACCCCCGTTCCAACCCGATTATTAATCGGGTTGTTAATCGGGTCGCGCTCCAACCCGCCAACCCGAATTGACAAACCTATATATATAATGAGTCATTTTACTTTTTCAACATATGCTTCAAAATATAGCATTTACATCAATTTTGCTATAGTGAAATTTCACATATGAAAGGTTGAATCATTATTGTAATGTCTATGATTGTGTCAAAAAAATTTCTGTGATGGTGTGTTGTTGGAGTAATATTTTATAAAAATATTAATTTTTATACAGGCCATTACATTCTCTCATTCTTATACAAATTTTATCCTCAAAATTTTGTAAGGAAATAAGCATTCGAAATTTAAACAAGCATTCATGCAAACGCAAGTTATCCCAAAATTATCATAATTACCGAACTCAAAGATGTTCCAAAATAAACCAAATTTAAAGGATGTTTTAACAAAAATAAATGTCATAGACAAGAAGGTCATTCAAAGTTGTCATTGTTAGTCTGTGATTGGTTGCATTCTGTTGGACAAAATCACTTATATGTAATGATGCTTTTTAACAGGAATTCAGTTACTTTTAGAGTCTTCTTATTCGGAGTTATACTTCAAGAAGATTTTGTACAGATTCCAAGTAAGAGCAATCGGATTCCGTGCATCCGTCTGAACGCTCGACTGTCAAAGCATCATCCGTCATGACGACGAGAACTTTCCATCCGGACCTTCCTCTATGTCGAGAAGCTTCGAACTGCTCCAGGTTGCATCTGTCCGGACGTCTCAGCAATATGTCCGGACGCCTTTCAGTGTTCAACAAGTCAAAAGATTTATTTCCAAAATACAGATATAGGAAGACAGCTGCAACCGTTCAGACGATGTGTGTTCCCGTCTGAACGCTATTCTTGATAAGGCATTAAAATTGAAACCTACTTGTCACATTTTTGTTTTCCCATTTGATTTGACATCATTAACTAACATGGATAAGGGGAGAGAGAGAGAGAAAGATGGGCTTTTGCATTTAATAAAATAGTTGAAGAGAATTAAGTGGCACAAATAGTAGTTGGAAAATAGGTGTTACTTTATAGGAGTAAATGTAATTTTCATTATCTTTTTATGCATCTAAACATCTTATACAATTGAGTATTTGATACAATTCACATATATGTTATATCAGTTGAGACAACGTGTTTTAACTATCTAAAATATGACAAGAAAAAATATAAGAAATATGCAATCAAGCAATGGAATCTAGAAGTTGGAACAGTTTGGCAAGCTGTCCGAGGATTAACAATATCTTGTTTTTAGAATATCATTTCCCTGAAGTTGCATCATTGTAAACAATTTTACGCGATGAATGCTACATATCATTCCCTTGTTATTTTTTTATCCTCCTAAAATTGATGTGGCTCTTAAAATCACCATTGGATCAAAATCCAGCAATGATCTATTATAAATTCAAGAGTAATACTATACATCATCCCATTGTCCTCCTTTTGTCCCCCCAAAATTAATGTGGCTCTTAAAATCACCATTGAATTTTTGATATATCACTCTTAGATTTTAATCCAATGGTAATTTTAAGAGCCACATCAATTTTGGAGGGACAAAAGGAGGACAAGGGGATGATGTGTAGTATTACTCTAAATTCAATGGTAATTTTAAGAGCCACATCAATTTTGGGAGGATAAGGGGATGATATGTAGCATTCCTCATTTTACGCAATTTGCATTTTTTGGAAAAACGTACAAGATTTTTTATTTTTTTATTTTATTTTTCTATTCTATAAAAAGAAAAAGAAAAAAAGGAAGCGCAACCAGAAAGGTTATTCTAATATTTTGTTGCCTACTAAAGTATTACTTACCCACGCAAATTTATCTTATATCCTCATATAGGTATATATATATATATATATATATATATTTATTTTTTATTTTTTATTTTTTTTAAACCTCGTATAGGTATTTCCATATGATATCATTATATTCAAAAAAATAAAAAATAAAATAAAATCAAAACAAATCAAAACAAATTCTAATTCATTTTTTTTTTCTTTTTTCAATTTACTTAAAACAATAATTAAGGAAAACCTTCAAATTCTATATGCATTGTCTTGACTCTCTTTTTTCAGTTTGCTTCGAACACTTATACTCCATTTATTTCGACGGAAAATATTTTTCGTCGTAAAATAATTTGGTCGAAATCAATTTTTAGAAAAAAAAATTATTTCTTTGATTTCTTTGATTTTTTTTTTTGGCATTTGGCTCTTATAAAAAATTCACTACCGGCATAAACACAGAATTCGGCAACTGTCGTGAAAATTTGGCGACATCCGGCCGCCGTCGTCGGATTCCGACGAAACTAGCCAGCCAATATAGTTGGATTTCGGCAGTCCAGACCAGCCACTTTGGCCAGAATTCGGACAAAACATCCAGAATAATTTGGTATGCCGGAATCTGGCAAAGTTGTTGGAGTCCGATAGAAATTTTCAGATCCCGGTTGTACTAGTAAGATTCAAGCCAGTTTGGAAGGAACTTGGCCGGATTCCGGCAAAAATTTCCAAATTCCGACCAAACTAGTAGGAATCTTGACAAAACGATCGGAAACTGGTCCGTCGAAATCCGGCGACGTCATTGGATTCTGGCCTGTTTTGCCGGAATCCGCCTAGTGTCGCGCAGATTTCAACAATTGGATACTAAAATTCGGGAATATTCGACCGTAGAATTGGGTTACCAATAAATTCTAGAGCCTAGTGGTGGCGGATTCCCACATACGTGCGTGCAAGAATGAAGAGTTTAAATCAAAACTGTAAATTGTTTTCCAAAAATTACAGAGATTTTTATGGTTAAACTGAAAACGATTTTCATTGACAATTATTTTCGCCTCCCACTAAACATCAGAAAATGCCAAAAAATTTTACAAAATACATTTGGAAATGGTAAAAAAACTCCCAGTATACAACATGTACACTCCCCCAAAATGTATGTGTGAGCCCCGCCCCATTGTGTCTTGAGAAAGGGGATTTGATTATTGTACTACACCATCACAACAACTGTACAACCTATCATATAAGAGTGGATCTCAGTGTGTGGAACCCACCCTCATGTAAGGAGTTGTTGTGCAGTTGTTATATTGGTGTTGTAAATATAACATTTTTCCTTGAAAAAATGCAATTGTTGTGCACTTTGGGAGTGCAACAATCACTCCCCAAATACATTTTACACATAAGCAAATTACAGAATTGGATCAATCCCATAGAAACAGGAATTGATCAAGAAGTGGACGTGGCACGATCATCTGCTATCCGAGTATCTGGTAACACACTTCCTTGACACGTGTCCCGAACCTTGTCCTTCGCCCCCGTCTTGCGCATTATAGCAAAAGCCAAAACAAAGGCGCGCCAAACGAAGTTTGATATAACCGGCAAATTTTCTTCACCATCTCCTTTGGCGGGAAAATCACCGATTTTTTACTTTTATTTTTAATAAAAGTTTTCCATATTTTTGTTTTATAAAAATTAAAATTTTGTTCACATCAAATTATTTATATCACCTCACCGATTGTCTCTCATCCTTTTCACACCCAACAGAAGAGAAGGAGAAAGGAAAAGAAAAAGAAAAAAAGAATTCAGAAAGTAAAACCAGAGCATTTCTCTGTGAGAGCAAAAGTCTGGGAAACCCAAATCAGTTTTCTTCTTTCTTGAGCACCAATCCCTGGTTTCTTTGTGCGTTTTGATTCAAGCAGTGATTTCTGGGCCTAGGGTTTTTCGTTAGGGTCGGAAATGGTAGAGTCCGTGGTAATCGACGTGGATGAGGACCCAAAGGGCCAGGAAATGAACGGTCAGGATCGACCCAGAAAGCCCCAGAAGCGAAAGAGAGCGTCTTTGGCACAAGTGCCCCCAAAACCTGAGGACAAAGCGGCCCAGATCGAGGCTCTGCGCGTAGAACTCGACGGGTTGTTCAGATACTACAAGGAATTGAAGGAAAAAAGAGTGGTTTTCGATCTGGGTCTGTGCAGTTCGGTCAATGCGGTGGTGGTGGCGTTGATGGAGGAGAGCGAGCTTCCATTGTCAAAGCTCGTGGAAGAGATTCACGAGAAGGCGAAGGGGAGTGGGGTCACGGTGGCGTCGGTGAAGAGCAGTGTGCTATTTGTGGGGCAGAGGGTGATGTACGGGGTGCCCAATGCGGAGGCGGATGTGCTGGAGGACGAGTCCGAGGCGTGCCTTTGGTGTTGGGAGGTGATAGTTTGGGTCTTCTCTTCGTTTTTCGTTTGTTTTTGCGTAATGGGTTTGTTCCACCCTTTGGGTGTATGCCGTGCATTGTGTTTGATTTGGTGTTGGGATGGAAGTTTCTTGGTTGATTTGTTGATTGTTCTGCATGTCTGATGTATTGTTGGTTTTTGAACTTTCTTGCTTGGTTATGGATTTTTGACATTTTTGCTTGCTGGTTTTTTTTTTTTTTTTGGATTCTGGCGGTTTGCAATTGGGTATGTTTAATTTTCTGTTGGGAGATGATGGCCTGAACAGTTTCTTGCTTGCTTATGTCTTAACGGGTTTGTTTTATTTTTCATTCTGTGTCTCGCGGCTTAATTTTTGTTATTTTTCGTTCTGTGTCCTTAATTTCTGTTAATTTTCTTGTTTATTTCTGGATGTCTCGTCATTTTTCTTTACTATGGGTCTGTGATAGTCTCAAACTTTGCTTGTTCGCGGGGTAGTATGCTTATTGGTCGGATATAATCTGGTGTAGGGAGGCAATCGACTTCGTCTCTGCTTTAATTTTGATGTCTATGTAAATCTTTTTGAGATTGTCCTGTTAATTGGTATGCCTGAAATGTGGATATATGTAATTGGGTTGGGAGGTGAATAGTTTCATTAATTTATTTTTATTCTTTGTATGTGTTTGTCTTTCTTGTTCTTTATCAAAGTGTCAAATGGGTAATAATAAGTTCTGTAGCTTCTATTGGAGATTTGATATAATTTTTTTTTCTTTTTCTTTTTCTTTTTTCACTCTACTGTTTATCAAGCTCTTTTGATCTTTGTTGTCCTTTGACTTGCAGAGTATTGGATAACACTAGAATTTACTTGTTTTGCAATGTCCTGAGTTTGTTGGGTGTACTCAGTATTATTTCTTGTGTTCCACCATTCTTATTTGTTGTCACCTTTTAGCAAATCTTATGGGAGATTGCATTGCTCACTGTTCACCTGCTTTCAATGCCTATGTAGCACATGTAACTTTGTTGACTGCCAATCTTTGTGTTTATTTGGTGTATCTACTCTCTGCTGGTGCACTAATTGATTTTTTTGATTATTTTATAGACAAGGGATATGAAGTTGGTTCCAAAATCTATGCGTGTAACCTTGAATTTTAGGCGCACATGCCGCAAAAAGATCCATGAGAGGATTGTCACAGTTTCTGGTAAGTCTGAGTCCTTAAATATATGGCTTCATTTGTTTATTCAATATGCTTTGAGTACATTACATATTCAGAATGGAGAAACGTGAGGTTATCTTTTGTCCTGTTTATTCTTATTCATTGCTTGTGGTTGAAGTTTATGAAGGTGGTAGCCATAAGAAGGATTGGCTTGTACTTATGTGCAATGGTAAAAGTCTCTTGTTTGTCAAAAACTATAATCGAGTTATGTTGAAAATTGGTGTAGAATTTTTAAAGCAGAGTAAAGGGGGTTTGAGATTGGTAATATGCCTTGGGTTGTGGGGCATTTATATGTTGCGTATTATAGTGAGTGACCTTGAATAGAATTTTTTGATTGAATAGAATATTTTTTCTTGAAAAATTAAAGGAAGAAATGTGCAAGAAAAAGGGGGGAGGGGTGATTGTGGATGGAGAAAAGCATTCCATGTTCTTCAAACGAGGCAAGAGAGAAAATGAATGGAATAATGATATAAAGAGTGTGTAGAGATTTTTGGAGAACAAAAAATTGCTGCCTTGCCATGTTGAACTTTCATCTGCACTTGGTCTATATTTTTATTATTGGGGTTGGATTTTCGGACAGTCTTAAGAATGCTTCCTCTTTGGGAGGCTCGATTCTTGCATGTGATGATCATCACAATAGTTGAAGATTTGAAGTTTTGTATATTTTCAAACATTTTGGGAATTGACAAGCCACAAGCAAGAGAAATGGTGATCCCTCATTTATTGGACAAAAGGTAAATGCAACAGTTTTAAATCTCCATACAAATGGAAGAGAGGGGCTTATAGAGTGGTTAAAGCAAGAGTTTTATATCTATATATTTAGGTGTATAGTAAAACTTTTGTAATTCCTTAAACTCCTGTTGATTACTTCTCTATCCACACTTAGGTATTACGCTCTAATAGAGTTTGTGGCATATTTCAGGAATGATGACAGCATTACAAAAGTCAGAGACTGATAAGAATTATGAGCACAACCTGGAAAAGGCATTGGAAAAGCTTGTTAAGGTGCATAATGAAGCAGAAATACGTTCATATATGGATAAGCTGTTACAGAAAAATGGGGTAGACATGTATGTATCTGCAGTGGATCTATAAGTTTTGGTGCTTTAATTTATTTTTTAATATTTTTCCCTGAATTTGCTGTGTAGGGCTGAAAAGGAAGCA
Source organism: Alnus glutinosa (assembly GCF_958979055.1). NCBI lineage: Eukaryota > Viridiplantae > Streptophyta > Magnoliopsida > Fagales > Betulaceae > Alnus > Alnus glutinosa. Next base: position 10,967,447 of record NC_084897.1, read on the forward strand.
AAACGAGAAGAGAAATTGCTAATTAAAGAATTGGAGAGAAATAAAAGAGAAGCTGAAAAAGAGAAGAAAAGAATGGAACGTGAACTTCAAAAGGAGAAAGGGCAAACTGTAAGTGCAGTTTTTTTTTTTATTTTTTTTTTTTATGGGATTTAGTTATGGTGTCAGCTGCTTTCTTTGTAGATCTTTACTGTGACAAGATATGTTGCTTGAGTTTGTAGATCATAATTATCTGCAAGGTTACAATAGTTAAAAACAAAGAAACAAAAAAAGAAGTCTCCCATAGGTGCAAATGTTTTTTGTACAGAACAAGCTTTTCATTTGTTTGCAGAGAGCTTGTGGATTAATGTTCTGTCATGAAAATGAGCTGAAATATTTGATATGGATCTAAATAGAGAAGTTTATCCTATTCCTAATATACTGGTATCATGCCCATTAGGGTATATATTGCTGACTTAACTTTTGCTAACTCTTTCTGCTTAGTTGTTTTTCTGCGTCTTACTTGTATTTCTTCGAAGCAGCAAGAGGAAGCTGAGAAGGATCAAAGGCGTCGAGAAAAGGAAGAAGCTGAACTGAAAAAGCAACTTTCCATACAAAAGCAGGCTTCAATCATGGAACGTTTTCTTAAAAGGAGCAAAACTAGCCCATCATGCAAGAATGACCAATCTTCTGCCAAAGCAATCACATCTGATTCATCAAGTAAAAAGTGTGGAAATATGCCTGATGCAGTCACTCTATCAATGGACTCTGCCCTATCATCAAATGATGTCATCAATGGTGACGAAATCCGCAAGTGTGTTTCCTTATCATACTATTTAACTTTGTGAGCCATGTTATTCTTGAAAATCTTGGAACTAAAGTTTGATATACTATGCAGGTTACACTTGTCTTCTTGGCGCCACTTAGGTCATTCTATCTGTTCAAACAGAAAGAAGCATTGGGGCATACGTTGGAAGCCTAAGACTAAGCTATTTAAGGAGCTTAAGCTCTCAACTAGTAGAGGATTGGCTCATGATGACGACTTGGGCATAGATAAGCTTGTATGTGGATGGGGAGAACAGACTTCTGATGAAAGATCATTGCATGCTAATGCAGATAGTTCTCTTTGCAATGTCAATAAGTGTTACCGGGGGAAGCAGTTGTTGCAGTTTGATAAGAGCTATAGACCTGCATTTTATGGTATTTGGCGTAAAAAAAGGTAGGCTCCTGTTCTATTAGTTTGACGTTGTCTTCTGTTGTGTGAGACTAAGATAGATCTTAGTAGAATATTTACATCGTGTGGATAAAAGTAGAATTTTCTAACAAAAGCTTTCTTGTAGAATCTAACAATCTGATTACTTGTCTGCTTGCCATGCTTAATTTCAAATGTATTCTGTTTCAAATAATTGATTAGTGGGTTAAGTTTTGATAGGTAAATATAGGTGGGCATTTCTCATCTATTTGTGTGCATGTCTCTGCTTGAATTCCCTGGGTAATGATGAGCAAGGAGAAGCAGAAAAGTAATTGCTCTTCAGTGCTTTATATGTTTTTGTCGTCTGTGTGGGTGTCCTTTTGTACTTCTATTGGACATGTGGAGCTTCTGCAACATTATATCCAAAAAGTGATGAGGTGCTCAATAATAAGATTATAAAAAGCAATCACAGATGTTTCAATGAGTTTTTACTGTATAAATTCTGAAGTATGCCTTTTGAACTATTAAACGAGAATATATAAGATATGTGCATGTGTTTTTTAAGCAAAAGGGTAAAAGGGGGTAACCAGAAGCTTGAACTTCCTATTCATAGTAGCACGTTACTCGCTGGGGCAACAATGTGGGGGATCCATAGGTGCTCTTTCAAGACGGATCATGGAGACTCAAATCCATGTCCACATGGGAGTGAGTCCCTTACCACCAAGCCTATCCCTCTGGTGGTTATATAAGATGTGGTTGGGACTTAAATTAATCATTCAGTTGGGACATTCAAGTCCTAGCCTCCCATTCTTTGTTTTCAGTATATGCAGGTACAACATATAAATGAAAAAGATGATGAATAAGCGTATGTATGTATGCTCTTCTGAAATTTGGTGTATTTTTGTTAGAAACATATTGCATATGCTCTTCTGAGTCATTTTAAAGTTAGATTTTTTATTTCTGCCTTTGATGTGAGAGTTGGAAATTGAATTTTAACATTATATGAGTGCCTGTAGTCTAGCTTGCACTTTTCTTGACATGTCTTTGAAAATGTATTGTCTCAAGAAGGTACAATTGATATACAAGTACTCTTGTAAGGTTTAACAGAGATGCCTCGCCTAGGGTGTTGCTTAGACCCATAGAATGCTATGGGGTTGAATTTGGGATTGATTTTCTGTGTTTTAATCTATCTTTTCAGTCATGTTGTTGGCCCACGCCATCCTTTTAAGAAGGACCCAGATGTGGATTATGATGAAGATAGTGATGAGGAATGGGAAGAGGTACTGTCAAAGTTTTGTTAATGGAATTAAATCCTTGTCTTTCTTTCTATGAAGTTATTTAAATTAATCAATATTCTAAAGATTATGTGCAAAACTGATATCCTAATTGTCCAGGAGGATCCTGGTGAAAGTCTTTCAGATTGCGATAAAGATGAAGAAGAGGAAAGTTTAGAGGAAGGATGTTCAAGAGCTGACGAAGAAGACGACAGTGAAGATGGATTTTTTGTACCTGATGGGTATCTCTCAGAAAATGAGGTATGAGCTGACAGTTGAGATGCTGCATTTTAATGTGCAACATACTTCCTCTTCATCCTACTTCCCCTTCCAAAAAAGATTAAAGAATCGTGTTTGTATTGGTCCACTGTTAATATGTTTATGGATGATCCATACCCTGATTTGGTGGTTTTGTTAACATAGTATCCAGGTTGCAAAAGTACTTTGATGTGCAGAATGACAACCACATTTCCCAAAGTGCCCTCATGTGCTATTTTTGAAGTTATTAGAGTCATTCTTACCCTTATCCATTGTTAATATAGTGTCATTGGTTCTAACTACAAGCGAAAACATCTTGCAGAAGATATTAAATCAAGTGGCTACAAACTTCTACTTCTTTACATTTTCTTTATCTTTTTCTCAGAGAAGTTGAATATTGGAGTCCACTTTTGTTTCTAGACTACTTGCATTGATTAAAACCACATTAAGAAAACTCTTGCTTGTACATTTATTCGAATTTCTAACTACATGGGCATTTCAAATTTGATCCATCTTGTTATATCATAATATCAAATATAACAATATTTTCCTTCTAGAATTATGAAAGAAGTGAAAATGAATTAAAATTGCAAATAAAAGTCACCCTATATAAGGTATTTCATCAAGTATGAGGTAACAAGAAGATACTATAATGTGTGAGATGTTCAATACTTTTTTTTTTATCTAAGCAAGTACAAGGAGAAGAGGAAGGGGAAGGGGAAATGAGATGTTCAATACTTGAATCATGAAATGTGGGAGCTCATTGAAGCACATTTATGCATTAGCTTCATGGAAATATTTGAAATGTGTCTAGTTTACTCTGTTAGGGTCTCAAAAGTTCTTTGCATGTTTGAATTCTATTTTACTGCAACTTCACTGAGATTCACAGTGATGCTTGTGGATAATAAAAGACATAAAGATGTGACAACTTCAAAATTTTGAAATACGAATTGGAACTGAAGAATGTAGAGAATGGGATTGTCACTTGAAATTCACTGTTTGTTTATGTGACCCCAAGGGACTAAGATCTAGCCATAAGTTCAATCACCTTGAGAACACCTAAATGCTCATTATCTCTAGGATCTGTTCTTTCTTGCAATATCAAAGCCAATTTAAAAATACTTCTTCAAAACTTGTTTGTTTTGTGCATGCAGGGAGTACAAGTTGACAGAATGGAAACCGATGTTGCAGTTGAGGAGGCCAGAAGCTCACCTAATTGTAAACAAAACTCAAAGAGAGATGAGTTCTGCTCATTGCTTCGACAGCAAAAATATCTAAACAATTTGACAGAGCATGCTCTTCGGAAAAACCAGCCCTTGATTATATTAAATTTGATGCATGAGAAGGCTGCTTTGTTAATGGCTGAGGATCTTAGTGGTACTCCTAAGCTGGAGCAGATGTGTTTGCAAGCTCTGAGCATGCGTGTTTTCCCTGATGTCCCACCTGTAGAGATATCAATTGAAAACATCCAAGACGAGGATCAAGAAGCCTGCCTGTCAGGTTTCAAGGGCAGCAGCACACCAATCTCAACTGTGAATGCTATAACAGAATCAGACTTACCAACAATTGTAAGTTCTGCACTTCATTCAAGATGTAAAATCGTACATTGATGAGAAAAATGTTATTTTTTCTGCAGCTTACTGATACTAAGAAATGTCAGGAAGGAATAGTGATAATTTTAGATATTTTGTTCTTGCCCTTGATTTTATTTTGATGATGTGCAATCCTTGGGTACTAACAGTAGTCTTGGGATTTCTCAGGTGTCTGCAATTCAGTCATCCCCACAGGGCATCAGTAAGGTTGTAGAATCTTTGCAGCAGAAGTTCCCTGCTGCTTCAAAGTCTCTGTTAAGAAGTAAAGTTCGTGAGATATCAGATTTTGTGGATAACCGCTGGCAGGTCAGTGATACCTTTTCTGCATGGTGAGGGCGAGGATACCCTCGTGCATGCATTTTTCCAAGCATCTGGAAATAATTATGAAAATAGAGATTTTTGGCGAAGGGATCGGATTGATATATCCATACTACTATAAAGTGAATTCCCCACTTTTGTGTCCACCATGTAAAAAGACAAATTGACCTCAAGCTAAAAAAACTGAGAGAACATGAGACTGAAAGAGTTCTTTATTAATTCTCTTTTATATGAAAATTGACCTTGGAAATCTCTTCCAACTCACAGACAGTTAACAATCTACTACCTGCTGAATATCTTTGGTTAATTTCAAATTCCCACAACACATTATAGGACAAAAATTACTAAATGAATAAAAATTGGGATATTGTATTTTAATGCAAAGTTAAGATAAATTATATGTTTATAAGATTTTTACATCTCTGACTAATGGATAAAACACCTTGATATTTTAAGTCCCATAATTCTAATTACCCTTAAAAAAATGACTTTCCTTTTCTCATTGGAATAATGGAGATTTTGTCCCTTGATGTAAGTTGCATGTGTGATGCACATGCATTGCTGGTGTATGATTATTTGTTTCATATCTTTGACTCCGACTAAGCTCAGTCTATGCATAGTTTGTTGTGGCACATTGGACATTGGTCAGGGTTTGCAAGTTGCATTAACTGATCCAACAAAATGAAAGAGGGAAAGAGGCAGGCGGTTGAATAGGATTGAATCGCATGCAACCCAATTACCTAATAAAGCACTTCCATCAGTTTTCGCCCACACTAGGGCCCGAAAGGCCTCCTGAATCTTATTTAGTTTTGGTCCTCAAGGAATCCCATGAAGAGAAAACCAGCATTCAATAAGATACTGCTTCTCGGCTTTCAAATAAAAGAGTTGGTTATGAATTGCTGAACGTATGATTTATCTTGTGATGCAGGTCAAGAAAGAAATTTTGGACAAGCTTGGCTTGTCGCCAGGTACTTGTGCACTAATTTGGATCGCCTTGATTTCATCCGAAGGATTTATTTCTCTGATACTAATTGAGCTTTCTTTTTTCAATTGCCAGAAAAGGGTGTCGGGAGGGCAAAAAATATTGCTGCCTTTTTTTCAAAAAGGTGCTTGCCGCCTACTGGTAAAAGTATCAACCCCAATGAAACCTCTCCTCAGCCATCTTTGAAGCCAGGTTTTGCTGACCAGGGGGTATCACAGTTGCACATATAATCATGTGTAGCCTCCTTGCTTTTGTTTAGTGCTCTGGTTTCTCTCACAATGCTCTCCCATCCTGGCTCATTTTCATGGCATCCTGATCCTCCTGGATACTAAATTGTTAAAAGTCAATTTTTGTTTCAGATGAGAGAATTGAATTACTAGTTATTAGTTTTTTTTTTTTTTGTAATGTAAAAAGTTTTTTTCTTACAAATCAACATTCATTCAAAAATAGACTGTTGGAATCCCCTATTGTTTGCACCAAAAGAAAAACCAAGCTTTTAAGTGTCTATTAGAGTTGATTCATGAAAACATATAACTCAGATGCATACAAGAGTGCTTTTTTTTTTTTAGGGAAAAAAGAAGAGTGTATTGTAAGAAGTATTGCATGCTTCATCATAAGCGCATTCTCAACGGGTTAGAAAGCTGGAACCTTGTTTGATAGCATTCAAGTGTTGTGCTCGATGGCCTCCTTCATCTTCCCTCTTCCTTCTCTTTTCCCCTCATTCCCCTATCTGGTTTCCCTTCTACTTCACCATATTTCCGCAACTTGGCCTCTCAGTACTACGGAACCTTCCCCGACTGTCGTTGCCTTTCTCTTCCTCCCGACCTCCCTTCCCTCTGGTGGTGGGTCGGTTTTTCTACTGGCAAAAATTGACTGGTCCTCATCGTGGGCCTTATACACTCTCCCCCTTTGGCCGCTCGGCCATTTCTTCCTCATTCTTTCACTCTTATTTTCTTACACGTGAGCTCCTAAACAATTATCTTTTTCCTCTTTCGCCCTTCTTTACAAATCTCAACGCATTTTCTCCCTCTTACCTTGTTACAGTACACGTTACATTTTCTCCTTTCACACGGGTGAATGCGAGTTTAAGCACTCACTAGGTGCCATGCCTATTGTTCCTGTGCACGGGTTGGATCGGGGCGGATTTTTGCATTTTTGGCACCCGAATCCACAGGGTGCGGGTTTGGAAAACCCTACCTGTGGCGGCTAAAAATGTGTTGTATCGGGGAGGATTTGGGGCAGGGTGGGTTGTTTTTGCTTCTTTTTTTATTTTTGTGAATAGCATTTATGTAATTTTTTTGGAATTGTTTTGTAAAAAAATAAAAGATACTGTTTTTTTTTTTTTTTAAAAAAAAACTACTTTTTTTTTTTTGGTAAAAATAAACCTGATTAGATGTCAAAAACTAAAAGCCCCATTTTAATAACTAAATCATGCACCATTTCAATATTAATGCTAAAATCATGGCACCATTTCAATAACTTAAAGCCCCATATAGATGTCAAAAACTATATATTGTCATTTTAATGTATTCAGAGAACAAAAATGGCTTGCCTAGTGACTAAAAATAGTGACTAAAATCTTGAAAGACAAAAATTGTCTTATCATCGAATAAACAAGTCTACACAAATCATTACAAAGGTTACATGGAAAGCATGAAGAAATCTCCAAAATCTCTAATCATGTAAAATAAGTATCATTTGCAAGTTTATACAAAACCAACTTCCCTAGATGTTGATAAGACCATGTATTTCACTCTAAATGCAACCTGAATATTAAAAAATTGTCCACATTTCTGTAACTGATACAAGACCAATTGAAGAAAGAGGGAAATACATAAGCAAATGATCAAAGAGAAACTCTTGCACCCATCAAACATACAAAAACACAACACACGTGTGAAAAAATTAAAACAAAAGGAGAGAGAGAGAGAGAGAGAGAGAGAGAGAGAGTAGGAATCTAAAACAAGTGCAGCAACTAGCAAGCTCCATAGCCTGCACCCCTAGTGCAGCAACCCATCCAAACAAGCAAACCCAGACAGATGAACAAATCCAGTAGTACAACACAAACAAACCTAGTAGCACACATAAAACTTAAGCTACATAAAAAAATAAAAGATACTAGTAGAATGCAACTTCCGTCTTCAGGTCCCTAATCCTCCTCAAATAAAATATTGATATTCTACAAAGTTATTTTTACAAAGAATGAAGAAAAAAAAAAGAATTACAATCTTAATTGAAACCGATAATTAGAATTTGTAAATAGCAAAATAAATTAAGAAGTGAATAATAGAAAGTTTACATGAATCGAGCTTATAATTTTCAGCATCATTAACCATTCCTGTATCATAACTAATACCTAGTAGGGATTTTAATCTTAACCAACTTTGTGCACATACCAATGCTTCAACCACTCCTGGGGCCAATGAATTTAAAAAAGGATCCAACACACGCCCTTCCAACATCTTAAATGTAGAGTTTCATTTAGTTGGAACATCAAAACACAACAAACCCTTGAAAGTAAGTTTTTCTCTTTCCATACAAAACTTAAACTTCTCAAATCTTGCAGGAGAATACTTCACATATTTCATCGCACTTCTAACCTTCACAATGGAGTCATCAACCTCTTTTAAACGCCCAGACACAATAAGATTTAGTATGTGTGCATGACACTTCACATGCATAAACTGATTCTCTAATATTATGAGCAGTTCTCCTCTTCAAGTAATCCAAAGCAGTATCATTGGAAGAAGCATTGTCAACTGTGATAGTGAAAAAATGCTACCAATACCCCACTCAAGTATACATGACTCAATCTTCTGCCCAATGGTCTCACTTTTGTGATTAGGAATTAAACAAAGTTTAAAATTCTTTTGTGTAAGTTCCAATCACTATTAATAAAATGAGTGGTGATACACATGTAATTAAGACAAACCCGAGTACCGGTTGTCAAGAACATTGCCCTTAACTTTTCATTCTCAGACATAAAGAGCTTAACACAATCCTTCATCACAGTATAACGAGAATGAATTGAAAACCTAGGTTCAACTGTCTTCATGAACTCCTGAAACCCTTCACCTTCCACAAACCTAAATGGCAACTCATTCACAATTATCATCTTAGAAATTGCTACCCTTATTTTTTTAGCATTATATTTCGCAATCACAATATTACCCATTGATCCTTTGCTCTCTGCCACTTGTCCTTCCCTCTTAGCCTCAAAACTCAGCTTTGATTGAGACTTATCAAACCTATCAGAATATTTTTTTTGCAACTGTTCTTCAAATGGAATAGCATGGATGAAGTACCTAGCCTTTTAGTGTGACAATTAAACAATTTCTTACAATGATTGCATTGTGATTTAGGATCCTCGGGATCACTCTTCTATAACCTGGTAAAATGTTCCCAAACCTTTGATGTTTGCTCAGGTTTTTAAGGTTTTGGTGGGAGAACTGAACTAGGATTTTGAGTGCCAACAGTTGCTATAGACCCAACCCCAACACATTTAACATTATCATTACCAATGTGAGGCATAGTACTATCGGGAGGCATAGTACTATCTAATAGACTAGGCGTAGTTGAATTACCATCCACGACTTGAGTCTACATTAAGTGGAAAAAAAAAAAAACATAATCAACAATTTATCAAATACGACAATGTTACAAATTATAAAAACAAAATTCAAACAACTTATCAAATAAGAAAAAAGTAAAACTGAAATTTATTAGATACTAATATATGCCTTCAACCTCAACACCACATGTATCTTTGCAGCAACCTCAACACCACAGGTACATCCAAAATATAATTCAAGGCTATTAAAGATAATTTGAAACAAGTTTTCTACTTGTTTAGGGGGGACATTGACATAATTGGTACATAGGAGCATAAAACAGGTTCTCCTAAAGGCATACAATCTAAAATGCAACAAACCAGGAAATTCAAGAGAAGAAGAAATAGGAATACTTCCAAGAGCAGAAATCCCAAAAAAAAAAAAGAAAAAGAAAAAGAAAAGAAAAAGAAAAGAGAGAGATCTAAGAAATAGCAATTTTAAAGCATTCCCTGAAAGCTCTTTGAGGATCAACCAAGAATACAGAACCAAAAGGTGAATACATCATGTAGTGCTCCAGGTTTTAAGACATAAAATATTACGTCTTAAATTGAAATTTAAGACCTATGATAATACAAAAGAATATATGAATATTTACAAGAATAAATATTTGTTAATACACTACAAAAATATGGACTTTTTGTGGTTGATTTTTAGTGGCCTTCCAAGATGGTTGAAAGGTCACTAAACATTAGTGGCCTGCCATCAGTGACCTTCTTAGAAGGTCACTAATCAATCGGTTAGTATTTAGGATTTAGTGCCGCTAAATGAATTTAAAAAAATAAAATAAAAATTCCCAAAATATATATACCAACTATATTTACCCAGAAAATATAACATGTTCACAAAAAAGAAAAAAAGAAAAGAAAGATTCAAAGTGCAAAAGCAATTCCAATGGGCAGTGCTTGAAGCTGTACATCTGTTGGTCTTCTAAATCCATGAAATTAAACCAACCCAAGGAAAACCCAACACAAGGAATCAAACCCATACCATGAAAAACAAAGCAAACCGAAAACAAACCTTATACCTGCTATGCGTGAGCCCCAAAAATGTGCTTCTCCACCTCTCAATTCTCTCTATCTCCATCTTGACCGATTTTGTACAGAGAAAAAATGCATTCGACTAATCACCCAATACCCACTGAAATTAAGACCAAAAATTACAAAGTAAAACATTTTAACTTTGCAAAAGTAGATGCCTTTAACCTCAAGAACATTGAACTTCTTCTCCTTCCACAAACCCCAAAATCAATCAAGACACTAAATAGAAACGAGCAGAGAAATTTAAATAACCATAGAGAAATCACTAGAACCTTACCTACCCACACATTTCTGGGCTTGGAAATTGGCGATGCTTGTGGTGGCCAGAGAGAAACTGCACTGCAGAGAGAGAGAGAGAGAGAGAGAGAGAGAAAAAAAACTATCGGTGGCCATGGAAAAGATGAAAAGAAGAAGGAAGAAAATGTCTCTTGTACCTTAAAAGAGAGAGAAATGAAAAGGTACAGAAGACTTAAAAGAGAAATGAAAAGCCTTTTTAAATAAAAATTATAGAAAGTGCGGGACATTTAAATTGACCGAAATTTCTTCACCCTAATTATAGTGGCTTCTGTGGCGTGTCTTTGTGACACGCCAACTAAATTGTGGCGTGCCAATTAGACACGTCACAAAATTTAGTGGCATGTCAGATTCCACACGCCACTAATTATTTTAGTGAGGTGTTACTTTTTAACACGTCACTAATTAGTGACGTGTCAAAGTACATTATTGTTGACACGTCACTAATTTCATAGTTTTTTTTTTTTTTTTGATAGTGATATTTGATATGAATATTTATAGGATTGAATATTTAGTAATATTTGAGGCACATGTATAGTTCTAAATTGATTAAATAAGTTTAACGGGCCTTAAACTTTAAGATACAATATTACAAATAATTAATCTGGAGATTGGCGATCGATCCACACGACGATTGATCCTCATAAATGGGCGATCGATTTACACGATGCTCGATCCTCGATACCCGAAGATCGATCTACCTAACGCTCGATCGCCAATGCCTGGCGCTCGATCACCATATTTATGCAGAAGATGAGCTTTGCCGCATAGCTATCCTCTAATTTTTGTAGAATCATGATTATATGAATGACTCATCGTAACAGCTCATTACACAAGTGACTCAACAACCAGCTACTGCTTCCCTAGCCCTTGATCAAATTCCTCCTAAAGTGATCCAAACCGTTTGCGGTTTCTATAAATAGAAGGGTGCACCCCCTTCAGTTCACGTATCCTTCTTCTTCACTGTTGCTCTCAATTCCTAGCAGCCCATCCTCTTCTTTGTAAGCAGCATCAAAAGCAAAGAAAGAAACAAGAAAGGAGAAGTCCTCTCAAAACTCTTCTCTGTTTCTTCTTTTTTCTATTTCGGTCACATCAAAGAAAAAGAAGAAGAAAAGTTCCCTTTTTCTATCTTTCGATCATTGCAGCTCCAAAACTCTCTCTTCTCTCTGTTGTCTCTCGGCAGTAGTAGGTCCAGCAAAGCTCTCTTCTTTCTCTCTGTTCTAGTCTTGGCTTGTAATAGAAAAAGAAAAAGGAAACCCTCTTCTCTCACCCTCATTGTGTTTCTCGGCCAGTGGTGAAACCCATGGCCAAGAATCCTCTCAAAACTCTCTATTTCTCTCAAGGGTAGTAGTGAGTTTGATTCACTTAAACATAAACACTTTCTCTCGGTTCTTTGTTAGCAGAACGACAGAAAAGAAAAAGGAAAAGAGCAGCACTCTCTCTCTCTCTCTCTCTCTCTCTCTCTCTCTCTCTCTCTCGGCCAACTCTAGGAGGAATAGAAATAAAGGTTCTCAGCAAGCTCCCTCTCTCTCTACCTTGGTTTAAAAATATCCCAACCTTGTTGGTGATATTTTGGGTACGATTTTAAGCCTTAGTTTTTTGTTATTATGATTTTAAAGTTATTGAGTTATTTAAGGTTTAAAGTTTATTGTGCTTAAAAAAGGGTACTTTCAAAATAATGTATTTATTTTATAAATACGTTGTTATAATGCCCAAGTAAAATTAAGTATTTTATAAAAGCGCCGTTACGCTGCTCAAAATTATAAAAATATGTTTAAGTATTAGTTCACTAATGTTGTTGTTTTGTCAAATTAAATTTTAGGGATAACTTTACAAAAGGGTATTGAATTATACGCCGTTTTGAGATAAGGGTATTGAACTAGCAAACGTCTCAAATTGGGGTATCCAAGTCTCCAAACGTCTCACTTAAGGGCACTCCGTTAGGATTTGCTGTTAAATCCTGCAAAAATTTCCAAAATACCCATGTGTTTATTTAAAAAAAAAAATTATAAATTTTTTCAAAGATTCAGGCATGAGTATTTTTGCAAATTCTGTTAAATTCTGACTAACACCTAGATCCTAGCATTTTTTTTTCTCAAAAAAATAGGGGTATTTTGGGTACTCCGTTAGGATTTAACAGCAAATCCTAACGGAGTACCCTTAAGTGAGACGTTTGGAAACTTGAATACCCCAGTTTGAGACGTTTATTAGTTCAGTACCCTTATCTCAAAATGACGTATAATTCGATACCCTTTTGTGACGTTATTCCTAAATTTTATAAAGAGATAAAATAGGGATTATTTATATTTATGCCGTTATGCCGCCTATGTGTTTTAAAAATAATATACTCGTTGTTTATGGGATTGTTATGTTTATTTTCATAAAAAGAATATTACATTTTTAGCATACTAATGCTGTTGTGATGCTTGTTTTACTTTGTAGGTATTTTAGGCGTTAATTAATTAAATCTCGTAATAATGCCCACATGAAAATCTGTGGTCATGCAACCAGCCTAAATTTATTGGTTGTTATAATATCCAAGTGATATTAGGAGGCTATGTTAAGTTGTTTAGGAATCAAAAGTAACAAAGATGATAAAATAATATTCTTAGCGATTTGTACTAACACACTATCACATGTACAAAACTGTATTGCAGTGAATACTTGTGTGAATATTCTCTGAAGCAGGAAAAGACTGTAAGTATAAATTACTTATTGAGAGTGATGCTGATTTCTATAATATCATGTTTACAGGTTTATTTATTTGTATGTGTGTGAATGGAACATTGCATTTTATGCATGTTGTTGTGATTAATGAATTGAAAAAAAGCAAGACCGAGGGTTAGAGGGCCACGACACTAATAAAAGCAAGACCGGAGATGGTTAGAGGCCCACGACACCAATAAATATCAAGACCGTATTACGAGTTAGAGTCTCACGGCACTAATAAATATCAAGACTGTATTATTAGTTAGAGTCTCACAGTACCAATAAATATCAAGACCGTATCACGAGTTAAAGTTTCAAGGCACCAATAAATAAGACTATGCATATAGAACTGTCATCATATCATTGCTGTTGGGAAATTATCCTGACCCTGCCGAATGGGCTGGGCTTTGGCTCAACCAGGCCCAACAACAAATTACCAGAACCAGACCCATTGGGCTCGTCAGTGGCAAAGCCCAACAGTTCATAATAATATTTTACCAAGGTCATCTTACCCCGAATCGGTATAATACCGAGCCCCAGATTTAACCGACTTGGAGATAATTGTGGAGCACATACCACGATCTAGAATCGGTTGAAAACTGACTCCACGACCTGCACCATAGCAATTATCATGGAAGGTGCCCCACGATCTACAGCTGGTTAAAGACCGATTGCATGATCATTGTGGAGCATGTACCACGATCCCACAATCTGGATTGTTGACAATGCTCCAAACCCGACACGTGGTCCAATGAATAGACAGGACTACTCTCGACACTCTGTCTATAAATACCACACAACTACGCAGGTACAATTTGATTGCTCTCTGTCATACAAAAGAGATATACACTTGAGATAATATTGACTTAAGCATCAGAGTGGGATTGTCGGGTCCCACCCCCCCCGACGCAGTTTTCTCTTTTACAGGTTAGGAGGCAGGCTCTTGCAGCTTAACAAGTTGCCAAACCGGGATCTGTTCTAATAGATTGGCTTCGTCTATGGGAAACGACTAGCAAGTGTGCTTCGTTTACTACGCAAAAAATATCCGAAATGGTGTGAACAAGAGCCACAGCTTCAGGAGCAAACAATCCTCGACACGAGGTCCATCCCATCAGAATGCAGCTGAGATGGAAGCTCGAATAGCTCAAATGTCTAGGAACATGGAGGTTCTAACTCAACAGAACCTCTGTTTACAAAGGCGACTGACGGATGAACGAGTTCCCGAGGCATCCAAAGGGCATGGTGAAGAAGAGAGCAACACACAAGAAGAGGAAGACAGGGAGAGCTGGAGAGCACTCGAAAGGAGTTGGACGGATAATCAATCTCGACAGGCAGGAGGTGTCGAAAACCATCTCGCCGGTAGAGGCGAGGATTGTGCCCTAGAGGGTGTTGTGAATCCTCCGTTCGCAGAAAGAAGGCTCAACAAGGCTATGGCCACTCTTGACGAGAAGTATGAATAAAAATACAACAGACTCTAACAGGAGATTCAACAGAAGGGTAAGGGGAGGAGTTCCTGAGTCGATAATCTCCTGAACAGATCTTCCCCGTTTATCGAGCGTATCATGTCGGTTCAACTCCCCGAAAAGTTCAAAATCCCGAGTGTTCAGCTTTATACTGGGATTGAGGATCCAATTGAGCATCTCGACAGCTGCAAGATGCATGTAGATCTTTAGGGGACACCGCAGGAATTGGCAAGCAGAGCCTTTCCACTCACTCTATTCGGCTTTGCCTGAGAATGGTTCTTGAAGCTCCCTTCGAGATCCATCGATAGCTTTGAAGATCTTGGACTAAAATTCCTAACCCAGTTTCTGGTCGGGTGCAAGCGGAAGAAGCCCTCCAGCTAGCTGATGGCCGTGCGTCAGAAGGAAGGTGAATCTATGAAGGATTATGTAGTCCAGTTTAATCAAGCCAGGCTCACGGTGGATAATCCGATCGATTAAATGGTTTATACAGCTCTTTACCAAGGATTGAGGGTGGAAGGACCCCTAATGACCGATGTTACTCTCAACATGCCTGAGAATTTGACCGAACTCATTAATGTGATTGAGAAGTATGTGAACCAGGAGGAGACACTTGTGGCCTTAAAGGAGTCCCAGAAAAGCAAGGTTTCGGAATCAAGGAGTTCTGGGAAAAATAAGAAAATCCGATAAGAAGAGAAGCGGCCGAGACAAAGGCCACGGCAAGACCCAGAAGCTATCAAGAATGGATTCCTTTGAATTCTCCTATTAATGAGGTATTAATGGAGATCAGGAGAGACCTGAAGTACGAGCACCCTCGTCCGCTCTTTTCTACGCGTGTAAAAGATGAAAACATGCCCAAGTTCTGCACATTTCATAACGCCCGAGGTTATCTTACCAAGGAGAATCTTGATTGAGAAATTTATCAAGAACGGAAAACTTCTCCGCTTTATAGCGGATAATCAGTGTCAGCCCAGGCAAGATCAAGGGCCTCGGCAATACCAAGAAGAGAGAAACCGGTAGTATCAAGCCCAAGGAGCCTCGGTGTCGGGATGATTCTCCTCCGAGACGCCAAGAAGATTGGCAAGAGAGAATAAGAGAAGAACCTAGACGAGAGGAGGTTCAAAGAAGTAGGAGCAGAGGAGTCGAGCACGGCGATCCCCGAAACCAGCAGTTGTCACAGACATCCGAACTATATTCGGAGGTTTCGGAGGTGGTGGAGAAACGAGCGCGGACATGAAGGCTTTCGATCGGTAGCAGAGATAGTGGGAAGTCATGGCAATAGAATGACCCCACAAATCCCACTGGAAGGAGTCCTTGGTGGTGGGGTTTTCCGATGAAGACTATGCGGGAGTTTCACTCCCTCATACTGATGCGCTGGTAATTATGTTGCAGGTGGCCAAGCACCGAATCCACTGTATGTTTGTGGATAATGGAAGTTCACCTGACATTTTATACTGGTTAGCATTCAGGAATATGGAGATCAACCCTGAGAAAGTGGTCTTAACCACTTGCCCCTTGCTTGGATTTGCAGGAGAGCAAGTCCAGGCGATCGGATCCATCGAACTCCTTGTTACGACCGGGGATTATCCGACCACAAAAACGATCATGGTCAAGTTCTTGCTGGTTCATAGGCCTTCCGCCTACAATGCGATTCTCGAAAGGGCTGCCCTCAATGACTTAAGAGTAGTCACTTCCACCTCGCATCTGAAGATCAAGTTCCTGACCGAAAGAAGAGTCGGTGAAGTAAGGGGAGAACAGGGTAAAACACGCCAGAGCTACAATGTCACGATGAAGGATACACCTACTAAGAATAATGGTAGGGAGAAGAGCAAGAAGTAGCAATTACAGTCGAGGAGATAGAAGAATTTGAAGTCGGAGGCGTAGGGAGAAAAATCAGGGTCGGATCTCTATTACCTCCGAAAATCAAAGCATCCTTGGTGGCTTTCCTCAGAAACAATACGGACGTATTCGCCTGGTGCCACGAAGACATGCCAGGAATCGATTCCTCGGTAATTTTGCATAGGTTGAATGTCGATCCAAATCACCAACCCCTCAAGCAGAAGAAAAGAAATTTTGCTCCCGAAAGAAACCAAGCCATACATGAAGAAGTGGAGAAGCTACTGCAAGTCGGATTCATTCGGGAGGTGGACTACCCCGAGTGGCTGACCAACGTTGTGTTGGTAAAGAAATCAAGCGGAAAATGGAAAATGTGTGTAGATTTTACCGACCTCAACAAGGCGTGCCCGAAGGACAGTTTCCCTCTCCCCTGGATGGACATCCTGATAGATTCCACCTCGGGACATGAGCTCCTCAGTTTTATGGATGCCTTCTCGGGGTACAATTAAATCCACATGCATGAACTCGACGAAGAAAGAACGTCCTTCATCACTGACCGAGGGTTGTATTATTACAAGATGATGCCTTTTGGGTTAAAAAACGCCGGTGCAACCTATCAAAGGCTAGTCAACAAAATGTTCCGAGATCAGATTGGGAGAAATGTTGAAGTATATGTGGATGACATGTTGGTGAAAAGCCGAAAAGCGACCAGTCATTTAGTCAACCTTGAAGAGACCTTCAACACGCTCAGGAGCTATCCAATGAAGTTGAATCGGCAAAATGCGCCTTTCATGTGTCATCAGGTAAATTCCTGGGGTTCATGGTCTTAAACAGAGGAATCGAGGCGAACCTGGAGAAAGTCTGACTTGTGCTAGAAATGCAGGCTCCTTGTACAACGAATCAACTACAGCAATTAACCGGAAGGATTGCGGCCTTAAATCATTTTATCTCCCGATCAACAAACAAATGCTTGCCCTTCTTCAAGATACTTCGAAAGACGTTTGTTTGGAGTGACGAGTGTGAAGAGGCTTTTGGCCAGTTGAAGGAGTACCTAGCCAATCCACCGCTCCTAAGCTCATCGGAAGAAGGGGAAATCCTTTACTTGTACCTAGCAGTGTCACCATTAGCTGTCAGCTCGGTATTAATCTGAGAAGAATCTGGAGTTCAAAAACCAATATATTTCATCAGCAGGGCGTTGCACGGAGTCGAAGAGAGATATCCCCTGATTGAAAAGTTGACTTTTGCCCTCATCACTTCAGCTCACAGGTTGATGCCATACTTTCAAGCACATGCTATAAGGGTACTCACCGAGTACCCTTTGAAGAAGATATTGCAGAAACCCGACCTCTCGGGTAGATTGGTGAACTGGACCGTGGAACTCGGAGAATTCGATTTAGAATTTTATTCGAGAACCACAATCAAAGCTCAAATCTTGGTGAACTTTATTGTAGAATTCAACAATCTTCCCGAGAGTGAAGAACTTTCCGAAGGAGATACGTGGATAGCCTATGTTGACGGATCATCCATGAAATCCCGAAGTGGAGCCAGAGTTGCCTTGATGACCCCAGACAAAGAAGAGATTTCAATAGCACTAAAACTGAATTTCCTGATCACAAACAACGAGGCAGAGTATGAAGTGATGATAGCAGGCCTCAGGCTAGCAGAACATCTTGGGGAAAAAAACTTGGAGATCCGGAGCGACTCACAGGTGGTTGTCGGTCACATCCAAGGCAAATCTGAAGCCAGGGGAGAAAAAATGATTGAATACTTGGCCAAGGTTCGGAGTTTTTGGGACCGTTTAGAGCGAGTGGTAGTCACACAAGTCCCAAGGACCGAGAATGAGCGGGCCGATGCGTTGGCTCGACTAGTATCAGCTACGGATGAAAAGATCGCAGCCTCAAAATAGCACGTAGTGGTTCTGGATAACCCTTCTATAGCCAACCCTAAGTCAGTAATGCAAATCGAAGATTCCTACACCATCCCCAAATGGGCTAGGGCTATAGTTGAACACCTGAAGGAAGGAAGACTCCCGGACGACAAGAAGGAAGCTCAAAAAAGTTGGATGCAGTCATCTCGATATACTCTCATTGGTGAAATTTTGTATCGCCGAGGTTACACTCTGCCACTCCTAAAGTGCCTCACAACGGCCGAGGCAGAATATGTACTAAAAGAAATTCACGAAGGAGTATGCGGTAGCCATTCTGGAGGTCAGATGCTAGCTTACAAAGCTGTACAAGCCGGCTATTATTGGCCCACGATGAAACAAGATTCAATGGAGATGGTTTGAAGGTGCGACAAATGTCAGAGGTTTGCGAAGGTTCAAACAAATCCCTCATCAGAACTCAGCTCAGTTTCGTCACCATGGCCGTTTGCCCAATGGGGGGTCGACATCGTAGGTCCCATGCCCGCGAGCAAAGGGAACTGAGATTTCTAGTAGTCGCAGTAGACTACTTCACCAAGTGGGTAGAAGCTGAGCCTTTGGCAACTATCACAACCGGGGCGATCAAAACTTTCCTCTGGAAGGCGATCATATGTCGGTTCGGAATACCGTACGCCTTTGTCACAGACAATAGAACGCAGTTTGACTGCAGACCATTCCAAGAGTGGTGTTCCGAGCTGAAAATCCGCCATTTCTTTTCCTCAGTATATCATCCTCAATCCAACGGGGAAGTCAAAGCTACAAATAAAACCTTGGTGAGGATACTGAAGAAGAAACTCTTGAAGTGAAAGGGAGGATGGGTAGAATATTTACCAGAAGTCTTGTGGTCTTACTGAACCACGACCCGCTCGGCAACTTTAGAAACTCCCTACTCCATGGCATTTGGAACTGTGGCCGTGATTCTTGTTGAAGTGGGCTCCTCGAGCTTTCGCATCCAACATTACAACCCCGGTCTCAACAGCGAAGGGCTAAAACTCCATGTGGACCTCTTGGATGAAAGGCGCAAAGGAGCAAGAATCAGAACATCCGCTTATAAAGAAAAGGCAGCCATGTATTACAATAAAGCGGTCAAGCCCCAATCATTCCTCTCCAGCGATTGGGTACTTCGAAGGATAACATTGGCAGCCAAAGACCCTACAGATGGGAAGGTGGGACCGGTTTGGGAAGGCCCTTTTTGAGTCATCAAAAGCAATCCAAATGGGGCATACCACCTGGAAGACACTGAAGGAAGAAAGCTGCCGAGACCATGGAACATCGAACACCTTCATAAGTATTATATGTAATCTAATTATTTTTAAACTTACCTGTTTATCAATAAATGCAGATTCAAACAGCATACGGAATTCCAAATCCTCGAAATCAAGGATCGGTAGAACCTGACCTGTTTCGAGTACCAAGTCTTCGAAATCAAGGATCGGTAGAACCCGACCTGTTTCGAAGCACAAATCCTCGAAATCAAGGATCAGTAGAACTCGACCTGTTTTGAGTATAGAGACTTAGAAATCAAGGATCGGTATAACCCGACCTGTTTCGAGTACCAAGTCTTCGAAATCAAGGATTGGTAGAACCCGACTTGTTTCGAAGTACAAATCCTCAAAATCAAGGATCGGTAGAAACCGACATGTTTCAAGTCAGATATGTCCTTCATACCTCGAGAAATTGGAATGATGGACCAAGCACAAATCCTTGAAATCAAGGATTGGTAGAACCAGACATGTTTCGAGTATAGAGACTTGGAAATCAAGGATTGGTAGAACTGGACTTGTTTCGAGTACCAAGTCTTCGAAATTAAGGATCAGTAGAACCCAACCTGTTTCAAAGTACAAATCCTTGAAATCAAGGATCAGTAGAAACCGACCTGTTTCGAGTCGGATATGTCCTTCATACCTAGAGAAATTGGAATGATGAACCATGCACAAATCCTCGAAGTTAAGGATCGATAAAAACTGACCTATTTCGAATCAAATCAGTCCCACATGCCTAGAAAGGCATTCCGAACCAAGTACGAATCTTTGAAAAATCTGAAACTAAATCGTACTTGGAAACTTTCTTGAAAGTTTTAAACTGTTCCAACAAGAAATTAATCTTCGATGAAAACCGACTGTCAAATACGTTACTTAAAAATTTTACACTTAGCCAAATTTAGCTAAGTATAAAAGTTGGGGGGGGGGGGGGGGTACTATTGGTACTCAAATGCTTGGCAAAAACAAGTGTAAAGTACAAAGTGCCGAATGCAAAAGGTAAAACACAAAATATCGAATAAAATAAAACACAAAATATCGAATAAAACAAAATTAGAAAACAAGAAATTTCAGAAATTCCATTAAAAATGCTGAAGCTACAAAAGCTACAAAAAAAAAAAAAAAAAACTAAGGCTTCTTGCCATTCGGTTGCTCAGAATCTCGATCTGTTGCAGAAGTGATGAGAATGTAAAATGTTATATTTTTCCCCTTAATATTTAATCTCTTATACTTATTTAATGCCTAAATGTACTCATTATTCTTATATTTTGATTTAGGATGCAAATTGAAGCATTAAATGCAAAACAAAGCTAATTGGGTGATTTTGGACGGATTTGATATCAGTTCGTAATCTGGACATAACTCTCTCATAAAAGCTCCGATTGAGATGATTCAAGATGTTGTGAAACGCCAAGAAAAAGATCTACAACTTTTATGTTTTGTGTTTTGAGAGATATCGGATGAATCAAGGTATAAATCGGGCTTGAATTTGACGTTCTGATGTGGATCTGATGCGATTTATTTTAGGAAGTTTTCAGATATGGAAATTCTTTACTTTGAGCCTTTTCATAATCATCCAATCAATTCCAGCCAAGCCAAGCAATAAATAAAAAGTTAAAGCAAAAGGAAATAAAGAAGAGATTTGTGGGGACCACGCGGAAGAAGACAACATGAAAGGAGCATCTCTTTCCATGACAAGGCAAATTGATTTTCTCTCCATACTTGGCTGATTTGTGGGGACTTAAACAAGGAAAGAATCGATAAAGCATATGGCAACAAAAGTCCCCATTGAAATCATCACCTTCCTAGTTATCCTAGCCTTTATTTTATGTTTAATATTTTCCTTAATTAGTAGATTTGTGTATTGTTATTTTAGGATAGTATTTACAATATCTTTCTTTAGGAGATTTCCTAGGTTTCTAGCATATGGGATGAAACATGTATAAAAGGGGGGAACCATGACACACAACACACACCTTCTACCTTACATCTTCTATCTTCCATCTTCTCCCCTCTTCTCTAACTTCTTTGAGTCATGGCCCTGCGTGGCTAAACTTTCATAATTGGTCGAAGGAAACGGAAGCCTCGGAATCAATAAAACTGTGAGATCTAATTTGTTTTTATTGTTCGATTTATGCTTTGAGTATCGGATGTTCTTCTTTGCCTAATTCCATGATTGTCTCGTTTAATTGCTAGGAGTACTACTAGTTTATTATTCGTTGCAATCTATTGCTAGGATGGATATCAAATCCGTAATTGTTTGATTCCTCCAATCTGTGAAGCAACTAAGATTTAATGATTTGCTGCTTCTCAGTGATTATTAAATCTTAGGAAGAACATCCGACGAAATTAAATGCAACCGCTTGTGCTTGTGTTGTTTCGCTTCATCGATCTCTCTAATTCTTAAGGCTGCTACTAGATTAAACCTATAGCGCTTGTCTTAGGTTGTTTAGTAGTTAGGG